>NW_008795557.1:1778947-1786384 GCF_000699145.1 Aptenodytes forsteri
CTTCCTACCCTCAAGGAGATCAACACTCCTGCCAAACTTGGTGTCGTCTGCAAACTTACAAATACAAGCGTATTGGGTGACTTCAGTTACCTCCATGGAGACTGAGCAAAGGTCACATCTGAGTCTGAAGCAGCAGCTGGTTACTGATCCCAGAAGAAGATATGTAACCCCTGGGTTGATATAAAAATCTAGTTCAAAAGGTCATCATGAAGTCAACATCCTGCAGCAGATTCCACGACGTACCTTGTGTCAACAGCCCTATGGGAGCAACAGGAGCTGAGCAGTCCACCAAAGCTTTGCCCAAATTCAGCAGCGGGACCATGTAAAAATAAGCTCTTGAAAAAAGTTAAAAGGGGAAGCTAGAGGAATTAAACCTTACAGGTGTTGACAGTACTGAAGGGTGTTGAGTAGAAAACATGCCACTGGTGTACCGCTGTTTTTCTCTTAGAAAAGCCTGGAGAAAAAAGTAAGCCAGCATAGTTGAACGGAAGGGTAAAGGCTGCTATTAGAAATAAGGCGGCATCCTTCAAAGAGCTAAAGCTGTATCCAAAAAAAGCAAACAGAATCGGAAACTCTAGCAGATTAAAAGTAAAAATATAACGAGGCAGGCCAAAGGAGACTGAGGAGCAACCAATGAAAGGAATCAACACTAATATTTATTTTTTCTTTCAACACATCAGGAGCGAAAAGCCTGCCTGTAAGACCGATTGATAGCAACTGTATACAAGAATCACTCGCAGAGAAAAAGGTCACTGCAGAATACCCAAGTGAATTCTTTGCACTGGTGTTTACTAGAGAAGAAACGGGTGATAAACATCCCAGCCCCTCTTTGAGGGGAGGATTCGGCAAAGAGCCTGCCTGAAATTGAACTAAAGGTACAGATTAAAAAGACAGAATAAACACAGACAAAACAGCAGGGCTAGATATACTTACCCAAGAGTTTTACAGAAAATAAAAAATTAAATAGCTGAATTATTAACACCAATGTGCAAGGTTTCCCTTAAAACTTCCCTGGTATGTGCAGACTGGAGAGGATCCAGGAGAGATCCAGGGAACTACAAGCTTATAAACCTGACACCTGAACCAGGCAAATTAGCTGAAACTTTGATGAAGGAAGGTAAAAAGATTCAACTTTTGGTAAACTGCACCTTACAGACCTCTTGATTTTTTTAATGGGTTAACAGGCTTGTGGGTATCACTGACCCAGTAAATAAAATGTCCTTGGATTTCCAAAAAAAGTTTTAACAAAAGGTGTTTAAAGGAAATAAGCAGCCATGGGATAAGATTATTCTCTTATCTGGTCTTGACGAATATAAATAATTTTTCAAAGATAGGAAGCAGAAGGTAGGAGTAATAATTCAGTTTCTTCGAGCGCAAGGACTAATGTCTTCAAATGAAGCTAATGGGATTCAGAATAAAACAAAGAAGTTGGTCCTTCATGCAGCAAGTAGGAGACATGAAAAACATGAAAGAACATTTTTATGGACTTCAATCTGGGTAGATAGCTGGAGGAAGGAATCGGCAAGGACCAGAACAGGGTCAGGAAATCCCAGAGCTGAGAACAGTTGGAGGCTGGTAGAGTGGTCATAAACATCTCTCCTGTGCTTACTTTTTCTCTGGCATCCACTTACGGGTGCTGGTAGAAGGAGATGGGCTAAATGCACCTGGGTCTGAAACAACACCGATTTTTAAAAAAAAAATTCTTATGTTAAAACAGAATGGTTTTGAATTTCTTATAGGCTTAATCAATACAGCCCTTCCCCCTGACATTGTGCCAATCACAGAATATATAGGGCTGGGAGAGGTTTTCAGGAGATCATTTGGTTCATCCGCCAAACCACCTGAATCATCACGTAAAACGCTTCCACAGATGATTTGTGATTTAATCTGGTTTGGAAACTTCCAGCAAGAAGTCCAGGCCTTCCCAGGTGGTTTGTACGAGTGCTTTACTGTCCTTAATACTGGATAGTACCTTTCCATGTCTAAATTAAGCCTTCTCCCAGCAATCCAAGCCAATCTAAGCCAATGGCTTCCTGACCTACCCTCGGTGGGCATGGAGAACAGATTTTCCTGTTTCTTTTTGCAGCAAGCCTTCAGATATCTGAGCAGTTACTCCCATTTCCCCAGATCTTCTATTTTCCAGATTCAACAAGCTCATCTCTTTCAATCTCTGCTCGTAACTACATTGGCTAGATTTCGTATCTTTCTTGCTGTTTTGTGGACTTTCTCTCGCTGTCTTGTAGTGTTGGACGGAAACCCTGACAGAAGTTCAGCCGAGTCCTTATAAACACTGGAAAAAGTACATTTACTTTTGTCAGTGAATCCCTCAAACCCAGTGTTCATCTTTGGTCATTTCTTTAAATCTTTCTTTCTGAAATGGAAGATTTTATTACATTTCTTAGCACAGCATTATTATTCAAAAGTAACTGAACAGAGTGGGAATCTGTTGTGAGAGATGTAGCGCAAATGTGTAGAAAACAATAACCTTTTTCCTTCCAAAATGTGAAATTCGGGATAAAACCTATTAACTGGACGAGACCAGAGGCAGAAAGGACAATTCTTGACTAATCAGTGGTAGTTAACTGCAGCTCTAATAACAGTAACCAGATAGAGACTTGACTCTGGTAGTAGGAATTTAGCCTTAAAACCAGGCAATGAAACAAACATTTATGTTTGTAGAATTACACCAGGAATACGCATTTTAAACCCAGACCATTTTCTTATTTTCCAGGTACCTGTGTACCTACTTGTATTTCAGGGTTCCTTGTTCCACGTGACGTGCTTACTTGTTTCAGAAGCGCATCATAAAAAGGAAGTTTTCAGTTATGCTTTGGATGCTTTGATGCCTTTAGATGTCATAGGGAAGAACTATGAGACTTTGAGAGCTGAAATCTCCCTCAGTTCACTCTCCGCGATGCTCTCCTTGCACCCTTCGTACTTGTAACTCCTGTACCACGGCTCCTCTGCACCGGCCAATTTTCCCTCCTGATTATACAGGTGCAGCAGCGACTGCACGGCTGAACCAAGCAAATTGTCAGCGGTGTTTTGTCATTAAGTGGGACGAGGGACTTCTTCCAGTGTCCATTAGTTACCTCCAAGGTTTCCTCTCCGCCAGCTTGGTTCAGCCTTGTTCCCTGTCCCTTGTGCAACGTCTGCTGCACTCAGCACGTGCTCCTTCAGCTCTGTCAGCGTTAGTTTCAATTGCCACTTGTCATCCCTGCTCAGAGCGGTGAGGAGCTCAATTTAATATCTCTAGCTTTCATAAACAAAGCTGATCACTAGGATTACTGAGAGTATCGGACACGCTTTATTGATGAGGTGATTGACTTATCACTGCCTCGGATACGAAGTTTTTTGTGTTAGCTTGGGGCTTTTATTTTCCTAATTCAGACACAATAATACGTTTCTAGAAAAGGAAGGGTCAAATCTAGTGATGCTAAGATAAATTCAGGCATAATGCCACTAAAATCCGCAGCTATCGCAGAGATACCCGGGTGTAACTGATGCAGGAACGCAGTGCAGTAACGGGTTACGGGTGTAACTGATGCAGGAACGCAGTGCAAAGTATTGAAAATCAGCTCCTTATGGCTCGTGATTCCTCCTTGTGACGTACCGGACCTGCTAGATAGTCACCAGCTTGGGACGTGATGAAAACATCTGCTTTATGTCAGAATCTGCTAGGTCCCGGAATTCAAGTCTCTCTTGGACTTTAAATAGACTGAAATAAGGTTGTTCAGGGATTAGCCGGCATTCTCCAGCCTCCTTTTATGGTTGCTATAATATTTTTTTATTAAATTGCTCACAGGTAGCAACATACAGATATGCTGCGATAAGCTCTCCGAGCCGTAAAGTTTTCAGGGAATCTTAGGTCACCGTCATGGATGTCTGGAAACGGGAAGAATCAGCCTTGTTTTTGTGAAGCGTTCAAACCAACTTCTATTTGTTCCTGTGCTCCTTGAAGTTGAGTGGTTTGGTATATAAAGCATTTGACTGAAAAACAGCATTTTTATCAAAGAAAAAAGCACTCTTCCAACTGTGCAATTGTCCAGTTAATTTGGGATTGAAAAGTTAAGTACTGCTAAAAAAACAGCTATATTTTGTCTAGCAGTCTTCAGAAAAGCTACAACCCCAGCCCAATAACTGAAAATAGCAGGAAAAAATAGCAAAGGGGTGGGGGTGGGGGGAGGAAATAATACCTCACTGGGATCTGAAAAAGAAATTGGAGCAAATGGAGAAAGAAACTTCTGAAAAGAAATGGGTTTTTTTTTGCAAAAGTGGAGAAACCACTCCGAATAAATAGTTCCTAGACTATTTTAAAATCTGGAGAAATTTATTTGTACACACTCCAGACAAGTATTCAGGCTTTCTTCTTCAAGCTATTGCAATAACAAGTTGCTCTTTATTCTTCCCTTAGTGCTGTATTAGAAAAGCTTTGCTGCCATGTTTACACGGCTATTGGGAGAGACAGAGCAACTCTGTGTTAATGGGATAAATTAAGCAGTCATTGACGTTTTCTTGTGATATACTGTTTAATTACCTCTCTTTTCCTGAACCTATCAACACTCCCAGTCAATCCAAACCAGGAGAGAAATCAATAGCAGTTTCAGTTTTATAAGAAGTGACATTAAGATCACCAAACAAATTATAACCTGAGAAATCCACATGACGATCCTTTACTCTTCATGCAAGTTATTCTTTGTGTTCTCCTGCTTTGTGGAAAAGTCCTGCAGGATTTAATAGGAATGAAACCCCACGGGGTTATATGTAAGTATGTAACAGGATGCAACACAAATTTATGTTTGTTTTTTTTTTTCTTAAACTGAAATTCAATAGGAGAGAGATTGTTCTTTTAATATTCTCTAAGATATTTGACTATCATGGTTTATAATTTTCTATAAAATCCTTGATAACATTTTCATAAGAGCATTACTTGCTTTATAGCATGTCAAACAAAGAAACTCATTAGATGACATAAAGAAATGGCACTGGCAATAGAGGCTGATGAAAAGCCAGGAGGTATCATTAGCGCGAAACCAAATCAACACAGCTTAGGAAAAAGTAACCGAGAGGACAACAGGATAAACTTGCTATAAATACTTTAATAGCACAGCAGAGCTATTAAAAGGTTATGATTTAAGATGATTCACAAAACAAACCAGTGAACCAAAAGGAAACTCCTTCCAAACACTGGAAGAAATCCGCTAAAGACACAGTCAACCTAACTGGATAATCATCTCAGCACGAAAGAGGTGCCGAGTTTATTTAGATTCAGGTAGAGATCCTCTGGCGCATCCCATTTCATCCTTGTAGAGGAATCGGGGCAGTTTTCCAAAGCAGAAACACGCTGATAACTTCACCCCTGAGTCACCTTCGCCAAACTCCTCCAGGCATGCAGGTCTGACCTCCATGAGTTTTGCTCACCCTGGAACGAAATCGCCGCTTCCACCTTGGGAAATGCCACGCGGCAGATGGCAAACGGGCAACCTCCTCCCAGCAGAAGACGACAAACATGAAGATTAAACTGTTTAAATAACGTTTTGGCCCTTAGGGCTTTTGGTCCCCATACAGCTGACTGTATATTTTTCAGATTGGTAGATGCTATTGCTATGGGATGGAACAAAGTTGTTAATTGTTCTCAATTCAGAGAAAGTGCCATCTTAGATGATGCAAGACGCCTTGCCTGCTTATGTAAAAGCCTCGATTTCCACCCCATGCCAAGAACCTACCCTTGCCTCTTTTTGAAAGCCATAGCAGATCAATAAGCAGCTGGTAATAACAAGGACCAGTCCTGATGCACACAATACGAAGGTTTGCAAAAGCCAAAATCCCTCAGAAGAAAAATGTCCCAAGGGAACGCACGATATTATTATTGTATGAAGAACACACTTATTGATTAAGCAGTATTTCTTCAACTATGAAATGCAAAACCAGCAAGATGCAGACTGCAAACCAATCATATGAGTTTTATCTCACTGTAATTTTTATGATTGCTGTCCCTTAGAATACTTCGTCTGTGTCATATATCGCCACGTTAACTGTAATTCTTATGATTGCTGTCCCTTAGAATACTTTGTCTGTGTCTTATATTGCCACGTTTATATATGTCTTTTCTTATTTACTTTCATGAGGCTCACACTGAAAGGAAATATGATTTATACTGAAAATTACTGGACTGTCCTGAATTTTGCACAGAGGTTTTGAACTGTAATCTATGCTTCTTGCAGGATTAACCTACTCTTCCTTCCCCCCGTAACTGCCCCCAAAAAACCACCTGGCAAGACACAGTGTGTTGCACATGTAACTGTAGTCAGAGGATTTTGCAGATGGCAAGCAGGACAGCTGTATTTTGTTATCAACGCATTTTTACGGCCCTTTTCCTAAGGGATTTGCTTTAGAGTCCACAGAAATAAATGATTTACCAATGCAGCAAAAGATTGAGGAAACTGCTCTGATAGCGGCTCGGTGCTGTAAAACCCTGAAGTTTATGGAGGCTCAGGTGGCCCCTCAGCTCTTTTAAAACTTTTTTTGGCAGGGCTATTGGTGCAGAACTACATTTCTGAACAGGCAGCTGGCTTGTCAACCCCTTGTTAAAATGAATTGTTCTTTAAAGGCCCCATCAAGAAAATCCTTGCTTTATAACTCCGTTTGCAAAGCCAACCACCAAGTAAAGCTGCTGTCACTTCGCAAATCAAAAGCAAATCCCTCCCAGGTACAGCGCGAGTTGGAGCAAACGCCCCGTGTGCCGGACTGCTCTGTCAAACCACTTTGCTGGTGAACCTCCAGTCTCGGTCTGCAATTCGTGGTGTTTTGAACAGCATGAGTAGCTTTAGGAGCAGCGAGTCGGTGATTTTTATTTATTTATTTATTTCTGTTCCCCTGTGCGGCCTGCTAGGCACTGCGCGACTACGGAGGGCACAAACCTGCTCACAAAGAGCTTACGCTGCTCTCACGAGTAACGAAGAGTATCTGCTAACGATTAAAGGAGAACCGGCTCATCTAGTGCTGGAGTCTGAAGGGCTCATCAGCTGATTGAAATCAGAGTTTAACCACATCACTCACAATCCCACCCCCATCAAAGGCTAACCACATCGCTCACGGTCCCACTCTGGGGCTCCTCACCGGGTGGCTGGACGCCCGAGGGGAGGTAGCCGAGATGTTCAGACCAGTTTTCAATTATGATATTTAGCAGGGGAGCACCAGGGCTGGTGGGGTACGGCGGGAGAGAGGGGAGGAGGGAAGCTGCTAGGAGGCGGGCAGGGGAGGCGCATTGCTACCTTACAGGCCAGGGGAGGCCGGACAGGGGGATCCCCAAGAAGGGGAAGAGCAGCAGGGAGCCCGTGAGGAGACGGGAGGCTGAGGGGGAGGCGGGCGGGCTGCAGGGGGAGGAGGCCCGCCTAGGGGAGCGCGGCTGCGAAGGTGGGACCCGGCGAGCCGAGC
>NW_008795557.1:1787137-1791452 GCF_000699145.1 Aptenodytes forsteri
TGGGGACAGGGCTGGCCTGGCACAGGGGTGTGTGTGCAGCCTGGGGACAGGGCTGGCCTGGCACAGGGGTGTGTGTGCAGCCTGGGGACAGGGCTGGCCTGGCACAGGGGTGTGTGTGCAGCCTGGGGACAGGGCTGGCCTGGCACAGGGGTGTGTGTGCAGCCTGGGGACAGGTCTGGCCTGGCATAGGGGTGTGTGTGCAGCTTGGGGACAGGGCTGGCCTGGCACAGGGGTGTGTGTGCAGCTTGGGGACAGGGCTGGCCTGGCACAGGTCTGTGTGTCTGTGTGCAGCCTGGGGACAGGGCTGGCCTGGCACAGGGGTGCGCGTGTTGAAACTAGGGTCTGTGGCTGCCCTTGCACAGGGTTTGCACGCGTGTGTTTGCACAGCGTATGGACTGTGCCTGGCCTCGCATGGGGTTTGTGTGTGTACGAGCAATTGGGGGACAGGGCTGGCCTTGCCCAGGGGTGTGAGCAAGGAGGGACATGTGTGCCGAGCATGCGGTGCTCTCCCAAAGACCATGCTTGTCTCCCACGTGGCCGGTGAGCAGGCGAAGACACGAGGTCCCCGCTCCGCCATCAACAGTCCCCGTGACACTGTCCCGTGCTTGCTTAAGGCAATGAAACATTGACGTGTCGACCTCCGGTGCGATGGCAATGTTGGGAACTGCTCCGTGTCCGGTGTTGTAGTTAAATAACAGGTTTTGGCTCAGTTTTATCCTCACATAGGGTATAATGGTATGTATTTACTTATTTTTTTCCTTCCAGGCTAATTCGGGAGGCTTTAGCCATAAATTAGTCAGTGAGATGGACTTGCAAGTGATTTTGGGAAAATACAGGAGAGGAAACGAAACTCCTTTTAAATGCATAAAGCGCCTGCAATAGTCCTTTGTTGACTTTGCGGAAACTTGTTTTTGTTGCTTTTGTACTTCATAATGTTTGTGGTTCGAAGCTTTTAATAAAAGCTCGCCCTCGCTGCGTGGTACAATTAACCTGCAGCATCTGGCGCCGGAGTAGGCTTTGCTGGGGAAATCTTGTGTTTCCACTGAACTGCTCAGTGTCTTTGTGTGCATATCGAAAAGCAGAGGGTTTGGAAACCTAGAAGTGCGCTTTCATTCTTCCACCATCACACCGAATACGCGCTGCAAAACTTCTGGTTGTTTGCGTTGGAAATATGCCGTGACACTTGCAGCTCGAGCTGCGTCCTCGTGTCTGGGAGCGCTGCGTAAACAAGCGGTCGTCTGTTTGCAAACCCGGGGGTAACACATGCGTGGGGTGGTGGCCTGAGGTTTTGCTCTTCGTGCTTCATTCTGCTCAATCCTAAATTTTTACTGGCTGTGTGTATTTTTATTTTTTATTTTTTCCTTTACTGTGCGTTAGGCTGGACTAACCTAAGAGGGTTTTTTTTCCCCCCCTTTTTTTCCTTCATCCAGTAGCAATAAGGTTCATCTTTTATCCAGCATTTACCCCTTTTTCCAGGCTGGTATTTCCCTTTGCAATGGGTCTGTGAATACGCAATACCCCATCCTGCCTTCTTGGTCTCTCTATTGCCTTGGTCTAGGAGCCGATGCAGACGGTTCAGGTCTTTAAATCACCGATGTCTCAGGCCAGCCGCTGCCTGGCCCCTCGGTGTCTTCCTACTCCGCCGTCTTCTCCTGCTGCGACGTCCTTTTCCATCTCATCTCACCTCCAGGTCGGTCTCTGGGTTTTTTCTGGGGTGCTAATGGTGTGCTGATTCCCTCTCTCCAGCCATCAGCTGAGGAACAGATAACCCCTGTCCTGCTCTCCGAAGCCTCCCGCCTTGCTGGTTTGATTGTGTGTATTAATGCAATTAAAAATTAGCACAACCGCCGCTGATGTGGCTTTGATGGACATCGGAGGGGCTGAGCAGTGCAACCACGCGTCCTGCTGCAATCCTAGCTGCCGGTTCAGATCTCCATCCCCGTTTGCTCCTGCCATCGTGTCTAAAACAAGACTGAACTTTCAGATACGATGTCTCCCGCCTAGAGGAGTATTGGCGATTGCTTGGTTCAGAGGAGTTTTGCGCTATAACGCTGTGCTGCTGCGTTTTTCCTGGCATCCAGGGTTGCCTCTTGGGCAACGACTGCAAGTTCTTTAGCTGAGGTTGGCTACAGAGACTGGTAGAACAGAGATTTTAATATCAAGGTCTTTTACTCCCATCCTCTCTTGTGCAAGAAACCTTATTCCTTTTCTCACAACTTGCTTGTTTCTTGTTTTTTTTTTTTTAATTTAATTTATTTTAAACCTCTTGTCATTTGCTCCTCACCACGCGACTCTCCAATGTGACCAGGTCTCCCAGCCAGCAAGATGCCTGCTCTGAGGGTGGAGGAGAAATAGTACTTCTGTGTCTTGATAAATTTGCACATCAATATTACAGCACTTAAAATCTAATTTAAAAAAAAAAAAAAAAGTAGGCGAGCTGAAAATGAATGAGTCTGTGCTTCCCCTTGCTTATAAATATATATCAAATGGTATTTTGAACTGCTGGTTCTTCTGGGAATTCAGGGATATTTAAATAGCAAGTGTGAAAGGGTAAATAATATCAAGATAAAAATAATTCTTTCGATTCCCTGCCTGTACCATAAACACATTCTGCTAGATGAAAATGGAGAGAACTTTTAAAAAATCTAATCTGCTTCTCCCATCTTCATTATCTTCCTTCCTACACTTCAGTTAGTTTGGGCAGTGGGGTGGGTAGGTGGCTCTCGCTTGGCTTTTTATGGACCTTCTGAGGGTTGCTGGTGCTGCAGGGGAGCGTGTAAATCCGTGACACCTGAGGGCTTTGTGTGGGCAAGAGGAGCCTCTGCCCGTGTTTGATGTAGGGTTGGAGTCGTCATCCTCGGGGCAAAGGCTGCTTGCACTGGAAGGGACTTGTGCATCCAGGTCTGATCCCCGTGAGACCGGATGGGTGGGTGGATGGATGGATGGAGGACTGGGTCTTCCCACTGGAACGTGGTTGGTGGTGTCTCCCTGACCATAAGAGTGGATGCGTTTGCCTACGGCATGATCCATTTGGTCTAAATTTCATCCAGATTTTTAAGCGTGAGCTTAACTCGCAACATGAAGCATCAGAGCGTGCCTACACGCTGGGGGAATATTGCAAAACTCCTCCTCCAGCAGCATCACCAACCCTTCAAATTGCATTTTTCTTTTTCAGCATACTTTTTGACACGTGCAAGTAAAATCTGGCCGCAAACTTGTGTTGGCGTTGCCAGCCGTGGCGTTAAGTGTTGCAAAGATGAAGGGAGGCTCATGCCCGTTGCTTGATGTTGAGTGCCCAAAAAGCTACGTATGAAATTCATGCTATCGCCCTACTGCGAAGGAGCATGCGTCCTTTTCCTGTCAGGAAGGTTATTTGTGGTTTTTAATAATACACTGTGTTTCCAAAGAATATGGTCAAGATAAGAATCCCACTCTCTTTTTTTTTTTGCTTGCCTTGCAAATGATGGTATGCAAGATTAAAATAATGCAAAAGAGTTAAATTAATCTGATTTAACACTTGCAGGGAGGTTTCTATTTAAAACTCTCCTTTTTCTTCATAGTATCACTAGTCAGGAAATTCAGTAGGCAGGTGCCATCTCTTTGTTGCAGTGCATGGGCACGTCTCTGCTTTCCAGTGTTTCTGGTGATGGAAAAAATAGCATTTAACTAAAAAAAAAAAACCAACCAAAAAACGGGCAGGATGGATTATTATTTTTTTTTCCATGACCGTTTTGCTTGTAGCGCCATTAGAAAGCGAAGATTGCATTGGTGATCAGTCAATTTTTTAAATATATTCTGAAAATGGGTAAAAAAAAAAGAAGAAATGGTGTATCAGCAGGTGTTTTTTAATGGTCTTGTGCTGGGATGTGGAGCTGTGGGGGAAAGCTGTGCCAAGGGCAGCTGAGGTGTGTTGGCTACTCATCTGCTGGGATGCTGCAAGCAAAATCTGCAAAACATTTTCCAGCTTCTCCTTGAATGAAGTCGAACTTGGCTGCAATACCTATACTTACTTTTTTTTAGTAATTGTACTTTTTTTTTTTTTTAAAGTAAACGCTCGTGTTGGGTTAGGCTGCGATTTCTTCGCTCTCTCTGTAATCTCTTCCCTAAATAAAAGCAGAAAATAACTGCAAAATGGTTTATGCTCTTCGTTGTGTAGCGTTTGTTTTGTTCTTGTTCCGCTATCACCCCTGCTGCAAAGCCACACTTTGCAAAAATGTGATTTTTTTTTTTTAAGGTTATCGGGGACTTTATTTGTCCTCCTTCCCCTGCTGCATACATTTATTATGATTATAGTCTTGAATAACCTGGCCATGTA
>NW_008795557.1:1791465-1794610 GCF_000699145.1 Aptenodytes forsteri
CCCCCCCCGGCCCCGTAGGACTCCTCCATCATCTGGTGCATGGAGTAAAGGAGTGCAGGAGACAGCTGTGCTGTAGGATTTTGTTCCAACCCTGTTGCGCTGTAGGTGGCCGTAGTCCTTATTTCTGTAAAATTAAATGTTTTCTTCTTCTGTAAGGGACTTTGATTGCGCTCATTGCTGAAGTTTGTTGGGTTTTTTTTCAGTTTACAATGAATCTTCTTGTGGTGCTTTTGCATGGAGGAGGGAGGTGCCTCCTTCATTTTTCTGCATGTGAAAACCAGGCAGATTTGGAGGTGTTGTGACCCAAATTTCTGGATTAACTCATTTCTTTGCTGTGTGAGATGCCAGAGACTCAAATATGGTACGAGGGAACCCCCAAACTTGCTATTAATGGCTGCTTTGTAAAAAATCGCATATGAACAGATTGCTCAGGAGCTCTGTGGTGGAGGCATATACAGCCATGAACACTGTTTTTCTTAATTTTTCCTTTTTTCCCCTGAAATTCCCTTATTTATTTAGCAGCATGTGATGTCTCATGACTGTGACCACAATCCTCACGCGATGGTGCTCACTGTGCAGCTCACGTCCTCCAATTTTGGGGTGTCTTGGGGGAGAAAACTTCTCCCGGGCTGTTTGGGGAAGGCTTGGACGATGTCTCACCAGGTCTGTGAGCTCTGCAACGGTGGCTTCGAGTTTAGGCAGAACTAACTTTTGGGTTTGGGGAAGGTCCAGTCTGTGCTCTGCAAAGGCAGAGTTTTCCATGCAAACACCACCACGTCTCATCGAAATTGCCCCCTTCAATTTAGTCCTTGGTTAGATAACCAGTATTGAAATTTTTAATGTGAATAGTTTGTTTGGAAAACATATTAGTGGCTAAAAGAAGGGCTTTTTATCAGAGGGAGCAGTGCTTGCAACTAACTGTAGGTAATTGCAATTATGTTTGAGCCGAATTATTAGCAAATGCTTTGCAGCATCCCATGTCCCAGCCCGGAGATGTTTGTTATGCTCTGAGTTCTTCTAATTTTGGAGAGGGGAGAAAAAATAAACGCTGCCGTGCATCTGTTTGGTGATGGGGAAGGTCGATGATGCTGCAGGACCGGTCGATGACCCTGTGACTTGCAGGGTAATGCCTTGTTTAATATAACATTGCACATGACAGATTTTCTTCGTTTGCTATTTATTGTGCTTCATCCTCCTGGAAACGGGAGCTGCAGACAGCGATCCCTTGAGTTTGCGTAATTTTGGCGTTGCTTCTGTTGAAGCATCCCTTTTCCGACATGTGGGCTTGATTTTTTGAAGGGGGATAATGGAGATTATTTGCTAACAATGCTAGTTGTGCACAGGCACTGTTCAACATCCCGCCGGTGATTGAAAGTCCCTCTTTGTCCCTTCTGTTTGCCATGGAATCTTTATTAATGAGAAAGCAAACTTTTTTTTTTTAATGGTAATTGCTACAGCAACTTGAAGTTAACTTCAATGAACTGCATTTTCTATTCCCAGCTGATAAAAAAAATGTAGAAAATCATGTGGCTGTGTGAGAGTAGGTGCTGTGCATTAAGGCGTAGATGGATCTATGTCATTTTTTACCATCTTCCATGTAGCTGCATCCTTCTGTTGGGAGCTGCAGATCTTGAGCTTTTCCTTCTTGCAAAGTGAAGCAAGAGCTAAACCTTAATGCAGCTTTTGACTTGCCCTCCCCCCCCCCAAACAATTGATTTATGATCCCTTGTGACACTATTAGCTTTTTAAACTCTCACGAGAACCTCCTAATTTCTAAAATACCTAATTTATACAAGTTTAAACATACTGCTACATAGCTTGAGACGTGATTTATCTTTCCCAAATGTTTTGATGTCTTCTGTCGTCTGCCTGATGTATCCCCAGCTGCTCTCTTACCTGAGTGCCTGTCGCTGCTGGAGAGACCCTAATGTCAGTCCCATCAAATATTCTGCTGCTGGTAGTGACCAGGAGCGGATACTCAGCGGAAAAAGTATGAGAAATTAAAGTTGTATACATATATGTATATATAAAATAACAATTAACTTCTATAAAATAGCATATAAGATAGTATATAATATATATTTCTCATATATATAATAATAGTGCATGTGTTTTTGTTTGCTTTTATGCCCTGTTTTTTTTGCTTTTGTTTTAAAGGTAGTGACCAGGAGCGGATACTCAGCGGAAAAAGTATGAGAAATTAAAGTTGTATACATATATGTATATATAAAATAACAATTAACTTCTATAAAATAGCATATATGATAGTATATAATATATATTTCTCATATATATAATAATAGTGCATGTGTTTTTGTTTGCTTTTATGCCCTGTTTTTTTTGCTTTTGTTTTAAAGAATTGAAAATTTCAGCCTTTTCTCTGCTGAAGCCACTGTGGACAGAGCCGTCGGTTTGGCGCGGGCAGTATCAGGCCACGGTGAATAAGCATAGCTGTGGTCAGGGAAGCGTGCCCAGCCTGCTGATGCTCACCGTCCTCTTACATATCATCTCGTAGGGGTTGTAAAGCTATCCAGATTTGTCGTGACGGTGAAGAATCAAGTCATTTTACTAGGACTACTTTTACTAATGATAAATAAGGCAAAGAATATAACGTTAAAATGGTGGTGCTTAAAGTTCTGTTGAGGCCACTGCATGTTAGTGGCTCTATTTCTCAGTGTCAAGGACCTTCAGCTTCCATTAACTGCAAGTGTCCGAAGATGGAAGTAGGTGGCAAAATGTGGGCATCGAAGCCCCAGAAATGCTGTCCTAAGCTTTTTGACACTTCTGTTTTAGAGAACAACTGCGTACTTTCCAGAGCCCTCTTAAGTATTGATCATGCACCAGGGGGAAGTTTCATAGGTATGGGTTGTTTTTCTGAAAATGTAATGGGTTGCTATCCTAACCAAGTGCCAAAACTGGTCCCTTGGAGATGCATCTTAGCCAGTGGTGTAAACAGTGCTGCAATATTACAGTAAAACGGGATGCTGCGTCTGACTCACCTTTGAATTTGAAAAAGCAGATTGACAGTCTCGTTACAGATATTTTCCTGATTATCATCTTTAGAGCTTCAAGCAGATGGGTTTCTTCTCCTTTGCCCCAAACATGGGGCAATGGAAAAGATGTCAATTCTGTTGGTTCCCCCACC
>NW_008795557.1:1794733-1800853 GCF_000699145.1 Aptenodytes forsteri
TTTTTTCCCCCCCCCCCCCCCCCATGGAAATACCTGCAGTTTAATTGTAAAGATCCTCTTCTTTGGGCGTGGAAACCAAGGTCTGTTTTTTTTTTTTGCCTCTTTTTTTTCTTTCCACATTATTCAGACATACCTTTGTTTCCTTTCTGCTCAGGGAAGTGGTTGAGTCACCATCCCTGGAAGTATTTAAAAGACGTGTAGATGAGGCGCTTAGGGACATGGTTTAGTGGGCATGGTGGTGTTGGGTCGACGGTTGGACTCGATGATCTTAGAGGTCTTTTCCAACCTCAATGATTCTATGATTCTTTTGTTTGTAGAGATGGCTCATGGGCTCTCAGCTCTACAGGCTTGCTCTTCTCTCTTCGTCCAGTTCCTTTCCTAATGCATTGTGTTTGTCATCCTTTTTAAAATTAATTAGGATTTATTATAATCCCATACTTGGAAACAGGGCTGTGGGTCTCGGTCCTGTTTGCGAGGCTTTGAACACTGAGAATGGGCAGAAAGCAGCCTGGAGGTCCTCCTGTCCCTGGGGCACTCGCCTCCTGCCTCCCTGCACCTCCTGGCTTTGACCATCCCTTTTCCTTTGGCCCCTGGTAAAACCAGAAGGAGCTTTTGCATTTTCCTCAGTGGTTGCTTCGTGGGCTTGAGATGCTGTTAGCTTCTTCAGCTTCATTGGGGAGCAACATCCCCTTGCAGGGGTGGTTCAGCTTTTGCTGTTTTTCTCTGCCAGTAGAAAGGAGAGGGAGAATATAAAGCTTTGCTCTTTACAAGCAAATTGCTTTTCAAAATCTCTGGTGCTTCTTGGGTTGGGATGATAATCTAACTCCTTGGAAGCAGGTGGTGGCCTTCAGCATAAGGCGGTTAGTGGTCTTCATCAATCTTCTACACACAGGTGGAGCCCCTTGGCTGCCTCCTTCTACAACAGCTTTGGTGAAGGAAGACTTAGGGACCTGATGTCCTTCTTGCGCCTCTCCCGTAGTCCAGAGAGGCAGGTAGTTGTTGTGGTCAGTTAAGGGCTGGGTGGACATCATCTCAAAGCCTACCAGTCCCATGATAAAGCCCTTGCAGTTGAATGAGGCAGTGTTTTCTGGTGGTTCATCATACTCCATTTCCATTACTTGCCTTCCTGGGCAGGCTGAGGCTGGTTATTTTGCCTGGCTGGCTGCACACCATTTTGCAAAGTTGCTCTCCTAAGCAGACGAGGGTGACCTTGTGCTTGCTGATCTGGTAGCTGGGCTCCGATGCTGGCTCCCTGCATTGCATCTCATAAATAACTCTTGTTTTTTGGTTTCATTTCCTGGACCTGCTTACACCTTGCCAAAAATAATTACAACCTCCGAGACTGGGGTTTGCTGGGCGAGGGGGAGGAGGGCACAGGAAAACCTGCAATCCATGTTTTCTTCCATGCGCTTTCATCAACGTGGTGGTGCCAACGGGACCAGGAGCTCCCTTCTGGGGCATGAATCAGGCTGCGCTCGCGTTCACCTGGGATTGCGCCTATTCTGTGCATGAAGTTTCTTTCCCTTCCTCTGTTCAGCATAATCTGAAATTCATGTCCTGGACGATGCCTCCCTCACCTGCTTTATTACCTCTTAAAGTGTTTTCCCAAGTATGGCTCGCGCTCAGATAAGCCTGTCCTGCTTTCCTTGGCTGCAAAACTGGCTCTTTTTGCAGTCTTCCTCCTCCAGCTGCTGTGTGCATCCTTCCTCCATCCATGCAGAGGTACTTTTCTGCTACTTAGCACGTTTTTCAAGCACTTTGGAGCCTGTGCATCCTCCTCGAGAGGTGGTTGGATGCCGTTGCTCCCAGTTTTGCATCTGAGCCGGCGTTAGCTGTGGTCATGTGCGGAGCCGGTGGGGAAGGCAAGAGTATTTTTAGTGTGCACTTCTGTGCGCCGCTCAGGGGGCCGCCCACAGTTGAGTATTAAAATAATAGCGGGGACATTGGGTAAGCTCTGCAGCAAAATGTTGATATGCAAATTGCCATCTTAAGAACAAACCTCAAGGCGATTTTTGGCAATGCACGCAAGGCTCCGGAGCAGTGTGTTTTGAATAAAGATTACAGCAAGGGATTTCGCCCAGGGAGCATGCTCGTCTCATTTATTCTGAAGCTTAGCAGAGCCGGTAATTCAGTGTTGGAAGTCAACAGGGTGAAACGTGTGCACCTTTAAAAAGGTATTGGATTAGCATTGACAAAACAAAATGTAACGTCACCTCTGTAACTTGAATTTCCAGGGTTGCAGAAGCAATAAATCATTGCATTTCATTTGCAAGTGATTCCTGGGCACTCTCCAGGGGAGAGGTGGCTCTGATGGTTTGGGAGATGTGGAGGCATTATCTAGTGATAAATGAGGTTGTGCCAGCTGACTCAGTGCTGCTTTGACTTTTATCTTCAAGTTGGCGATAGACAGCTTGGCTGTTTGAAACCTTGCAATAAGAAATTGGATAAAATATGAATCACTTTTTTTTTTGGTTTTATTTTCCTGGTTACTGAGTTCATGGTGGCACTACTGGGAAGGAAACAGCAGTAAATTAGGAGAACCAAAGCAGTAGTTTCATGGTTCTTGATCCGCAGCTGTCCGAGCTGGTCCTGTGTCCATCAGTACAAGTCAGAGGTACCATTTCTCCTTCTTTCCGCCCCCAAGCTCAGTTGTATTCAACAGCTACAGCTGGGCAGCTATGTGGTTTTTGAGGTAGGTAAAGCAGTTACGCTGCTTCAGTAAGGACAAGGAGCACTGAGGGAGATCAAGAGAAGCTATGACATGCCATGGGACCACTGGCCAAAAGTTGCGCTATTTAATTTTTGAGCACTGAAAGCATAGGCAATTTTAACCTCTTGGCAGTACCTTCTGCACTGCCATATCTTCTTTTCTTACCCACTCTTGCCTAATATTCCTGTTTTATCCTTGCTCCTACTTTTGAACCTTATTTGACTTGTGGTGTCTCTTTGTCTCATTATTAAATGATGTTTTTAAGATCTCCTTCATGACTTGAACGCTAGCAAGAGCTCAGGTCCTTTCCCTCCTCTCACACACATCCCCTATAACTAGATTATAACCACAGTTATTGAGTGGTTCCTCTGTGCTGGTGATGGGTTTAATTCAGTAGATGTTTCCTCGACAGAGTTGACCAAATATTTTTGCCTGTGGACCATTATAGCATCTTCAGCCATTGGATAGAAAGGCTGGAAGATTGCACCTGCAATGCTTTTATCTGTCGCACATGATTTCTCAGGGACTTAAATAATCTGAGCTGAGGCATGCGTTGGACTTGTACACCCCATCAAATCATCATGGGCTGTGGCTGGACTTGAGTAAAGCCAACGTACCTGACAGAATGGTGGGAGAACTGGTTTTCCTCATTGTAGATCACACTGACATTAGCTTTTTAGAAGTCTTGGTTGACTTCTTCATAGTTTCGTTGAAATTTTCAGTTGAAATTGAGGAATCTGTGCCCGATACTGCCAAGTTTTGTATAATGACTTTTTAGGTACTGCTAGTAAGAGGTAACTTGGTGTGTGAGTGCTACTGTGCTTGTTTAGGATATAACTGCTGAATGAATAAATTTCATACAGGTTTGGTTTAATTACTTGCAAATTGAGGGTTTTAAGAGGCAGTTTGGTGGACTTGCCCCCATGCGGTGACCAGCTGGGAAGTGGATTTGAGTCCTTCCATTTATTTCAATTCTTGAGGAGCGAGTACTGTGGTTCTTCAAAAAACACTAATTTGTAGGTGTTTTCATTATTCTTATATTGTGAAGCCTGGGCATTGTTGGGGGAAAGAAAAGTTTGTATCACAATAAATGTGTTGCTCTAGGATTGGAAACTGGCAGTAAATGAGGCAACTTCTAATGAGATTTGGGTTTTGTTTGGGGGTTGGGTTTTTTTAGCTCTCTCAGATTGGTACAAATCTGTACCTTTTAGAGGCTGGAGAGGGACGACCTTCAGTGGAAATAAAAGTAGTTTGTAGCTAGTTTTTCTTTCTTTCAATGTAGCATGGAAGAACCAGGTGGCTGAGAATTTGTGGGGACATATTCTCCTGACTTTGATACAAGTTTGCGTTGATCAGCTCAGTTCACTTGTGTCCTTTTACTTCAATTATACGTTCCAACACCATAAGACTTAAATATCAAATTTTGAGGGTGTTCTCTGCCAGAACTGCATGGTTTAAGTGCAGATCCTGTTGGCAGGCATCTCAGGAGCTGTTGACTTCCCTCCTTTGTAACCCCGTCCTCTCTTGCCTAGTTTTTCCCTCCTTAAAATTCGAACAGATTTGATAAAACAGCAGAGCTCTCTAAAACATTAAAAGGAAGTACATAGGAACTCAGAAAGTGGTGGTCTATAAAGCTCTCTCATGAGTGTATAGCCTTGTGAAGATCACCGTGTCCTGCTTGCATCTCGACAGTGCTGAGCAAGTAAAAGAAAAACATCTTCCTAGCTTGGTTCAGGCATGTCTTAAATCTTCTTTGTGTCTGTCCTTTGCTGCATCCTGCACCTCTGCGGCATTAAACGCAAGCTGCTGGTTACGTCTTCCAGAGCCCTTCTTGTGCTGCCGTATGCCTCGTTGAGATGTTGACTCTTCCGTCCAAGGTCGTGAATCTCTGTTCCTGACTTTGAAATGCTCCAAGTCTCTGTCACTCTGTTCTTCTCCCCTCTTGATGACATCACCTATGAACATTTGTAGAGATGCTCTTAATTTTCCCCAAAACTTGTTTTTTTGATGGGATATCTTCAGGGAACCTCACAGCTGACTGTCATGCCAGTGTTGCTGTCTCTTCAGATTGTCTGTGTGTTTCCTGATGTTTCCCATCCAATCTATGTTCAACTCTTTCTGTATTCAATCTCCTATTTTAAGGTCTTTAACGCAGGGATCATCTCCTTATTCTGTATTTATACACCATTTAATGTGATGCAGATGTGGTATATATAAAATTTATATAAAAATATATCTATCTATTGGCCAGGGACAAAAGACTTAGTAGCATGTTAGCATTTGAAAATCTCACAAATAATAAAAACTATATATTTTTTCTGTCCCTACTTTGGCTCCTTTGGTAGTTATGATATCAGCTGCTTTGTGTGGGGAAACTGAAATGGTGAACTCTGATCTCGCCGGGTAAGAAACATTTTTGTAAAGCTGTGCATTTAGACTAATTCTGTCTGCCATACAATGTGCTGAGGATTTCTGATCCTCAGCAGGCATTTGACAGATCTAAGCTAGTTATGCTATGTCTTGTCAATCAAAATTAAACGCCTACTTCACTTCTTCCTACTTTATCTCTCTTCCGGCTTTTTTATTTAGGTTGGTCATTAAAATTGCTTATAACCATAGAAACGAGGAAAACCCGCCCCTTATGTTCCAGATCTTTAGCGTGATATTCCTCTACTGACATCATGTGAGTTTTACACGATGGCTTAAAAAACCCCCAAAAACCTGCAGGCAAGCAGAGTAGTCATTAATTCCTTCCTATAATGGACTTGTTCCTATGGATGCCAACCAAAGATCATGTCCCTCTTGCATTCCTGTATGGCGTCCAGCAGAAGGAGAGACCCTGCTGCGGAGAAACCGCCTGACAAGACAAGAGTTGGAGAAGAAAACAGATCCGTGGGATGGGAAGGGTGGGAGGATGAGATAAGGAGAAGATGGGATGGCGAGAAGTTCAATTCACAACGTAGTGCATGTTGATAATTTCACTGTTGGTTTTCATCCTTCTAGGTCTGCCTGCAACACTGGGTGCTCTGAGAGAAACTGGCTGCTCATGGCTTGGACAGGTGTACTCTTCGCTGGGTAAAAAACTGGCTGGATGGCCGGGCCCAAAGAGTGGTGGTGAATGGAGTTAAATTCAGTTGGTGGCTGGTCACAGGTGGTGTTCCCCAGGTCTCAGTACTGGGGCCAGGTCTGTTTAATATCTCTATCAATGATCTGGACGAGGGGATCGAGTGCACCCTCAGTAAGTTTGCAGACGACACCAAGTTGGGCAGGAGTGTTGATCTGCTCGAGGGTAGGAAGGCTCTGCAGAGGGACCTGGACAGGCTGGATCGATGGGCCGAGGCCAACTGTATGAGGTTCAACAGGGCTGAGTGCTGGGTCCTGCACTTCGGCCACAACAACCCCATGCAGCG
>NW_008795557.1:1801410-1819279 GCF_000699145.1 Aptenodytes forsteri
CGTGAGGAAAAATCTCTTCACTGAAAGGGTTGTCAAGCACTGGACCAGGCTGCCCAGGGCAGTGGTGGAGTCCCCATCCCTGGAGGTATTTAGAAGATATGTAGACATGGTGCTTAGGGACATGGTTTGGTGGTGGACTTGGCAGTGTTAGGTTCACGGTTGGACTTCATGATCTTAAGGTCTTCTCCAACCTAAATGATTCTATGATTCTATAATACTGATACTTCTGTAAAACTGGGCCACCAGGTCTCCACGCTTACGGACCTGAATCCCTGCTTGGCAGGATGGGATGTGTTGTGGCTTAGCTTGTTCTGAACAATTAAAATGTTTACTGGTTTTGTTAGCAGAGGCAGTTTAAAAACACTTGACCCAAGTGTTCATCACATGAAGGTGATCGAAACTCTGACCTTAGGAGCTGTGAGCATCCTGAGATTTCAGTGCTGGACTCTGTGTGCTGGACAAATGATGCTGTTTTCATTTGGAGCAGGATTGCTCCACGTGAGATTGCTAGAGGCAACATTCCTGACTTTTTTCCCCCAGCTTAAGTTGCACTGAATCACACGGATATTAGGGTTATTTTTTACAAATGGAAGGAGTAATCGATCAAATGAAAATAGTTAACTGTAGCTGTCAGCATTGCTCTCTATAACTCAATTTAGTTTTGCTCTTTTTATGAATTATGGGAACTTGGTAGCACATGGAAAGCGATACCAGTGGTCAAGGAGTGACTTTTCCGGGGACGTGATGGCAGGGCTGGAGGGATCCTCTGCTGCTTGCCCTTAGCGGGACCTCCGAATGCGCTGAGATGTGGCATGCATCAGAGAAGGAGAAAATGCAGTCCTGGCACTAGAGCAGGTTGGTGCATATTTTAGCTGTACACCAAACAGTTACCTCTGCTTTTACATTTTTCTAATGGATTTCAAAAAAACAAAACAAACCCACAAAACCCAGAAAAAACACTCCCAAGACTGTTGAATGTTGATACGTAGACTTTCTGTTTAGTTGCCAATGTGTAGATGTGAACCAGTAGACAGTGGTACTTCATATCGATGCCCCCTTAGATGTGTTACAGGAGCAATAGGATTTGTACAAGGGTTCCTACATCTCTGTGGTGACAATGCACGCGCTTCGTGTGTCACTGTACGGTGATTATGAAGAGGGGAGGCTGCCTCTTGATAAATCGCAGCATGTCTTGATGTTTGGAAGGTCTCCAGGGTGGAGACGTGGATTGTTCCTGAGGTAGTTGGATGTGGGAGTTTCATTGCTCTCTATAGGAAGGGCTTGTCTCTTGGGAAGATGAATTTTGACCTTTGGCCAGAGAAATAACGAGGAAGAAGTGTTGTGTGATGTAGCATGACATGGTGCTGAGCAACATCTTAAATTTTAAAGGTCTTACTTATTTACCCTGTCTCTGAAAGCTGGCGCCGGCTACTGTACTTTAACCTAAAAGCTCTTAATGATTTTTTTTTTTCATGTGTTGGAGCTTCTGCTGTTGGGTTTTGAGGATCTTGAAATAGATTGTGTTCATCAAAGCAGAGGAAAAGGTAATTGTGTGGTTCTTCTCAGGGTATGAAAACTCGGGGCAGGAGGTCCTTCAGCATCCTTTGCTGCTCTCCGACTCCAGTGTCATCCCATGTCATTTGACTTTCTCCACCATCCCATCAGAAGGAGGGATAAGAAGGCTTTGATGATGTCTGCAAGGCTGAGTCTTTCATGATGATGCTCCTCCTGCTTAAAACAAACCAACTAGCCAAAATTTTCAGCAGTTTGATTAAAACACTTTCTTTGAGGTATAATTACTGTATAAAGGGAGTACTACTTCCACGTCCTTAACTTTATAGAGCGTAAAAGTGTCTCTACCTGAGTTGCGTAAGCCATTCTTTTTCTTGTTTTCTTTTTTTTTAAGCATAAGAAACGGCATTAAAAGCATGTTAAATTCCTTCTGAAGCATTAGTTTCCAGATTTGGGACCAAAAAAAAAAAGATCAGTCACTAAAGTGTGTGAGGAAAAAAGGGGTTTAGTAACTCTGGAGACGCTAGTTAGTGAGGTATCTGAGCTATCGGATCTTTACGCATGCTGTTCTAAAATCTGCAGCTGTATAGCTGGCTATATGGCTATGTTATTTCTTGTCTCTTGTACAAGAGACATCCATGTGCACATGCACTCTCGTATGAATCATCTTCCCCAAAGTAGTAATTTAATTTTTCCTCTCTATATATATTTTTAGTTCAAAATAAATTATAAAGATACCATAATGTTTTTTTCAGTCTTCTGCTAACTTTGCTTTATAACAGATTGGCTGCTGTTACAAAGGCATGAATTCTCTGTGCAGCTTTGTGTTACACCATCCTAGTGAAGGTTTTGCTCTTCTGTGCTGAGACCTCTTCCAGTGCTGGGTCCATTTGGTTGTCCCAGTTGTGTGCTTCTAGCTCGGCAATCCCTTTAGTTGCATGGGCTTTCTTTTTGTAGGAAAAATGCCGACAGGTCCTGTTTAACTGGCTAAGACTGAATATAAAATATGAGACCACTAAGCAGGGGGAAATGACAGTTGTGTGAAATCACAAACTGCAGAAAATGAAAATTACTTGCTGTATTTCACTGGGCATCCCCTAATGTTTGCACCCTGAAATCAAAGGGAAGGAGTGGTTTGGGGTTTTTTGGGGTTTTTTTATGTGTGTCGTTGTCAAGAGATATTGTGTAGGCCAAAAGCAAAGCTTGCCTAATATATATATTTTTCTTTAACAAATTCACAGGATGTGAAAACTCCCAAAGGCAGTTGAATCTAAAGATACAGCTAAAACATCAGTCTTGGGAATGCCTGCACTTCAGACTGGGGGAAACAGAGCAGATAAAAACCTGTATGAACGTTTCACTTCTGATTTTCATTTTTTTTTCCCTCTTCCCTGAACAGAGACGATACTGCTGAGACGGGCCTTGGGTCCATTGGGCTATTGCTGCCTAGTGCCGAACAAGGGTCTCCACCACCCGAAGGGATAAAATTGTGGGTGAGGTATTTTTTGCTGTGTTCTTTCTTTGATAATCCTTCCTGTTTCAGGTTCTTTCTTTTGTTTTGGTTGTTTTTCTCCATATCCCTTCAACTCGTTGGAGGTGATGCTACGCTTTGTGAACCCAGCCTCTGGAGTGGGTGTGCAGGAACATTGTGGGCTCAACGCTTGCAGATGTTCACCTCTGGACGGTGTCTTCCGCTCTTGCGGTGGTTTCCTTGTTTTAACTGGTTACTATTGGGCAATCTCCGTCCAAATTCTTCCCCTGACAGCTGATCTTGCCTAACTTGGCTGATTCATTAAGCTCTGGGATGGTCCACACTCGCAATGCGTTGACTTTGAGTTGGGCTTTCTGGTCTAAGTGAGTGTTAATGGGCGCCCTCTGCTAGGAACAGATGGTCAGTGAAGGTTTCATTTTTCAAGGCGTAATGGACTGTATTTGTAAAACCTTTAGAGTTTTTTATCGGCAGCTTTGTTAAACTACATCTGTTTTTCCCACCTGGAATACCGTTACGATAATTCGTATCGTGGCTAGAATAGTTGTTTCATGTACTCCAGCTTAATAGTGGGAAATAAGTCTTTTCTTGGGTATTTTTGGTTTGTGTGTCTGTTCTTCCTTCATAGAATACTTTAGAAGGTATTCTAGAATTAGAAAAAAGGGTTTTATATATTTTTCTGAATCAGTTGGTTATCTTGCCCTTAATTCTTATTCAAGAAATCACGATCTTTGAAACAAGTCCTTAAAAAGGATTTTACTTCTCTACCTCTGTTTTCCGTAGCATGGGGAGAATTGGCATGTTCCAGCCCCGTTTCGTATACAGAGTGAAACAGATTTGTAACATTCAGTAAATAATATGCAAAAAGTATGCCTATTAACATCCTGAGTAACCACCAACAACAGAGTAAATAGGAGGTTAATGAGATTAAGAGGAAAAAGGAAGGTAAGCGTTTGAGTGCTCCTCCCCATGGCCCTGGAGCCGGTGGCAGCCCCGTTTCTGTTGATGAGCCCAGCATGGCTATAGACGCAGGAGTGATTTTGCTGCTATTCCCCATACAAAGCTTAATGATTTCCTACTGCTGGCATTTTTCTTTAGATACTGTATAATATTATTAAATCCCACTCAGATTTTGAGCTTTTTTTTTTTTAAATAAATCTTTTTTTAATGTTTTCCCTATTTGTTTCTAGTGCTGGGGCTCAGTGGTGAGGAGTCTGATTAGCCCTTGTCTTCTGAAGTCTTCTTCCAGGCATCTGGTACCTTCCTAGATGTCTCCTCAGGGCCACCAGAGGAGTTGGCCCAGGTCTTTTCTGGGAAACATGGTACCATCAGAGTATCATACCCAGAAGTGCATTGAGATTTAGCCCTTAATTTTTATCCTAAGCTCCATCTTGACTCGATTTCATTTGTCCTTTGCCTTTCTCCTTCCAAGTGCTCTCCATCACGTGCTTTCCATTATACCCTGCAGGGAGAGAAAGACCCATTTCCAAGCAAAAATATGACTTTTTTTTCCTACTGGGGTATCTCGCAAACCCTCTCCCTTTCCAGGTTAGTGGGTTTTCCGGACACGGTGCTCTCTGTCCATCTTCCTCCAGCATCTTCTGGCAGTCGTCAATGTTTTCTCAATGTCACTACCTCAGAACTGTTTATTTGAGTTTTCTCCACCCAAAACTGCATATGCGTGGTTGACTCAAAGCTCTAGGCACCGACTCCCCTTACTGGTCAGTTGACAAACTGCAACATATTTTTTTCCTCTTTTAAATGAAAATGCCTTGCCGAGAAACCTGTTTCGTTTACTCAAGATAAATCTTGTACTTCTGACCCTTGCTTTCCTTTTTATGGTGGTTCTGATTAAACCGCGAACCTTCAACTTAAATGATTCAGGTAGAGTATGGGGACTGCATATTGCCTAAATGAATTATTTGCCTCTTAGCTTTTGTTTTCATTTGTTGCATTGTTTTTTTTTTTTGGTTGTGGGTTGGTGGTTTTTTTTTTTTAATATTGCAAGTTATTTTCCTCCTGTTTCAATTGAGTAAGGCAGTGGTTTCTCTCTCCTATCAGCTCTTTTGCATTTGGGTGTGATGATGACTATTGTCCCCTATGACAGCTTTGCCTGGAGCTGAGATTTCCTCTCCAGACTGCGTTGCTGGAAGTCAGCCCAATGTCTTGGCATGGGCTGGGCAAAATAGAAGAGCACTCGAGTGCTTCACTGATGCTGTGGGAAGGAGGAGATACAATTCCACCAAATTGCTGTCCAACAACACAGCCTTGGAAAGGTCCTCCGGGTTCATCTTGACATGATGGTGTAATGGTTTGCTGCTCTCTGGAGAGCTAAGAATCATAGAATGGTTTGGGTTGGAAGGGACCTTTAAAAGGTCATCTAGTCCAACCCCTTTGACAAGGGCAGCGACATCTTCAACTAGATCAGGTTGCTCAGAGCCCCGTCCAACCTGACCTGGAATGATTCCGGGAATAGGGCATCCACCACCTCTCTGGGCAACCTGTGCCAGTGCTTCACCACCCTCAGCGCAGAAAACTTCTTCCTTAGAAACTAAGAAGATGGGTTTTTGATGGGAAGAGTTCCTCCCTTGCCTTGCAAAGACATGATACGGGGCAGTCTGAGGGAGAAGAAAGTAGGTCTTGAGTTTGCTTGGTGGGATGATCTCTCTCCCTTTTCCTCCAGTTCCCATTATGGTTGGTAACTGGGAGGCCAGCTGAACTCAGTGATGCTCTCACAGTGCTGAGGCTTTTGACCGTAAGTCACATTACTGGTCAGCGTGCAGAGAGCTCGCGCTGATGCTTCCAGACATTGCAGTGTTGGACAGAGAGATTGCTGATATGCAGGACAGCAAGACCTTCATAAGGGTAGGAAGGCGTTAAAATCAATGGCACGATTGCTTGGAGTTCCATTTTAATCTCTTTGTAAATAGAAAAGTGATGGAAACGGCAAATGTGTGTATGTGAGTGCAAGGGAGGGCCTTGCACGTATTCCTGTGCGAGGGCAGGGGAAACTATTCAGCTTGCTGCAACGTGTTACTAATATTTGTGTATGAATGCTTAAAATTTTGCAGGAGACGTAAAACTTGAGAAATCTACTTCGTTACCTCGTAAGTGGATGATTAAACCTTCTGCATTTTCTTCTTTTTCACTGTGGGAATCTTTAAGTCGTTATGCTTGTTTTCTTTAGAGATCATATTAAAAGCAAAGAGTGGATTCATTATTTATTTATTTATTTTTGGAAAGCGCTTCTCTTAGCCTGTTTTAGGGAAAGGCACTTTAATTGATCTTTCAGACGGTCGAGAAGAGGACAGAGAAGAAAATATTTAATGCAACATATAATTCTTTCTGGTTTTGCCTCAAAATAAGAAGCCACTTTGCTAAGATTTATGTATCTAAACACAGTTTATGCACACGGTGCAGCTATGTTTTATCTGCCTACTGCAGCAGGCTGATGCAAAGAAATGCTTTGATCAATGGTATGAACTGGTTCAGGATAACGCCCAAACTGTTCCAATGATAAACGTGGCGCCAGTTTCTTGCCACCTTGATTATAGTTGTATCTTTTTACATCTGTGGTTTTGTTTTGTTTTTTTTTTAATCTACTTGAAGGTTAAAAATTAAAAAGATGCAAGTCCTTTTCTTGCTGTGCTATACTGAAGCAGAATAACACCCCATTAAACCAAGAGTCCTTCCTATGCATTTTGCAGGACTAGGATGCTTTGGAGGCAGGTGAGGTGACTGTGCCTTGTCTTTAATTCTCCTAGATGCACAATACTGCATTACAGAGTTTATGCAAGCCTGGCAATTGAACACAGATTGCCTGAATTGCGAAGCATCACTTCAGTGTCAACACCTCCCTCCTGTCTAAGGTGAAACAGCTGGGGTGATTCGATGCTGTTGTACACTTACCTTTAAGGTTTGAGGTCTGAGCTTCTTTAGTCTGCAGGAATATTTATGGGCTGGAATCACCTTGCTTTGGCTCCGTCGTAGTCAAAGGTCAAATGAAATAGTGTGTATCGGGTCTTGTTCAGTATTTGTGATCTGTTGTGGCTGAGATGTGAGCGATGTGCATGTGTTAACGCACACCTCCGTGGTTTGCTCTAAAGATTTCTGAGGATATCTAGACATGGTCTGGAAGAGTCAGCTGCAAGACCGTGCCTTAAAGCTTTCCCTAAAATAATAAGCTGTATCCCATCATGGTGGGCTGAAGCTGGAGCTTGATGGAGGTGTATGGCAGGGTGCCATGGGAATGATGGAGAAGGGACTGAGCTCTAACGCCCCATCAGAAACCTCTTCCCTGCATGTAGACAGAGTAGAGCCACACAAATACATGTCCTGCTGTTGAAGGCCCAGCTGGTAATCATTGAGTTTGAGCACTGCTGTAGGATATAGGTATTGTGAGCTGGAAGCCGTGCAAGTGCAAGACAAGAAGGTTGGTTCCTGACTTGGATAACTTCAAGTTTACTGGAAAGTAAAAGGAAGTGAGGAGATGATGATCGGCATCAGAACCGGTTGAGAGGCTGGAAGCAAAGCCCAGCTCACAGCAAGGACATTTCAGGGCAGTAGGTCCTGAGGAAGCCTGATGTCCCACGCAGCCAGATTTGGGGAGTCCTCCTGGGAAGACTACAGAGATGTGGACCGTGGGGTTGTTTGCACCTTCCTGTGCTGGTGAGTTTGTCCATACAATTGAGTTAAAATACTTGGAAGAGGTTCAACTTTTTAGAAGTTGCATGAATGTCTAAAGTAAGCAAAACCCTTTACTGAAATAGCTTTTGATATTTTGGAGATTTTCAGCTGCATTTTTTTGAAATATGCTTGGCATTTGTTTGAAATACGCCATGTGCCATGTCTTAAGAGTGCATTTTCAATATATTTTTGGGTCCCTCTTATTTAATGTTGAGCTCGAGAAAGAACAGCCCCTGTCTGGGCCGTGCTCACACCCCCCACACCCCCCCAAAAAAAAAAGGATGAGAAAAAGTGAGAAGTAAGCAAAAAGAGCTTGTCATGAAACCTAAATTCACTTTAAAACATCTAGTTTAGAAAGGCATCTTTAGAAGCTCAGTCTGTACTTTTATTGCAAGGACGGTGTTATACTGCTGTACTATATCAGAGAACTGCGTAACAGCAACTCCTCTGTCCTGAATGACTGCCTAGAGCTGTAGGTTTTTGTGCTTAACACGACAAATATTTTCGCTTGGTATCTCCAGGGGTAAAATGAAGGAGTAGCTGCTCTGAGGGATTAATATGGAGTGAATTAGATGTTTGTAAAAGGCATTAAAAGCCGCAATCACTGTAGTGGGATTGCATCCCAGTGTTGGAAACAGGAGGTGAGATGCTGCGGTGTCCGTGGGGAAGCTGTGAGCCAGAGGCTGTTGCAGATCCTCCTGCTGATGGACGTGGCTGCTGTGAGTGAAGCACTGGTCTGCCTCCGTGGCTGCTGTGAGTGAAGCACTGGTCTGGTCCAGGCGTGGGGACAGCGATCTGGATTGCAGGATGAAGACAGCCGGTTATTTACTTAATGTGTGCGTAGATGAAAGGTGCTTAGATCAGATGAAAAGGGGGGAAAAAAACCCCAACCCTCAAATCCCTCGTATTTCCCGGCATCAGTCATAAAAATAGTTGTAAAAAACCTCAGGAGTGTCTCTTCTCTGTTCTCTCATGCTTTCAGTAAGCACCACAGGCCAAATGCTTCTGCTCACGGCAAGGATGCTGTTTCTTGACCCCAGAAGCTGCATCCCAATGTCTTCCCCCGGCTCCCAGCCACAAGGCAGGAATAACTCAGCCCGCTGGGCAAGGAGATGCCCAAGGACTAGCTCACAAGCAGAACATGGTGGTATTCTCTGAACGTCCTGCTCCTACAGCATCCCCACACAGGTCCAGGATGGGAGCCAGGCAAGATCTTTGATCTAGGTAGCCACTAGCTGGGGGTATTGAGACCCATTTTCCCACTATCAGGGTTATTCTGGTGACCCAGCAATGCTTGGAGCAGCCCAGCCCTTGTTCTGCTGGCTGGGCTTGGTGCTGTTTCTTTGCCACCTTCTCAGAAATCGCTCTCAACTCAGCTTGCTTTTTTTAGAAATGAGCTTTCATCATTTGTAATACTAAAGGCTCTCCTGCAATGGAGGAGTTTTTGGCTGGTATTTTTAGCTGAATGTTTCATTGATCTGATTTACAGCATGAGCTGCTGGCCGCTCTGTTAGCAAGAGGGCGGAGAGCCAGCCATGGTGTGGGGTGGGGAAGGAGGAGTGTGGGGAGGTCTTGACTTATCTTGCTTGTCAGAGCTAATGCGTCACAGAGCTGCAGCCCAAAGATGCATTTTTGCATCATTTTAAGCCAATAAAATCAGGGCTCCACGCTCTTTTAAGTGGATCCATGGACTTCAGCCTTTATCCAACATTTTAGCATTGGTGTGCTGGTGTCTGCGTGGTGAGCCAGTTTGAAGGCCTGATTCATTCAAAATGAAACTCTACCAAAAATAAAAAAGTGACTTAGATTTTGGATAGATGAGATGTAGTCTTAGCCCTATGAGGCAGCTTGCTGCTCTCGCTTGGGTTGGATTAATCTTGCTTGCACCCCCAGCTGAAGAGGCTGAGTGCCAGCCATCAGGACATGGTGGAACCTTGGTTGGCGCGGTAGGGTGGAAGGTGGTTTCTTCTGGGCAGTGCCGTTGTCTGTGATGTGGAGTGTAAAGCCTCCATCGCTGATGCTTTGCTACACGGTGAGTGCAAACCTGAGCTAGGAGCACCTGAAACCTTCAATGACAGGTTTGAGTGTTCAGCTCAGTCCTAACCAAGTGCATAAATAAAGCTGGAAGCCTGAGGAATGGGTTATTTTTCTACTTGGTGAACCAGAAAATTAAATACAAATACAGTGTTTGGGGCACGGGTATGAAATTGAGAACAGATGAGCGCTATTAAGTTGTTTTCAGAAGTGGAATTTTTTTTGATAGTCTGAAATCTCTCACTTCCTTTAAGGCTTTCTTCTGTCGCTGTCTTTCTGCCTCTTCCACTTTAGTAGGCTGGCTGAGTTAATCACATCAGAGAAAAGAGTACAGTTCACTGATTGGGCTTTTCTCCTCTACCCAACCGTCAATGAATATGTTCACGAAGCACATAAGGACTTAATATCTCAATGTCATCAAGGGAAATACAGGAAAATTCAGTGATTATCTATTTCTTTGTATTATCCAGTCAACCAGTTAGTACATGTCCAGGTCTAGATGACCTGTGTATGCTGCTTGCTGCCTCTCTGGTACTTGGGAGATGCTTTGGAGAACAAATTGAGACATGAATGGGACTTGAAGCTGCAGAGGGGAAGCATCCATGGATATATGGAGGATGTGGAGAGATTGTGACAGAAGTGTCGTGGGGATACAGACTAGGGGAGCAGGGGTTATCATGGAAGGAAACATTTTGCAGGGGACATGAGCAGGGATGCTCAACCACTGTTGGCTTTGTGAACATGTTGTTCTGCAGTACTCAGTGCTATGCAGTGTAGAAATGTGTGGTTTTATCACTGCTAAGACATGTGTTGAGCGAACAAAACGGCCTTGGAGACTCTTCAGTTGAAGGGGAATGTGACTTTTTTCAAGATACTGTTCTGGAAGTTGCACGTTTAGGGCATTTCCCTTAGTCTTCCTGATCCAAAATAGCTGAATTGCCTGACATTCAAGATGCTTGGTGCATGCCCTCTCTTCCTCTGGAAGTGGAACTGAAGAAATGGTAATGTCAAGGAACCGGATTATGCAAAGTAGCACCTCTGTGAGGTCAGGGTGACTGTTTTAGAGATCCTGAGTTGTTTTGTGGCACGTGTGTCTACGTGGATGGTCCGAAGTTAGAAAGGAAAGTAGGATGAGATTCAGCCTGTCCTGTTAGATTAAGCTGCTTCTTATTTTCTTGTTCTCTCCTTTGGCCTCAGCATGAAACTCCCAACTGGAGTTTGGACCATGAAGAACCCACTGAAGTCAATGACACAGTGCTGTGTGTCAGTTGTCTGCTGATTTGGCTCGACAGGGTGCTGGGCCATCTTGTCTAGACCATGCTTTTGCCAAGAAAGGTTGGACCAGATGATCCTTGAGGTCCCTTCCAACCTGGTATTCTATGATTCTATGATGACATGCAATGCAGACCTCCATCCTGTTCTTCCAACAAAACCACGTAAAGAGTTTCTCCTTTACTTGAGAAACTGTGTTTTCATCGGATGATAGTATTCAGAAGGGAAGAAGTGAACTCTACATTTCTTATCTTCTGTAGCATTTGCAAAAAGGCTGAAAGCTTAAGTCTAGCCAGCTCAGGGCAGCAATCCTTTGCACTTTGCTGGAGGGAGATCCTGGCTACCAAGACTTCTGCACTAAAAGGACTGAGCCACCTGCGAGATGGGAGATAACTCCAAACTGTTCTTCTGTGTTGGTATGTATGGCTTTGCCGAGGAGGAGGTTCCTGTCACACTGGGTGCTACTATTGAAGGCACTAATGCAAATCTCGTGTTCTTCATCGTAGGATGTTCTGGGCCTCTGAAGATGAGTATGCTCACGTCTGGGGTAAGGAAAGCTCCTGCATACCCAGACTTGCTCTCTGGTTGCTTTTTTCCCTAAGTGCCCAAATTAGCTCCTTTTTCTGTTGAGATGTTGTTTGTAAACTTTTCTGTTACCTTCTGCTGACTTCAATTTACCAGTGACCTTTCTTGCAGCCTCAATGCAGTGTTCTTGGTACTATGAGCAATATAAACTGTCTTAAATTATACCTCTCGCCTTCCATCCATTTCAGTTTTGTTTTGCAGGAGGATCGTGCATTATCACTTGCAGTTTGCTTTCAGAATTGAGGATGGTGATAAATAAATACTGGTGGTAGAAACTGGAGAACATGGACTGCTTTGGCTAGCTCAATGTGTGCAAAAGAAAGAAGAATGGATTTTTTTTTTTTTTTCCTTCACGTATGCTTTGGATAGACCTCTGTCTTCTTCAACCTATCTTTTGTGGGACTGTAGGCAAAGGTGCTCACGTCAGCTGATGTTCCCATCTCACAACTGGAAATGCCAACTAGGGTCATTGCAATAAAGGCAGCTGTGTCTTGGTTAGAAACTGGACTAATGCAAACTCTGCCATGCGTGCTTGCCTTCGCATGCTTCCCCTGCACCTGGAATTGTTTTCATCTCCATGAGATGACTTTTGATTGGAAACCTACAGGTGTGTTGCTGTATTTTTCTTAGTAATCTCTGGCACTCAATTTTTATGCTGCAGTTTAGTGGAAGGGCTGTTGAGATCCAGCTGTGTTGGCATTCATCCATTTTGCTCTGACTTGACTGCAAACAAGACTGTGTGTTAGATGGCAAAAATCTTTAAAATAGAAAAGCAAATTCATGCAATGAATGATGTAGATCTAGCTTTTGGAGTAAAGTGACAAAAATCAAGTCATTGTTTTAACTGAAGTACACCTTTCTGTTAGTCCCCTGTTCTACTTAATTATGGTCCCCATTTCTTGATCAAATGGGAGACTAATGTGGGTGGATGCATTTGTCAGAGCATGACATGTTTATGTTGGAAACACACTGTGTAATTTGCTGGTTGGGCCCTGTATACTTAGGGAGCAAGAACATAGTCTTCAGGCCTCTGGTTGTGGGACATCTGCTCCTCACGGGAGGTTTTTGGGCAGCAATACACTGATACTCTGGTGCTTGTCAGATTACATATATGTGAGGAAACCCAAGTGGCTGAAGTGACTTTAGGGCTGGAACATTAGTGGCTGGCTACACTACTGCTGGCTACACCACCAAGATGGACCTTGCTGTCGGTGGGGACATCAACCAGGATGTAACAAAAGAAAAGTCTAAAATACAAGCCTCAGAAGGAGGATCTCCATCTGCTCTCCACCCTCCATCTGCTGAAGAGCAAGCAGAAGACACCTGATTTCCTACAGATGTGCCTTTCACCTCCTGGCACATCTTCTGCCACTTGCCAGCTCTAGTTGCTACCCCCACCACAAGAGAAATCACAACTATGGCTGGTCGTCCATTTGTCTACTCATCGGTAATCCACGTGTTGGGTACCTGCTGCAAGTGTTGTGTTTTGGTCTAATTCTCCACGCTGGTGTTCACTTATCTTTCTTCCCTTGATTCAGCCCTTAATGTTTCACCCAACTTTTGGGGTGATAATTATGTTTTAAGATTTGGTGGCAAACTTTTTAGCAGGGCCTGTTGTGACAGAACAAGGGGGAATGGCTTTAAACTAAAGGGGGGTAGATTTAGACTAGATAGAAGGAAGAAATTTTTTACGCTGAGGGTGGTGAAACACTGGCCCAGGTTGCCCAGAGAGGTGGTGGATGCCCCATCCCTGGAAACATTCCAGGTCAGGTTGGACAGGGCTCTGAGCAAGCTGATCTAGTTGAAGATGTCCCTGCCCACGGCAGGGGGGTTGGACTAGATGACCTTTAGAGGTCCCTTCCAACCCAACCCATTCTATGATTCTATGATTCTAAGATTCTTTTTTTTTTTCTCCAATTTGATTGAAGCTGGCCAACAGCTTCATGTTATGGGAGCAGCTGAAAGGGCAGAATGGGACTAGTAAATGGGAAAGTCAGTATAGACCACTGATGGTTCTTGTTTCACTGTAATTCTTTGTGATGATCATCACCACATTGCTGGGAAAGGCTGAGAAAGTAGCATCTGTCACTCCATGACCATGGGAGGCTGGCCATTTTGTTTGCAAATGTGGAAAACTATAGGATGAGTGTCTGGAGGCAGTGCCATGGTAACAAGTAGTAAAGACTTCTCTGTCTCTTCCAGAAGATCTCCTGGTGGGGAATGTCAAGAAATGCATCTCCTGTGACTTCGACATCTCTTGGGACACAACATCTCTCTTGACTTTTGGTAGCCTATTTGTGAAAGTATTTGGGGAACATATTCTCCTGCATATTCTCCCATCTGTCTTTTTCCAAATTCACTGGCCTTGGTGTATGCTTAAGAATAGACTTGCTTTCTGCGTTATGTTGAGAAAGCAGTTAAGAATTTATTTTTTGACCTTCCTGTGTTTAGATGACAATATTTTTAGTATCTTACATGATGGCTGTTTCTGAGTCGATTTGTAGTTTGGACTTTTTGTTCCCATTTAAATGCAGAAGGGAAAGCTTGATCAACATCTTAATTCAAAAGATATTTTGGGGTGTTCTGTCACCTGGACGAGGTTGTGTGAGAGCCCTTTTCCCAGCACTTTACCCTTTTACATCGTTCATAAAAGACTTTTTCAAGAATGGGTGAACTGGGCTTGTGGCATTTACCAGTCCACAAGAACGTACAGTCACTTGGCTGTACAGACCCTGTATAAGCATGCAAAAAGGGAGCCCAAAATATCACCCTTCCCCTACCCCCAAAAACGTGTGAAATGGGGAGGAAGAGATTGTTTCTCCATTCTCTTTTTTTTTTTTTTTTTTTTTTTAAATTATTTAATTGGCTTCCCCACAGTATCAGTGATTAGATGGGCTTTTTCTTCTATTTGCCACTTATTCCATCTTAAGCATGCTGGCAGGTAACTAGGGACGGTCTTTTCTTTTCTAAACAATGACGAAGGGATAATACAGGCAAGAGCATTTCGAATGACCTGAAGACTGTAAGATATGGAAGAAGCTTCCTATAAAATTATATCTGTTTGGGATGTGGTATATGTCTTGTATGCAGTGTAATTGGACCACATTCAGCTGTGTAACTTTTGACATGAATTGGCATCTGGTTCTCTGAAGGCTTAATGGTGCCTTTAATTAAAAGTAGTCTAGGAATTGCCTAGTGAGACACAGGGTTCATTTAGCTCAAGAATCTCTCTTTTGGATGGTGACCAGTAGTAGTGTGCTCAAAAGAAGAGAAAGTAATGTCCTAATATGCAAATACGTGATAATTTCTCCCTGGGTTTCTCCTGATGGAGAAACCTTCATTACGGCTGGCTTTAGCATTTGTGTTATAACTTAGTTATGACAACTTTGGCTGGTCTTGTTATGCACTTCCCTGTGCCTTTGGAAGCTTGAGTTCTTGGCCTCCACAACCTGTGCTACAGTTCAAATACTCAAAAAATTTCACTTATCTTTTGAGAATTTCCTGGCTTTTCATTTTTTGTGGGAGATTTCCTGTTTTTTCTGGTATGTGGTAGGAAGCACAGAGGTTCCAGATGTCTTCTCTAAACTGCTCCTTACTGAGTTCGTTTCTGCTGTGTTTGGTGTCAGTCTCCTTTCTAAATCAAGCTCATTCTTTCAGTGTGTCTCCTTCCTTCTCCCCTATCGCCACAGGGCAAGGAGCATTTTTGCTGCTCATCTCTCCTCTTTACTTTTGTGAGCTCCTTCTCTATTGAAAAGAACAAGATCCAAATGACACTGCACCACTAGTTTTACCTTATAATTTTACATTATAATGTATATATATATGGTATATATGGTATATATCAAAGTAAATTTCCTGAAAAATCAACTTGCATGTTCAAGGAGGCAGTGAATTGGCATTTGGGGTCCATGAGCTGCTGTGAGGGTCTTGATGTGTTGTCCCCTTCTTTGCTCGTCAGTTGATGTCCCCCCGTGAGTTGTGTTCGCTTCTGTTGTCAGGCTCAGGTAAGTGATGACACTGGTCCCAAGGGGCTTCAGGAAGTTACTGGAGACCTGTGATTCCTTCCATGGTCAGTGGAGCTCCTTTGGGGAGAAGCCAGACTGGATTCCTAGACACAACAGTGGTTGTTTAACCACCTGTTAGTGGTTAAACATTGAAACAGGCTGCCCAGTTTCTTTGCTCGTCAGTTGATGTCCCCCGTGATCCTGGGTGAGTTGTGTTCGCTTCTGTTGTCAGGCTCAGGTAAGCGATGACACTGGTCCCAAGGGGCTTCAGGAAGTTACTGGAGACCTGTGATTCCTTCCATGGTCAGTGGAGCTCCTTTGGGGAGGCTCCAGTCTCCCTCCCTTGACTGTAGAGAAATCAGACTGGATTCCTAGACACAACACTTCGGTTACGTGGCTGAGCTTGGCCACATAATGGCTTTTTCTCCTCTCCCTTTTCCCTAACACGTTCAGGGAATTTAAATTGAATTCATGTTAGTGTTTACCGCTTTCGGATGTGCTTACTCAGGACTCTGGCTGCTGTTCATACCTCTGCAAGCCTCTTCCTTGCACATCCCAATCCTTTGAATGATCAGAAAATCTTTGATGAGGCATTTAATTAGCTGTGTTACAGTCTTGCTGCCTGGACTTGACAATATTTGTGATTCTGCTTATGTTTGCTTCCTCCTAAACTGAAGTCGTGGCCGGAGAAAAGATGGTCTGGATTCCCGGTCGAAGCTCACCAGTCGTGAGCGTGGGACCTGGAGTCCCTCTGAGCTCGTGCATCACCCATGGAGCTGTTTGGAGCTTTCATCTCTGCTATTCATGATGGTTTGTCCACATTGGCGAAACTCAGTGGAAAATTTTCTGCTGTTGATAGCTCTAAAATCAAGCCAGCAGCATTAACGGCATTCAAAGTTATGACTTAGAGCAGGCTACCGTCATCTTAAACCCTATGAGTTTAATTCCTTTGCAGAAAGCATCTTGTTGGTACAGTAATTGCCAAGCCAGAGCCTGGCTAGAAGTTGTGACACCAACCGTTAAGGTCATCTTTCCACTTTGGGACAAACGCAGTCATTTGAAGGATCCTTCACGTTTCTTCGGTGCCTCTCACTTTGATCTGGGAGCACTTTTTTTTTATCCAGCCTCCTGGCATCTTTGCGAGGAAGGGAGGTATTGAAAAAGAATAATTTATAGGACTTCGTGGCATGATGCCATTTTGTTACAGTGTAATCGCGCTTGAAATATTCAATAGAACATCATTCTCGAGTTAATGGGGAAGATTGTCGTTGGATTATGTCCCATGTGATTTTTTTTTTCCAAAGTTTTCTTGCTGCATATGAGATAAATAAATGATTATATCTGCGTTCATAATAGCTGGTATCAGAAGTGAAGTGCTTCAATTAAAATAGTTCTAGATTTATTTTTTTTCCCAAATAACACTGTTTTATTAGCTTACGTCCTTACATTTTTTTCCCCTCTTTAAATAATCCTAAAATCTGCATACAAACTGTTTCCCTCTGCCCACACTCTGGATAAAACATCTATTTCCAAAAATAGCAGAATGATGTTACATTTTATTTGTTGTAGGAAGAAAAATAGCAAGTTGGAGGTGAACAGCAGAGTGAAAGTTCTTAGAGAAAATAGGAATTGCTTTTTCTCTTTTCTTACTTTTTTTTTTTTTTGTTGTCGTCGTCAGATCTGTACCAGATGTGACTGTGACCTGGTGATGGTGTGCAGGTGCTGCAGCTATTACTGGGCTGGTGGAGGGAAAAAAGAGAAGGGGCTGTAAGAGCCTGAGTAGAGTATTTCTGCATTTCAGGAGGCTACAGAGTTCATTTCCCCATAAAAGCACGCGGAGAGAAATGAATGCTGTTAAGAGGACCATTTTTGATGATTTTCAAAATCAATCTGGAAAAATCAGAATGCCTTCCATCCAGCCTAGGTTAAGTAAAGGTGATTCAAGGTAGCTTGAATATCTTTTTCTCAGAGATTTTCAGCAGATGTTCTGTGTTAAAACCTGATGATCTTCATGGTTATTTGGAGATGTACGTACAGTACCTGCTGCCCTGATACTGAATGGAGGAGCACAGTTTTATTATGGGCAGCGCTTTCTTGTTCAGTATGGTAAGTGTACTGAGGGAGCTGGTGGAAGTGCTCACCAAGCCACTTTCCATCCTTTATCAGCAGTCCTGGCTAACCGGGGAGGTCCCAGTTGACTGGAGGTTGGCAAATGTGACGTGCGTCTACAAGAAGGGCCAGAAGGAGGATCCAGGGAACTACAGGCCTGTCAGCCTGACCTCGGTGC
>NW_008795557.1:1820713-1835624 GCF_000699145.1 Aptenodytes forsteri
TGTAGACGTGGTGCTTAGGGACATGGTTTAGTGGTGGACTTGGCGGTTCTAGGTTGATGGTTGGACTTGATGATCTTTAAGGTCTTTTCCTATCTAAATGATTCTATGATTCTGTGGTGTTCCTCATCCTAATTTCTGAGGAAGAAAGTACTCTCCGTAGTCAAAAAAGGGATGCTGGAATAGATAAAATTCCCATATGGTAATACTTGCTCTCAAAGTTACAAGGAACCTTTGATCAGTCCTCTGCATGATTATCTTAATATCTCGAAGGCTGATAATGTAAATGGAGATTTCAAGCTTGTCCTGATTCATAAATAGGATAAGTTAAAATGATAAACGTGATTGAGTTATTTGTCACAGCTGCTTCCAGGGCTGGACTGATTTGAATTTCTGCTGACAAGGCATTGAGACTGCTGGGAAGGACATCCCTGAGCTTATTAACAGTGCCAAGGAAGGAGGAGCATTGGGAGCGGATCGAGATGTGAAGGGTGGGCTGGATGGACTCTGAAGCCTTGGTCTAATAGTGAGGTCTTCTGCAACAATTTGGTTTGCTTGTAGCAAAACAGTTCAATTAATATAATAATTTTTCTTGGATGATGTGTTCCTCATAGCTGCTGCTGTAGTTGATGCATCTCAATGTCTGTTTCTTTTTTTGCATGGTACTGCAGGCTCAGGATTGTTGCTGGTGAAGTATTTTCAGGAAAAAATTGGGAGTGCGGGCACTTAGACAAATACTGATTTATTGATAAAGACTTCTGTTTGGGTTATTTGTATGTTCTGGCAAAATTTCCCTTGGCAAAGGATTCTCTGGTCCATGATGGGATTTTGTCTCAAACCCAGACGTTGTGAAATGCTCATCTGTGATGTGCAGGACCTGAACTGGATCCATGCTTTGGAATCTCTCTCCTCCAGCATCTCAGTTGCATATCTGAACATCAGACTCAAATTGATTTTCCTTCTCTTGTCTTAAGATTGCACCTACGTATAACTTCCATCATAGTTTAAATCGGGTCTGAAAGCTTTTGACATCACAGAAGTTCATGGTTGTCAACCTGCCTGGAGGAGATCTTGCCTGCTGGCCCTTGTTGTTGATGAAGAAGGAGCATCTCAGCAGGGATAGCTATGCTGAGTAGGATAGAGGGTGCTGTCTTGTATTCCTACAGGTACACATCTACTTTGCATGGTTGTACCCGCTTCCATTTCTTTTGACTCCAGACCCGGTTCTGTTTTCATTCCATCTTGGTTACCCTTTTTTCCATGTAAAGCAGATGCTCCACTGATCCACTGAACTGAAGACTCCTGCGTCACCAGCCAGATTTCCTTCAGCCGTATAGACAGCACGTGCGTAATGATCCTTTGAAAACAAGGTGTATCATTGGAGCTAGAGGGGGAGAAGAGCCTTTCCATGATAGACACAAGGTCCTGACCTTCTTTCCTGGCTGGCATTGGTGCTGATGCCACTGGTGATCTGACAGCCTTTGAAAATCATCTCCCTGATCTGATGAGACCTTGTAGCTAACATTTAGGTCTGTGTCTATGGGATGATGCACGTGAAAAGGTTTATTTTTTCACAAGTACAGCAGTGTAGAATATGGAAAAATAATACATATATTTAGACTGTATATATTATGTGCATGTGTAGAAATATATAAAAAACCCTATATATAAAAAAACTATATATGTATAAAAACGATATATAATACTGGTTTTTTTTGCATTGAGAAGTTAAAGTAGCAACAGGGGAGAATTGCCCGAAATAGAGCAGCACTAAATTGAATTGATTTTTGCCATTCCCTACCCATTATAAGCCCAATTTAACCCTCTCAGTTCCAGCCTTTGCTCTGAACCGACCACCTGAGCGCTGGACCCCTGCTGAGCAAGTTCTGTGTGGGAGTTAATTATCTCAGCTCCGTTAGGTACAAGTGTGGGAGGCTTTGGAGGCAGAGGTAAACATACCCTGAACACCTTACAAACAGAAACCCCCAAAGGATTTGGCTTTCTGGTTTATTGGTTCTCCTGTATATTTTTCTGAAAATAGCATCTTCTGCTGTCAATTTGCCAAGGAAAAGATGGTCCGTTTCTGGACTGGAGTACAGGGTATGCCACCTTTCGGCTGTCTGCTCACATCTGAGCAGGGGCTCAAAACATTTGAGGCCATTTGCTACTCTCTCTTTTTGTCATCGTCAATATTATTGCATTCTCAGTTTGTCCTTTAAATAACACAGTTGTACATTAACCTCGTATGGGCATGTGTCCACACAACTGAAGTGTTTTCTCTGTGAGTATTCATCCCTGTCCATATATCTCACCTACTAACTCTGCTTTACTTAACCTGCAAAGAATTAAAGCACCTAATGGCTGGAAGCTTTGGCAACATGAATTAAAAGCCTTTTATAAATCAGTATTCAGTAGTCTTCAGCACACTGTGTAAAGGTAAATAGCTACTCCGTCTCCCTCTCCTGCTGCTTCATGGCTATGTCCTTGTGTTAAGTCCTCGGTAAATCCCCTTCTTATTGTGTTTCCTCTGTAAATCCTGCAAGTTGTAACAGGCTCCTAAATCTTGCAATTTGGTATAGAAAATATCTTCTATGTTTACTTGTTTGTTACTTTTAAGAGAGTCATTTGTATTTGACCAGCTTTGCACAGCTCTCTGTGTATGTATCTTCTTTTTATTCTTTGCACAGCTCCCTATATATCTCCCTTTTTTATTATTATTATTTTTTTTTTATTCTAAAAAGCTTGTCCCGTGCTAGGTAAACTTCTTCAACCTATTGTAAAGTGATGCCTCCTTTTTATCGGAGAGTCAGGATTTAGTTGCACAGTCAATGTACCCTGCAGTTTAATGCACTGCTGCAGAGGCATTGCAATAACTGTTCCCGTTTCTGCTCCTCGCTTGTACGGCACGTGAGATCATCTGATGTTCTTTAACTTCTCCCACGTCCGAGCAAACCTGGTGTTGGCTGGTACAGCAGCGCCGGCTCAGCTGACGTGCACTGATTTGCAAGACTGAGGTTTACCTGGTGCTTTAGCTTTGGAAGGGGCTATGTCACTGCATCCACACTTCTACAGGCTTCTGAATTACAGCCCCATTTATTATTTTTTTCCTCCCTGTCTCTTTCCAGGACTGCAGCTTTTTCTGGGACTTTTTAAAAAAAAAAAAAAAATAAAAGGAAAAAAAAAGTGAATTTCTTCCTATTAAAAAATCTGAGCGGTGTCTGGTGCTGGGAGGGCCTTTTACAAACGCTGTGCAGCGCTGCTGCTGGAAACAGCCTCCCATAGCAACCTTCAGCTTGAAAGCTAAAATCACATCACCCCATATGACGGCTTTATTATTAGATTGGCATGTGAACCCTTTGGAAACAGTCTGGGTGGCAGTGAAAAAGTTCCCCTAGATTCTGTCTTTAATTTTTTTTTTTGTTTGTTTGTCATTTTGTGGGTTTTTTTTTATCACTTTGAGTTTTGGTTTTATTTATTTTTTTTCTTTTTAAAAAATTTTCTTTGTCAGATAGAATAAATGTTAGAAAAGTGAGAGACACCATTCTAGGTAAGGTAGAAGATCTCTGCCATGAGGTATGACACATGATCATGGCCGTCACCGCAGCAGTTTCATGTTCTCTGCTGCTACACATGGGCAAGATGGAGTCCTTGCTGGAAAACTGTGGCAGCAGTGGAGTTGGGCTCAGGTTGTGCTTTTTTGGGATTTGTGTTTATTGCAGTAGTGCTGGGGAGCTCCAAAGGGTTAGGATCCTTCTCACCCAAGGACTGAGCAAATGGGTGGCAAGAGATTGAAGGGAACGCATTTGCCATCAGCACAGCATCCGTCTGGTAGTTAGCTGGTAGCTTTTGAAGACATGAAGATGGATGGTGCAACATGCTGTGTGTGGTATCTTGGGCTTTTGCCTGCTGTACTTGGACAGCGGGTACTGTGCAGATGGTCAGTCAAGGGGTCTGGCGCTGTAGGTCAAAGTCTATCTAAACCAGTCGGTGGGGCTGTGCAGTAGCTGTTGTGCTTTCACCATCCCTAAGATTTGAGTTGGCAAACTTGAGTTGTTCTTGTGTTAGGAAGTTATAATTTCATCAGTCTGAGCTTCACGGGGCTGATGAGCTTGGCCCCAGGTGGGTCTGGAGTATGCTTCTGAGTTTTGCTAGGGTAGCCTCTCCCTTTGCTTTCACGGTGGAGGTTATTCCGGCCCAGACCCATCAGCACTCAACATAAATCAAGACTGCGCTGATATGTGTGCCATTCCTGTTGTCCAGCCTCTCTGCAGACTCGTGTCACACCTCCATGCTGGCTTTGCTTCCTCAAAGCTTCTGTTGATGAAGTGAGGACTTGAAGGGTGGATGAAGGTCCAGGAGAGCCAAGGGGGGACTCCTGAGAGCAGTTGTGGGACTAAACCAGGACATTCCAGATCCAGTCTGAGATAAGGCTGGCGATGGGAGAGTTTGTCTCCTGGGCTTTTTGTTGAGCTTGGCATTACTGGTCTGATGGACTCTTCCTCCCCACCAGAAAACCAATTGCAAAATAGCTGCTTGCAGTCTTCACCCACCCACGTGGACACGTGTGGCTCACTCTGAGCTGGTGGCTGCTGGGGCTCCTCTGGCTGCAAGGGTGAGAGAGATGAAATGCCTCAAGCTGTTGACAATACCAACTTACATGATCTCCCTTGATCACATTTCACTGGTGCAGAGATAGTCCCATCTGTACTTGTGAGCCACCAAGTCCACAGGAGGAGCAGCATCCCTCCTGCTTGCTGCCGGAGCTCCAGATTTCTCTTCCCAAGCTCTTCTGGGGAGGAAGAAGGCTTGGCGAGTTATTTTTAGGCAGAGGAGAGAGGGTGGCTTTCTGTCCTGTCTGTAAGCGAGGAGACAGCCGGACTTGGCCCTGGGAAAGGTATGGTGATAGAGAAAAGGTATTGGAGCCCATGTGAGGAGCTGCCTCACTTTATCTGTGGCTCCCTCAAAAGCTTTTCAAGCTTTTCTAACAGGCTTTGTGAGTGTCTCCATCCTCTCTTTAAATCCTGTTCCTCTCCATCCCTTCGCGCTTTATAGAGAAGCAAGAAGTGACTCATTGCACAGCCTACGAGGAAACTTTAATGAATAAATGCATTTAAGAAAAAGAAGAAAAGAAAAAAGAAAACAGTTTTCCTGTCTGGGGCAGAGTGATGCTTTTGCTGTCTTGAACTCTGGAAGAATAAGTTAAGCTGCTTCTTTTTATTAGCTTTTAATTAACTGAGTTACAGGAAATATTTTAGTGCTCTTGTTGAGACTAATAGGACTTTGTTGCGACTAGAGCTGCTGGTTTGGGATTTTTTTGGTTGTTTATTTTTAATTTGCTTGAAACATCAAAAGCAAAATTTGCAGAACTCCCAGCTATTTCCCTTCTTCCCCCTTCAAATCTCCTTGACGCTGGCAGCATCCCACGGGGAGGAGGAGCAGATCAGTGCCCTGCGGTGCTTTCTGGGCATCCTTGGCACTAATCGGAGAAAAGCGGTGTCTTCTGAGGCACCTGTGGTGTCTTGGAGGTTGATGGGAGCCTATTGCCTTTCAGAAGAGCTGTGCTTTTCTGCCAAATCCCTGAAATAAATATGTTTGTTTAGCTTTCTCCCTTTGCTGCTCTGATGGAAGGAACCTTGGTGACACTTTTCACTTTTTCTCCAATAATGAAATAACCACACGTATCTGCAGTTTTAAAAATAGTCGTTGTGCATCCCCTTTCTTGCTTCTGCATCTTCTATTCTGGTTGAAAACAGTCTCTCTGCTCGGGACTCCTGAACAGAGGGGGATGACAGTGTGCATATATATTTAGGTAGTTTATGTGGTGCATTAATCATATAATTTTATAAATTTTATAAATAAATTATATATATTTCTATAATTCGTGCAATGCATGGATTTTGCAGCTCATAGGAACAATAGGGTCAGGTGGCTGGGGCTGGTGGCAATAACCGGGAAGCGCACTTGGTTTTATTTAAAGGTGGATCTTCATTTTGAAGGTTCTCCTTGAATTCAAAAGCTTGTTAGTGCTCTGCTCTTCTCCATAAGCTCCAAGTCTCTTCCCTTTGTTTAAATACAGGAAAGCAATGTTTTCAAAGGGAGGGAAGAGAGTGAGAAAGAAGTGTGGGTGCTCCTCTGAGATTGAGCCGATCCATTTTTATCTTGTTATATATCATTTTTACTTAATGCTGTTATATTATTTCAGCTGTGCTTGGTTTTCAGATTCGATGCAGATATGAAGTTGCTATAACAACATGATGATTCATATAATGCTAGCAACAATCTGCCGGGATTTATTTTTCTATCATGACGACTTAGATGTTTTTGGTGGGGATTTCTGTCTATTTTCAGATAGACCGTGCCATTAGCTTTCTGCAGTGATTTGCTTTGGATTACCTGGACTCAAGATAGTAACACCTGTACTTGTGTAACAGACCCAGAGATCTCAAAGCACTTTACAAAGGTCAGTGCTTGTCGTGCCAGATTTAGGATGGGAGATGAAGGCAGGGGGATGCGGGACTGGCCCAAGCACCTTCAGCATGTCAGGTGTGCAACCACAGCATCTGGCACGTTGTACCTCTGCTTAGGTGGTTCTCAACCTTGTTCCTTCCTGCGGAGGTACAGCTGATAAACTGATTATTTCTGGATTCCTCCTGATCCATGTCCTTCGAAAAACAGAGAGGCACAAGTTCAAAGCTCTTTAATTTCTCCTGGAAAAATATTGCTAAGATCTTTGTTCCCACCTAAAGGTCCTCTGAAGTCGCTGGGGAGTTACGGGCTAGATCTAGAGGATTTGATTAATAAATCTGTTCCTTTTTCTAAAATTTTATTTTATTTTTTAAATTGCAGGCTGCGATAATGAAAATGCTTTTTTGGGGTCTTTTTATAGAAAAAAATGCCCAGAATTAGGGACGACTGATTTTTCTGTGGAAGATGGTATGTTATACAGAAATATCTACTTCATGCCAATTTTAAGCTGCTTCTCCTTTGCAAAGAGCAGTCGTGATGGGAAATGTTTCAAGGTACCTCCAGACACTTTGTCAGCTTCTCAGTTCAAATCTGAAACTTAAGCCATGGAAATAAATGCCTTCAGCATCCTGAAGCCTCACGCCCAGAGCTCTCTCCTCTTCTCTCTCTTTTCTGCCCTAACGTTGAGAATTTCAGGTAACACATCTGCAAATGGAGCAATGTGCCCTGGCACCTCTCTTAGACGTTTGGGTTTTTCCAGTCTTAAAGATGAGACTTTTTTTTTTTCCCCTACATGAAACCTTTTGTTTTCCTGCTAACAAATTTAGGATTACTTGATGGGTGCTCTTTTTTTGGGTCCGTCCCCCCCCACCACGTAGAGCTGTAGCAGGGCTCAATGCCTTTTGGGAAAGTTCTGTTCCTCCTTGCAAAGTCCTGTGGTGATCTGAAAACCATCCGGAGGTGGTAACATGCTTTTGTCTAGCCTGCCTGTTAAGCTGGCGTCTCTTTATCTTGCCCGACAACTGGAATGCAGTTGATCCTGTAAAAAGGTCTAGGCTTTCTGTCCTGCCTAATTGTGTTAAATTGCGTTTGCATCCTAAAGAGAGCGACTGGGAGAGGATGTTGAAGCCTTATATGCATTTTTACGTTCATAAATGCCATCAGTGGAGTCTAAAGCATCAGATAACTGACTCTAAAGGCCTTGCTGAAATACACTGATGTCTTTATGCCTTTGAGAGTCGCCCCCCCCCCGAATCTCCAGCTCCTACATGTGTTGCTGTCAGCTGTATTAGGGGTAAGGAGGAATCATAACTGAGAAAACAGCCGGTGTTGGAAATGTGCCGTGGGGGCTGTAATATCTGTACACCATCAAGGGAGTTTTGCAATTTTGCGGGGGGTCACATTCTGACACCTGGTGTTGCCGCTGTCGTAGGACTTTTGTTGCAGAGTAAGAAGCTGTTTTCAGGTCTGTCCTCCTGCATCAAAGGAAACGTCTTCTCCTGGTGCCTCTGTGCACACGCTTTACCAATCCCCACTCAACTTTTTCAACAATTGGATGTTTGGGCACCACAATAAAAATGCAGTAAAAGTGGAAGCAATGGAAAATATACACCAGTAAACTATAACATCTTCTAGAGATGCATTCCAGAAGTTTAAAGCTCATGAAGCAGGCAAACCAGCGTAGTATGTGAGTTATTGCAGGCATCACTAAGGGATGTTGCCATCACTTCGTTCCTAGGCATAGCTTTTATCCCTTGACCATGTTGATCATTCTGACCTGATCCCATGCAGTATCTTCCATGCAGCAAATCGCAGATTTCTCCTCCCATGACCTCCTTGGCACATGGGATGAGGACCTTCCTGTTTGGCTTGGTGGCTCCTTGGATGCTCCCTTGGAAGCTGCGATGGAGCAGAGGAAACCTTCATCACAGCCAGGACAGTTCTGCAATTTTAGCTTCTGGTTCTTGGTACTCTTGCTTCTTGCCTTGTCTGTGTTTTCTCATGGGCACGTTACAGAGCTGTGCCGGTGGTGGTTAGTGTGATACCGGTGGCTGGGGACAGAAGATATTGTCTCACCCAGCTACTTGGGTGCACGTGTGGATTTCTGTGATGGGTAGAAGATGACTCTTCCTCTGAGTCATGCAATTCTTATTTCCTTCTATAGGCTGGTAAAATCAGTTGGGGGACAGGGAGAGAAGAAATGGAAAGAGTCTCAGTACTTCAGCAACCACTCCTCTGTGGCGGTTATTTTAGCAGCAGTTTGCATCTCAATTTCAACCCCAAAATATGTATCAAGTGCAGGTAGCTGTGTTTGCTGAGCCAGAAGATGTCTGAGATGGTGTCAGTTTTCTTGCTGTGGTCCTGATAGTGTGAGGAGCCATGAAGGAATTGTCAGCCATGTGGACGAGAGAGGTAATGTGAAAAAAAAAATCTGTTGAGGTTAGCAGCAAGACCTTGGAAACGACTTGGCTTGCCATATTGGTGCCTGGTTGTTGAACAGGGTTTTCACCATGGGACACTGACTGCCTTGAGGGCTGTGGGTCAGCATCTGTCCCGATGCTCCCTCTTATAGAGCTGCTCATCTCAGCTGGAGTTTCAGAGTCCTAAAGCCAGGTGCAGCATGGATATCAGGGTTTTGCTCTGGTCTGGTAGGGCAGCATTACATGTCTTGGCCCAATACCTCTCTGTAGGGTAAGCAGTTGATGTGCATGGTGGGTGGAGATGCTTTCACAGGTGGTTCTCAGAAGCTCTTTCTACTTAGGGATGCCCAACCTTGTGACGTGTCATGATGTTGTAGCCCCCGAACTCTGTGTTTGCTCCCACCTGCTCCTTGGGGTTTTTACTAAGGTAATTTTGGTTTTCTCTTGGCTTTTAGTTTTACTTCTCTTGTGTCAGTGTGGTGGCAAAGCCAGAACATACATGAGACTTTCAGCAATGGTTTCTGAGAAAACACTCATGGTCACCTTTTGCTGCTCCAAAATATTGGGAAGCCTGTCTTCTCCTGGTCCTCCCATGTCCATTTGTATTGGAGGATGACTATCGTCCATGTGCATGGAGGAGACAGTGCCCTAAAGGCAGCCTTGTGTCTCAAGCAGTGGTTGGTCTGCTGGAACAGGCATGGTGATGGAGCTGGAACCCTGCTTTGAAGTCTGGTAGCAGCAGAGTGATGCTCTTGCTGCTGCTGCTGCAAATGCAGCTTCCCATTAGCTCTTTCAGCTGTCGGGAGTCTCTTGACGTGATGCAGGGAAGTTTCCACGTGATGAATTTCAGGGAGTGAGGCGAGGCTGGGTGTATGTTTTAATTTTAGTTCTGCATGACAGAGGATGCTTGCGAGCCCATCATATTAATTTCAAAAGCTCTTCGGTATTGTGGTTATTTTGCTGGAATTACACAGTGGGTTGACTGGGGAATAAGCAAGCAAAGCGGGAATTTGAGGAACAGTAAAACCAACCATGCAGATATAAGTTAGCCTGCACAGCCTGTCAGTAACCAGCCACCTGCATATCTTCCTTGACCCTGTTCCTATCCCTAGGAAAGAGGTTCTGACCCTGGAGGATCTTTGCATCCTCAGTCTTTTGGACTGCAGTTACTGGATTGGAAAGACTCCAGTTGTCCAGCTCTCTAGCTCAGCCATCTTCCACTGGTCCCATCTGCTAATTCATTCTCCAGGAGAAACAGAGTCGATGCCATGCCAGCAGGAACTGTCGTAAGCTATTTTCATGTCTAGTGCCTGGGCATGGCATAGGGGACGGCATGGAGAATTCCCAGAAAGGCAGTTGAGTAATGGAAGGTGATGGGTCCAGACGGAGCAGAGAGATCTTCAGAAAAGAGTCCCTCTTCCTCTGCTCTGGTTTCCATGCAGCTGAGCTTTGACAGCACTAAAACTTCAGGTAACGTCCTTGTGGAAGCCTTTGCTTGCTCAGAAGGGGGAGCTGGTTGCAATCCACTTACGCCATATCAAGCTGGGAGGAACATGGCATCTATACAGACAGTTGGTCCCTGCAGCATGTGTAGGACCATGCACGAACACACAAGGTGGCCCTGCAGCGAGGATGTGAATGTTGGAGTGAGGAAGCCTGGGTTGGTCTCTCCGCATCAGAAGTGTAATACAGGTGTACAGGACAGTGTCTTTGGCTGTTGATTTGTCTTGGCGCTGTCCTGGTTTCCACCCCAGAGGCTACTTAGGTTTTAGGAGGATGGTGTACATCTGACAGGCATGGGTTAAGTTGCAGCCTGGGGACGTTCCTGGAGAACCCACTAGGCAAACTCCTCTAGATAGCAGCCGTATTGGACATTGTACAAGTGAGATGCAATCTGTGCCTCCATCTCATGATTTTTGTTGTTTTTTTTAATAAATATTATGTTTGTGTGCTTGGATGGCATTTTCCATTCAAAAAGGGAGGGAAAGAATGAATGCGTCACCCACATCCAAGGTGCCGGGCACATAACTCAGGAGAATTACTCATAAGACTGCAACCTCATTATCCAGCTATGAAGGATGTCTTCCACCAATTTCCTCAGTCTGGCCACAATCCTGAAATTAATCTCACCTAAACAGTCAGTAGCATTTCCGCTATCAGTGCAGGCAGAAATTGTTTCATTTCTTGGCTGAATGGTTCAAAGAAGAAGAAAGGAAAAAGAAAAACAAAAAAAAGCCCAAAGTATAATACTTAAGTGGGTGCGTTCACTCTGGGCTTTAGAAAAGGATGTCTCCTTCCCAATTCCAAGCAGACGATGGAGTGCATCCCCTGGAAGCCCTGGATGGATTGCCATGATGTTGTCATCACAGTGTGTATCAGCATGTAGGGGTTGAGTCTGTTGCGACTTTGTTGGCCTTGTTAGAGCTGTTCTTCCTCCTGCCATCTGAAGCTTCAGTGTGCGGTTCTTCCAGCCTCCCTGCCTTTCTTGTTGAATCTTAACGTACTTCTGCCTGTCATCTCCCACACCAGGTTTCCTGCTCCCAATCCTTGGCCGTCACCACAAACGGCTGATGTTGCCCTTGGGCACGCTCATCCTGGCTGAACAGCAGGATGCTTTTCACAATGTTTGCTTTCCAGATGGATCTCCCCTCTCTAAGTCTGCTGTTTTGCTCTGCTGGGGAAAACACGGCTGCCCTGGGGTTTGTTTTGCACGCGCAAGCGTAGGTGGAGCAGATTGGAGAAGACTCAGAGCACCTGGTTGACTGGTGAGCTGGGTTGTTGAAGTGGTTTCCCTCCTGTAAACATCTGAGGAGGAGAGGATAGCTTACCCTTTTGGGTAACAGATGGGATCTGGAGTTACTGTGCCTTTGTGGGCACTGGTAGGATGAGCTGATTTTTGGATCTTGTTGCTTGGGAGAGCCCGTGTGAGGCTTCAGGCTCTCTTAAGTGCATGCTTCTGTATTTCTTTCTTCTGATGGAGAATCACCTGGGTTTTAGCTGCTCTTAGCACTGCCTTGCAATAAATGGCAATGGTGAGCATATGAGGGTTGAAATTCAGACCTAAGTGCCTCTCTCACTGATGTTAAGATTCAGAAACCCAGGGGTCTCTTATGTGCTCTTCATCATACTCTTCCTAAATTTCTGCTCCTGGAGTGGAAGAGGCTGGCAGCTGAAGTCATGAATTCCCAGCTCTCAGCCACTACTGCTCGTTTTCCTTCCTAAAGAAAGGAGATGAAGTAAAGGTGCTTTGGGACACCCAGCAGAAAAAGCAGTGATGGTGTTGCTCAACAAGAAGTTGGACCTGGGATGTCCTAGACAATACAAGGCAAACTGGCAGGCCGCACATCGCCTTGTCCTGCCCGTTAATCTCTAAGAAGCTGCTAACGTTTCTTCTGTCAGCTGCTAGCTGTGGTTGGAGGCTTTTTAAAAGTTTCCCTTTGCCCCGTGGGCTAGTTTTACCTTACCAAGAGGACACAAGAGTGCTGGTGGGGATGTCCCAGGTGTAGGATGCTGAAGGATGAGGTGGGGTACACAGATTGCAACTCATCTGCTAATGAAGACTATGGTAAACAAGAGGCGATGGAGGACAAGGATTGAGCTGAGTTGCCTGATGATGATTTTCAGAGGTTAAATGGGCAGGTAGTTGGGAATTACATCCTCTAGCTGTAACAACTCAATAAGATCAATGTTTACAAAACAACTCGCACAATTTGATCCAAATCTTGATTAAACCTCTAGGCTGGTTGTCCCTAGCCTGAAGCGCTCGGTAACGCGTATATTTGTTGTGCTACCTTTTGATGTTTCTCGCAGCCAGCAACAAGAAGCTGCTGATACAGGAGGGGAAAGTCTGCTGTCACAGTGTGTAATTGGCTTGGTATGTTTGCACAGAGGTCACCGACGGCTGGGATTGCTGCCCTGGGCAGATACAAATCATTGCTGCAATTTTATCTCTGAATTTTTCTGGCTGGGGAAAATGCATGCATTTTTTTTAGTGAGCTTTGTATATAGAGCATGCATATAGGAAGTATATAGCATTAATATAACAAGTGTTTATTAATACCTTAAAAATACTATCGTATTCAGCAAATGGTGACCAGAGCATTATAGGAGCTAAACGCAGTGTCTGAAAAAGGGCTTCCTCGTTGGCGTTAATTGAACAAAGCAAGTAGGTGCATTAATTAAAAGGCCTTTTGTGATAGCAGACTGATGAATGGACACTGCATTTTCTTTGTAATGGAGTAAATTAGGAAATACTGCATACTTAATAGCTGTTGCAAGGTAGATGGATATGTTAAGGAATCCACAATTTATCTGGCTAATGCTCATCTTGCATCATGCGAGTGTCTGCGGGTAAAACCATATAGCTTGTGGGTGCAGCTCTGGGTTGCATCTCGAAAGCTGCCTGGGGCTCGGCGGATGCAGGACCTGCCTCTTGGTGTTGCAGCAGCACTTTTCCCTTGCAGGAGAATTGGATGCTTTTATAGCCAAGAGGGGTTGTGTTTCTAGAAGGGTAGTCCTTAGGATAAAAGCTAAAAGTGGAAGTTCTTGCAAGGTAGGGGGGTGTGTACGTGTGTACGCAAGCGCAAGAGATAAACAGCCTGCTGGTGAGAAATGTGAAGATCTTGAACGAGCAGGGCTCTCCAGGTTCTCTCAAATTTGACGTAAACTGAACTGCTTAACTGGATTGTGGCCAGAGTGTTCCTCCCATGACAGGTTCAGGATCCTAAAGAAGGCAGGACAGTTAAATAAGTGATTCCCCTTTCCCGTCGCAGGTTTTAATTTGTTACTTTTCACAGGTATCTTGCAACCAATTATAACCCTCCTCTGCTAATCTGGAAGTCTTAAAACCCTTTAGCAGCTTTAGAGCTTCACATCTGCTTTCTTTTAAATAAAAGAAGATGCTATTCCTACACTCAGCAGTGATGTTTTGAGGAATCAACACTTGCTTTTGTACCTGTTCGTACAGCCCAGTTCAGAGACTGCAGGTCACCAGCTCATGGTGCTGATGGTGTCTGTGTTCTTAGGCATGATAGTGAAATAGTTTTCTTCCCAGTACTAATCAGTTGTCTCACTTTTCTTTCCAGATTAGAAGAAAGTCTTGTGTGACCAGGGGAACAGGACTTAGGAAGCAGTTGGTAAGAGCATCTCTGCGGGAGAGGGTCACCTGCACGTGGAAGGATGGGGCTCAGGCAGATGCAAATAAAATTTTACCCTTGAGAAATGTTTTTTTTTCCTGGCTTTCATTTATAGAAGCTTCACCCTCTTTTGGACTGAGTTGCAAAAAGGGGGAGCTGTTTTTTGAAAGTTTTGAGCTCCTTCTTCTCCAAAACAAAGCCTTCCTGAACAGGCCTTTTATTCCTTCAAAGCTCTTCTCAAGCTACAACCCTGCCAGCAGTATTGTTTTAAGTGCCTGTGCTAACGTGATTAGAAATACCACTTATCTAACTCAAGTAAAAAAACACCTGTTTACCTACTCAAGCATAGCTGGTGGTCTGGCTAGTTGTCTTTTTTCACTCCCACATCCTTGATTTTTGTGCCAAACAAGGTTGTACACAACCATCCTACAGAAAGCTAGCAAGCAGGATTTGGTGATGTGTTGCTTTTCTGTGCGCTGATATGATGGCGAGGCTGGGGAGGGAGTCCCTGTGCGTCATGCCTTAGCTTCACTCATATGGAGAGCAACCTTATCCAAGAGCTGTCTCAGAGCTGTGGCCATATTTTCGTGTTCTCCCCGTGTTGTCATTGTGCTGGTCTTCTGATGGTTTTGTGTCTTTGATCTCTAGAGCTAGCTATGTACAGAAAAAAATGAAATACGGAGAATGGCAGTGTTTTGAAACACGGGTGCTTAAAGATGCCCTGTAGAATTAGAATCATAGACTCATAGAATGGTTTGGGTTTGAGGGGACCTCTAAAGGTCGTGTAGTCGAGCCCCCCTGCCGTGGGCAGGGACATCTTCAACTAGATCAGGTTGCTCAGAGCCCCATCCAACCTGACCTGGAATGTTTCCAGGGATGGGGCATCCACCACCT
>NW_008795557.1:1835892-1844116 GCF_000699145.1 Aptenodytes forsteri
AGGGACATCTTCAACTAGATAAGGTTGCTCAGAGCCCCGTCCAACCTGACCTTGAATGTTTCCAGGGATGGGGCATCTACTACCTCTCTGGCAACCTGTGCCAGTGTTTCGCCATCCTCAGCATAAAAAATTTCTTCCTTATATCTAGTCTTAATCTACCCTCTTTTAGTTTAAAACCATTCCCCCTTGTTCTGTCACTACACGCCCTACTAAGAAGTCTGTCCCCAAATTCCCTGAAATCACTGAGGACCACGTTGTTCTGTAGGTCTTCAGGTTTAACGTCATACTCCTCCTCTTGGAAACTCTTGCCAGGGTGAGTAAAGCCTTGTTGGTCTCCTGTGCAGTGTTGAAAGGCAAGCAGGGGAGTGCTGGTCCCATGCCACGCTGGTGGGATGTGCATGCATTCCCTGGATGCTCAGTGGACTGGTCCACTCTCGGGGGACTTGCCATCTGCTCCAGCAGCAGATTCACAAGCAGCAAATCTGTTCTTGGCCAGGACGGCTGAAGCCAAGCTCCATTGGCTTTTCCCAGGACTATTCTTTCATTTTCCCTCCCATCTGATTTACCTCCACTTGGAGGTGTAGGGAGCAGCTGTGGATTTACATGACTCTTCCATGGTGTCCCTTGAGACAGCAGCTCTTGATTCATCACCTGCAAGGCTTGTATATGGGGAGAGAGCAGAGCTTCGTGTAATTTTCATGTTACCTGCGGCAGCACCGTTGCTGAATCAGTGGGATGGGTGCCCATTTTGGTACAGGTGATGTTTCCTTAAATATCAGTGCTCATTGCCCCTGGATCACCTTGCAGCAGTACTGACTAAAGAGCATTAGTGGTGTTATTGCTGTCCTGAATAGTCCCCCAGCACCACTTTTGCTGGGGAGAGATAATATAAATTGTCCTCCTACAAGGATCTGGGCTGAAAACTAGAGGATTTGGCTTTCAATATGAGCTAGTCGTGCCTTAAAACAAATTTTGCTGAAGGCGTCTTTTCTCAGCTTTATAGCTTTCCCTTTCCATCTCTTGCTTTGACATGCAGTTTCTTCTGTGTGGCAGAAAGGACCAGCTGTGTGGGAATATGGCCTCTGGGAGCTGCCTAGACCAAGGTGTTAGAAAGGTGTAGTCGACCAGGTGGTGGGGCTGATGGTTTTAGCAGTGAGGGGGGAGATAGCTGTTGTGCCATCTCTGTATCTCTGACCTGTCTTGCTCTTGCTGGACCTGGAGTCACGAGCCTGTTGGTGGTGTGAATTATGAAGAATGCCAAACGTGATGAATGTGAAAGTCCCTTCGCGCTTTGAGAGATGTGTTGATGGTGTCAGCCAAGCCGGGGTCAAGATATTTGTCTTCCACCAGCTGCCGTGATGGTCCCCGGCTGTGTTGACAGCGTGTTGGCCCCTGTTGTTTTGTTGACCTGTCCAACTTTGTAACTGTTGCTGTGGTGTCTTTGTGTTCTTGGACACTTGCTGATCACCCTCTCCTCACTCTGTGTGTACCATGGGTCTGGCGCTCTGCCTGTGTACATGCTGCATGATGAGGATGAGGAAAGTGGGTGGGAACTGTTTGGGGAGGGTCATCTTCAACTAGATCAGGTTGCTCAGAGCCCCGTCCAACCTGACCTTGAATGTTTCCAGGGATGGGGCATCCACCACCTCTCTGGGCAACCTGGGCCAGTGTTTCACCACCCCAGCTGCAGGTTGGGTATGGGATGCTCTTGAAAGCCTTGCTGTTTGGTAGCCACATGTTGGTCCTTTGGGAGCAAAGCTACAGAAGGACATCTCTTGCAGCAGAGAGGCCATATCTCTTCCTGTACAGATTTGCTGTTATTCACCTCCTGATACCCTTAAAGTCCCGGTAGCGGAGTTGTTTTTAGCTCCTTGATTCTCCCCGCCTGGGATCTGCGTTGAGCGAGCGCTGGTCAAGGCACTTTTGCTGGGAGGGGTGTACAGGGTGCAAGCACAGCGTGCTCCCTGGCCCCAGCCCGCTTCATCCACGTGGCCAAGTGTTTGCCAGAGGCTGCTGAGGTCTGGAGAGGCCACTCCACGCTAAGTGCACCAGCGAGTCCTCCCTGGGGATGTTGTTCAACTGGCCTGACCCATGCTTCAGCCATTCAAGTGATGCAAGTAAGAGGTTGACTGAGGCTCAGCCTGTGCTTGGATTTGTGTCCGGGTGGGAGCAGTGAGCATCAGCTTCAGTGCTCAAACTTCTCTTGTATGACCAAGTGATTTTCTTTCTTCTTGTCTCCGACTGGTCATTTGTGCTTTCAGGTAGAGGCACGGTGATTGGAAAAATTGTGTTTATATCAGTGCATAAAAAAACATATGCATGCACACAACTATATATAAAAGATACCTTTGTTTGCTAAAGCAAATGGAGGTGTAACATCCATGTGTTGATGCCCTTATTGTGCCCAGGCTCTTGCTAGATCTTGTTGCATTTTCTCCTTATCCCTGTCCTTCTGATCTTCGCAAGTGTTGCTGTTGAACCTCACAAATGCTGTTTGCCATGTGGATACTGATTTTGTCTTTAGGGGTGCTAAGGAGTTGGGGACGTTGTTTGTCCAAGGGCACATACAGGAGCTCAAAGCTAGTGATGTGTACTTTCTGGTGGACTTGGGTTGCTATTGCTCCTCTCCCAGCGTGCTGCTCCGTCTCCTCATACCACATGTGGTTCCCGGCTGTGGCGTTCCTCTGCGGGATGCTGTCAAGTGTGTATGGAAGGCAAAAGGAGCCATTATGCAACATCCTTGTGGCTGTCCCAGCTGTCAGCATGTGATGTGAATGGTGTGGTGACCCAAAATAGCTTCTCCCTGGGTGGTGGGTTAATCTGGTACCTACCCACGCCTGCCTTTGTCTGGATGTCCTGATGTTCAGCATTCAGTACACCACCCACCTTACAGCAACGGGCAGTGTCTCTGGGCTGTTAGCATATTTTGTGTTTTCTCAAACCAGTTTCTTGGCCAACGTTTCAGCACTGGGGTGGTTTCTGGCCAGATTTCACCCATGTGGTGGTCCCTGCTCAGTGAGCAGGGCTGGCTTCGCCTCCGCAAAGCCTGCGGCTCCTGTCTTGCTGCTTTTTCCCTGCATCTCAACGCTTGCATTCCTGCAAGTGAACAAGATAACCGCCACGTCGTTTTTGTAGCAAACTCTCCTCGAAGTGACAGCCGTGGGCAAAAGCGTATTGATGTGGTGCGTTGGGATTGCTGATTCGCTGGGCTGTTGTCCTAATCTCCTTAGCATTGAAAGAGTTGCTGCTCTGAGCTTCCTCGGTTGTCTTTCTTGAGAAACGCCGCCTCCAAGTAACCCGGGATCTGCACAAATTCCCCGGTCTTCCCCGAAGAAGTAGGAAGGTGTTCTCCCACTTCAGCAACGTGGTTCGGGTTTGGCAGAGTGTGGAACTAGAGAGAAAGCTTTCCACACTTGGATGCGAACGTTGCTGTCTGGCCGCGGGAGGTGTCTGCCGTGCACCACATGGGAAGAGGGTTTCTTGTGTTTTGGGAGTGCTCCTCAGATGGGGAAAACCTGGGTGTTAAGGAAGGATTTATCTTTTTTTTTTTTTTTGAGATGCGGGGGGAATACAGGGAAATGAAATTATAGTTATTGCAGTAGCTATTGCTAAGGACAGCTCCTGGATGTTTGTCAACTTCAAAAATGAGCTGAATCGCCGCCGCATATTGAGGGATTGATGAGAGCTTTCCTGTGCTGTGCAGGTGTTTGGACCAAGCACTGGCACCTGAAAATGCATGAACTATGGAAATCCAATATTCTTCCCACTTCTCACCCTCCTGTGGCATCATGAATCTGCTGGTGGCTGCCATCACCTATTTTCCAGCCTATAAATGTCCTCTTTTGCAGCTCGGGTGGGATGGGGGAAAGATGAGACTGTCCTTGCCCTCCCTCCATCAAATGGCTACCAACTTCAGGTTGAGATGCTGGGGTTGATGACTTAGCTTTATTTATGTATGTATTTATTTTTTAAAGAAGTGGAGGGACTGATTTTTTTTTTCCATTTTTGACCTGGAATTTCCAGAAACTTGGGTTCCACAATCAAGAGTAGGTGCCTTCTTGTCTTAAAAGCGAAGACATCTGTGCAACCACCTTAATTTCTGCAGCGAGCTGCCAATCAATCTGTCCTGTGTCAGGCCAGACTTTTTGGCTGCAACCTCGGTTTTTCAGGGCACATCAGTGTATTCTGAATTATCTGCATCCCTGGGCCTTACAACTTTTCTCTTCTCTTCCCTTTGCCAGCTTTGGATTTTTTTGTGTGTTTTAAAAACACCTCCTCCACACACGGGCAGGTTTCTGTGCTGGTTTGGGACGGCAGCCAGCGTTTCTACAGCTGGTGTGTTGAGTGTCGTGCGAGGTTTCTGCAAAAGAGGCAAATCCAGATGTCCCCTTTTTTTAAGCAGCAAGGAAGGCGCTGATGTGAGTTACTTCTGCATTTAGAGATCCAAAAGGCCGAGTGTATTTATCTTTTAGCTGAATGGGGTGACAGCTCTCCAGCCTGCTTGCTGCAAATTCAAGGTTATTTTATGGAGTCGTGGTGGGGATCTTTCCTCTTTTTTTCCTCTCCTCTCACAGTGGGCAAGGATGGAGATACCGTGTGCGGGGTGGTGTTAGAGCAGGTGCTCTGAGGGATGTGGATCACGAGGATGAAGAACTGAGTGTAGGTTTGGAAGAGGATTTTGTTGGCAGCTGCAGAGCAGAGGGAAGGGAGTCTGGCAGTGATTGCACAGGAATGGTCTCCAGAACCCAAAAAATACTGATCCGGCATCAAACAGTAAGACAAGGAAACTCTGTGGCACTATCCAAATCAGTTGTTACACTAATTCCAAGGGAAAGGACATCACTTTTTTCTAAAATGACAATTTTTCTATGAAATTTGAAATGCTGGTGAAACTTTGAAATTCTTGCTGACTTCCTAACTCCACTCCTCTTCCCACCTTCATCTTCCAGCCACGTACAACCTAGAGCGGGGAAGGAGCGTTCATAAACTCAAGCAGCACAAAGGTAACGAAGAGGAGAGGCAATAACATGGTGCCTGTCATTGAGGGAGAACATTTCTGCGTTTGAAGGTGGTTTGAATTAGTGTTTGCTGTTTTAAGGCAGTGCTGCAGATTGGCTCATGTCATCAGTCCTTGTCTCCTCAACGATACAATTGCCTGAGACAATCTACTCTGGTTTAAGCTGGCCAGCTGGGAAGGAGTTTGTCTTGGAAACTTTCAAGTTAGAAGTATATTTTGAATTAGAAATAAATTCACTCTATCTGTTTTGAGAGAGCAAGCTGGGAAGCAGAATAAAGAATTCCTTTATTTTTATTGGGAAAGGAACAAAAAAAATTGATCAAATACAGAACGAAACTGTACTCGGCACTGGTGAGGCCGCACCTCGAATACTGTGTTCAGTTTTGGGCCCCTCACTACAAGAAGGACGTTGAGGTGCTGGAGCGTGTCCAGAGAAGGGCAACGAGGCTGGTGAGGGGTCTGGAGAACAAGTCTTATGAGGAGCGGCTGAGGCAACTGGGACTGTTTAGCCTGGAGAAAAGGAGGCTGAGGGGAGACCTCTCAATGATTATGATTCTATGATTCTATGATTCTATGAAATAAAGAAAACCTGCAAACAGAGTTGAAAAGGCTCACCTTCAGTACAGTTGTGTGTGATTATTATTCTGAAGCCCTCTTTGGGATCAAAACATCTTTGCCAAATGCAAAATATTGTCTGTACCTGCCAGCGTTGCTGCTGCAAGAAGGTGCAGTTGTTCACTAAGTAGTTAAAATTTTGGGGGAAAATATGTAGAAAGTGATTAAAAAGTAATTTAAAGTATCTGTGCTTTCCCATTAAGCTTTTGCCAATGGCATTAAACAGTCTGTTTCTTCCCCTGCGCTTGTAACAAGCCTATTGTCACGCTATAGGCATTTTTATGATAAAAAAAGTAACATCGTGTATCGACCAAAGCTCAGTTAACTGAAGCAAGTGGAAGAACTCCCTTGGCAAACAACAACCTGCGGCTGGGGATGTTGATTTCTCTAGGGATTAGTAAATTTGGCATATCAGTGTATTTTTAAATAATTCCATACCCTCATAGTGCCAGTTAGGGAAAGGGTGTTATTTCCATTCTTTCCCTTAAATTGGACCAGGAAAACCATGTGCTGGAATTTTTTTTTTTTCCCTTCCAATTGCAGTAGAGCAACAATGACGACGACAACAACAACAACAACAAAAGGCAGTAAGCAGTTGGGGCAGACTGTAGAGTTGAGGGAATACAGATGTGTTAATGCTTTCCTGGCTCTGAAAAATGCCTACTTTGCCCATTACAGGAAAAACAAAGTTGCAGCTCTGCAAACATTAAAGGGGGCTTATAAAAAAGATGGCAGAAAACTTTTTAGCAGGGCCTGTTGCGACAGGACAAGGGGGAATGGCTTTAAACTAAAAGGGGGTAGATTGAGACTAGATGTAAGGAAGAAATTTTTTACGCTGAGGGTGGTGAGACACTGGCCCAGGTTGCCCAGAGAGGTGGTGGATGCCCCATCCCTGGAAACATTCCAGGTCAGGTTGGATGGGGCTCTGAGCAACCTGATCTAGTTGAAGATGTCCCTGCCCACGGCAGGGGTGTTGGCCTAGATGACCTTTAGAGGTCCCTTCCAACCCAAACTATTCTATGATTCTATGTGTTGCACCCATGTAATAATACAAGCGGTATAAGTGATATTATAAGAGCTTGCATGAAGAGCTTGAAAATGCTCAAAACACTTCTGGATGGGGTCTGGAGGCGCTGCTTTCATTGGGTATTTGAGGCAACTTTTGGGTCATATTTTTTCACAGCTCTATTGGCCTTTGCTTGGTGGTGTGTTTTTCCAAACCGCACATTAACTCAATGGAGTCTCAGTGGAATGAATGGTTCCTTAGAGTCAGCTAGATCTTGTTGGTGGAGTTGGACTTTGTTAGTCATGGGGGGTGTCCTGAATAAAGTAATCTGCAGGACTGGGCCCAGGGGGGTTGTCCCCAGAGACTGCTGTCTTCAATCTGGAGAGGACTCTGGACTTCAGCTCCATGGGAAGGAGCTTCCAAAGAAGCCTTGGACCTGCCCTCCTTGAACCTCTTCTGTTGAGAAAAGTTGCTGAAGGCAACAGATGCTTCATTATAAGCACTGACATCCCTACTGGCTGTTATGGTAAATGGCTTTTTTCCATATGCCAATGGCTTGATGTCTCGTTTTCAGATATCACCCCAAAGCCTTTTTTTGTCTTCTCTCTTTGCTTCCCTAAATAATACCTGAAGGAAGAAATAAACTTGGAGGGTGCTGTCGTAGCTGGTGTGCAAGGTGCTATATAAAATAAGGCTGTCTTGGACAGCATCGCTTGCCCTGTCGGTGCAGCCTTTGGTTGGTTTGTTGGCTCCCAGCCTGCAAACACTTTCTGGCAATTTGGTCCTTTGGGCAGAGCCACTCTTCTAGTTAATGAAATCTGAGGACTATTATGCTGAAAAGCTGTCCTCCTCCACCAGTGCTCCCCTCTCTTGCCCTTATTTCTTCTTTGGACGTGTGCTTTCTTCTTAGGACAGGGAGACTTCCCAGCGTCTACAGTGAGGAGAAGTGAAAGCAGGTTGAACAAAGAAGCTCAACGTTGGAAAGCTCTACAGGACATGAAAACCTTTTCTTGCACAATGGTGGTTCCCAAATGTTTCTGCTGAACCCCCAGCACATACTGTTGAGCCATGCTTCCATGATGGATACCCGTTGGGCTGTGCTGGATGTAGGAGTCAATGCAGTGGGGGATTTTTAGAAGACGATGATTGAAATGCTGTTCCTTGGCTGATCTGCAGTTTGCCCAGACCTGCTCTGTAGAAGCTGGTGGCCTTGGCTGAGCTAAGTGGTCTAGTTGGCATAATTTCTCTTTTCTCTCACAACCACTCTCAGGCATGACATCTCTGATAAAGAGCTCAAATTGTCTTCTAAGAACTGTATTTACAATAAGCTATGTAATCTCTGCTGCTGCTATAAGGGTAGCTGTAATTAAAAGCAAACCACGGGAGTTTACCGTCTAAATTAGCAGGTAATTACATATGGTGAAAGAGGAATGGGGGTGGGGGGAGGAGAATCTATAGGCTGATGGGTTATTTGCAATACATTTCAATAATTTTATTTTGTAATCTAATTATAGGAGAACAAGGGGAGGAAAAAAGTTGGGTAGTAATCAGAGGAGCCGACTCACGGTATGGAAAAGATAAACAGT
>NW_008795557.1:1844756-1845821 GCF_000699145.1 Aptenodytes forsteri
TGGTTTGGAAAAAGTAAAAAGTTTTCTCCCTCAAAAAAAAAAAAAAAAGTGTGTTTTGAAATTGCTTTTGAAACTTAATATCTACAGGACTGAAAACTGATAGACTTTCTATTATTTCATAACTAATCTTGACGGCAAAGAGCTTTCTGACTCTGTCACACCCAGTTAAATCAGATTTGGCAATGCTGTGATAGGGTTTGTAGGTATTTAATGTTAGCCAAGGAGAAGTGCGCTGGCAGAGACCCGTGCTATGAACCCATCTATAATTTTCCCATGTTTTCTGCGGTAGCATCTCCCTCTAATGAGCATAAAACAAACAAAATCCCAACTTTTGAAAAGTCACGACCTGGATAAAACTAACCTTGACTTTTCTGTCTTTTATGATTAAGTTCTTCTGTGGCTTTTTTATCCTGTTTCTTGCTGCAGATGTTCTGAGGAAACACTGAGCTTTAGTATAAAATACAACCCTGTGTTTGTCTAAGAACTCTAGATCTGTTGACTTAATTACACCTTTATTTTAATATATTAAATATATCTGTGTCCAGCAGACCTTTAGATAACGTAATAGTTTTACTGGTACTGGTGGCACTTAATCTCATTCTTGAGCAGAGGTGTAAGCTATAGGGCTGCTTTGTTTCTAAATGCACGTAGTTGTATGAGCTTTTCAATCCCACTGCTCATATGGAAAACTGGGAGGATTTGTCCCCTATGGGAAGACATCAGTAAGCATGTGAGAGACTTAGGAAAAGAGTCTCAGGAAGTTTAGAGGATCCACTCTCTTATTTTTTAGTTGGTAAGAGTTTGGCACTATGGTGGATCTTCTTGCTGTCAGTGAATTTTTAAACTTGTTGGTAAAGTCTCATTTTCCTGCATGTCCTCAGCCAGCATCTTGGATATCTTGTAATTGGGTTTTTGGGCCCCTCACTACAAGAAGGACATTGAGGTGCTGGAGCGTGTCCAGAGAAGGGCAACGAGGCTGGTGAAGGGTCTGGAGAACAAGTCTTCTGAGGAGCGGCTGAGGGAACTGGGGTTGTTTAGCCTGGAGAAAAGGAGGCTCAGGGGAGA
>NW_008795557.1:1846499-1849978 GCF_000699145.1 Aptenodytes forsteri
AAGTAACAAGTGATAGGACGAGAGGAAATGGCCTCAAGTTGTGCCAGGGGAGGTTTAGATTGGATGTGAGGAAAAATTTCTTTACTGAAAGAGTGTTTAAACATTGGACCAGGCTGCCCAGGGCAGTGGTGGAGTCCCCATCCCTGGAGGTATTTAAAAGACGAGTAGATGAGGTGCTTAGGGACATGGTTTAGTGGGCATGGTGGGGTGTTGGGTACGGTTGGACTCAATGATCTTAGAGGTCTTTTCCAACCTCAATGATTCTATGATTCTATGATTCTATGATCAAGGCAGAGCTATTTTAGGTTATGCCTTTATGGTTGCATCTACAGGTCCAGATCTTCGTGCTCTTCTTGTTGGATTAGCCCAGCTCATGGGAATTAACTGGGCTGTTAATAATGTGTTAATTTACCAAGTGCATGTTCATCCACTGGTGCTTGAATGTGTCTTCAATACTGCCAAGCTGAAAGTATCACTGTTGCAGCATTAAAACAAGTCTGTTGTTGAAAAGATGTCCTGGTCTGCCTGCTCTCTTCCATGTTTGTGATGGACATGAGTCCATTGCTTGTTGGCTGTGAGGAACCTTGCTGGTTCTCAGCCTGCAAAGAAGCTCCTTTCCTGACGTAGAAATGCAGCCCTTAGATTAGCCATTCACCACACATAGTCTGATGAGGCGCATTAAGAACTACACAGAACTTTAATCAGTTTTTAAATACTATAGCTCCTTGCCAGCCCTGCACTCAGTGTGAGGGAAGCAGCTCTTGGCAGTGGTGGATGAGGGCAGCTGTTCTGCCTGGATGTCTGTGGCAAAGTGCTATTTTATGAACTCCTTTGCTTTTGGCTAGCGGCAGCGCGTGCTCCACGAGTTTAATTTTGCTCAGCCTCCACGACGTGTTGAACCTGATGTCGCTTGGCTCCGTGTCGGAGGTATTTTTCCTTCTCCAGCTGAGGAAGAATGGGCTGAGTGAGGTGGTTGGAGGTGCTGAGGGAGATGCTCCGAGCTGGACATGCGGCTGAAGCCACCACCAGCAGTTGGACACCCAGGCATCTGCTCATTGCCTGCATAAGCCAGGAAGGACTGTCCACCCCTTATGCTTCCCTTCAGACACTGGTTGTCTCTCTGACTTTCCACCTGCATAACACAACTTGGCCACTGCTGCCTTCAGTTGGACACAACATAAATTTATACAGAGGAGGAAAGAACCCAACTTCTGGGGGAAGTCTAAGGCTGTGGATTTTTTTCTTTCTGAACAAATTTCTGGTTTGCAGGCCTCTAACCATTGTCCGGTCTTCCCTGTGTGCTCAATAGAGATGTCTGGGCAATAGTCTTGTTTTTCTTGGCTCTTTGTCCAAAGTAATTCGTGGGCCTCTAGGGTGTCTGAGAAAGAGAAGCTGGAAACTGCGATCTGAAGTTTCAGTGCCCAAAAGCTGGAGAAATGCAATTGTTTTGGGATTGATGTGATTATGTGCAAGCATGCTTTGGTGCCTCTATAGTACTGCTGTAGCTGTTGCCTGTGTGGTCCAACCCCCATCACCTGGGCATGCTGGTGGGGGTGCCCATCCTTAATGTGCATCATGTCATATTGATTTAATCTGCATTTTGCTCTTCCTGTTGAGTTGGGGTATGGTGGTTTGCTGACCCTTTACATGTGGGAGCACTGTAGCAGGACTGTTTCGGGGTATTGGATGATTGTTCGTGGTTGGGTATTGCTCTGGACATTAGTAGGATGAGCTGCAGAGAGCTGTGTGAAGTGGCAGCCCACAGCTTTGGTGTTTTCTCCTACTGGAGCCCCATTTGAGACCTTTCTGTAGGACTTTGGGTCTTTGGGCAAGCTAAAGCCTTGCTGCTATAGCTGTGCCTTGCAGCTGTACTCTTAGCTGTAGGGAACAGCTGTTGATAGGGCACCTTTTGAAATAGTCCCATGTAATAACAATTCAAGGCATGGCTGAGCTCTGAAATGCCATGGAGAACCTAAACAGTGGAAATAGAGTCACGATGTAGCTAAAACTTTTTGGCTTTTGTTCTTATTGAGCTATCTGGCTTTTGTATGTTGACTGGTCTGCTTGCTTGGACTGCTGACATTCGTCTTCTCTCTTGACTGTCCAATTCAATGTAGTGGAAATGTAAATCTTGACTACGGTCACAATGCAAAGAATGATCTTCTGGTAAAAGCACATACAGAAGCCGTCGTATGAATCTGTTAGGTCTGAAGAACAAATCTGTATGTGATGCTGCTCATGTTTGCTCATGTTATGCTATGAAGTCCTATCCCACCAGGCTGTGGGTGGTTCGTGTTGTCTCCTCCATCTACAGAACCTGCACAAGACAACTTCAGAGGATCCTCCTCTTTCTTAGTTCGTGGAACAGGGCTGCCACTGGGATCAAGGAGTTTTCAGTGGTCATATGTGGTGTGTGGGAAGAACGGCCTGATTTCCTACCACATCTCCAGTCTGGGCTAATCAACATCTGCTTGTTTGGACTTGCCAGAGGCCATAGACCTCTCTGAGAGTCCCTCAACAATTTGGAACATAGAGATGCCCTTTATTGTCCTTTATTTCCAGGCCATAACTGTGTAGGATCTAAGCCATAATCACAAGTCTTTGAAGTTTTAAGGAGCTATCTCATTCTGCTTGATCTCCTCTATGTCCTGTCACGTCTGCCTGTCAGGGTGTTCCTTGCTGAATTGGGGCTCCACGTTGCTACAAGATTTTCTGGTCCCCTTTCAAAACACCTTCTCCTCTCCTTCTCCCATACCTTCCATTTACATGACCTTAAAGTTGTTTCTTTTTTTGGTGGCTTTTCTGAGAGCTTGGACTCTCCTTTGTTCTTCTTTCCAGTCCAATTCACTCTGGGTAAGGCACAGCTGGAGGCAAAGTTGCTGTCACTTTCTGAAGTTTGTCCTTTGTGTCCAGGACACGTTTGTAAATGGTGACATTTTGCTGGCTCCATGCTATATAGCGAGCAGCAGAGCTGTCCTGCCTGCAGGACTGTCCATGCAAACTCAGCAACATCTTGCTAGACCTGTGCTGGCGTCGTTTACCTGTTAAAAGTAGTTTAGGAATTGCTGTGTTGTCTGTAGGGCAGTGCTTTGCCGGAGGAGAAAAGTCTCAGTGCAGACACAGATGGCAGAGATTCCTGTGCCAGTGGTGAATCTGGAGTGTCAAGGAGGGACAAAACCCCAACCAGTGTCTTGCAGTTCTCCATGGTGGTTTTTCTATTAGTGCATCTGGTGGGGCTGAAGGAAATATTTTTGGTTCTTTAAGCGATGGTCTATTGTGGTGAGATCTGCCATAGGAAGGGGAACAGGAGCCTGACTTGAAATATCTTCTGTGAGGGCTAACATCTGGAGTGGAACATTTTTCTGTCCCATGCATTATTTTTTTTTACTGCTTTTTGGATGGATGGTGTGAAGGACAAATGGGTCAATGGATACTGTGTGCTCCTGTCGTGGTTTAACCTCAGTCGGCAACTGAGCACC
>NW_008795557.1:1850366-1855609 GCF_000699145.1 Aptenodytes forsteri
ATTATTCTCATACTAAATCCAAAACACAGCATTGTACCAGCTACTAGGAAGAAAATTAACTCTATCCCTGCCAAAACCAGGACAGCTCCCAAGTCAGCAGTGAACTTGGAGTAGTACACTGAGTTTGGGTATCTAATTCTGGAATTAAATTCTTCCAGTCCCAGGACCCACACACATTGCTCCAGTTGGGTGATGCTCTGACTCTTGGGTGGTGCTCCAACTCTGGTTCTTCTATCACAGAGAAGGACACAGCCTATAAAACTGTCCCAGTTGCTCTAGATGGAGCCTGAGCATGTCTGAATAGTGCTCTCCCACCCAGGGAAAGCGTGTTGGGTTCATGGTGCCACATTTGATGTCTACGTGCGCCGTTGAGCATCTGACCTCTGCTGCTCTTCTGCAGAAATATTTTGACAGGATTTTTTTCCCCCCTCTGTATTTGATGAACAATGTGTGAACTTCAGAAGCATTTGATTGAATGATAAGATTTACCTCTGAAATGGAGCTTTTGTGTATGAACAAACCTGTGTTGGGATAGTTGGAAGGAAAGCTCATAATACCACCAAAGTCTTTAAAACTACGAACCTGCTATCCTCCCTTCACCCCGATTTCTCAGGTGTGACAAGCTTGAAAGCTAGAAACCTCTCTCTGACTGCACAGTAGACATGACACGGCGAATATATTTTTGGAAAATGAAGAACAATTGGTATGTTACTGAAGGGAAAATACTACTGATGCTACATTACTGAAGGAAATCCCACTGTTGCTTTTTTTTTCCCCCAGAAGCTACAGAATTTACTATGTTGTTAATGTGCTGAAAGAAAACAGTAATAAATTAGTCCCTGTAGCCAATCATACTTGTACTACAGAAATGCTTATAATTTATAAGAGTGGTCAAACATGCAATACTGTCCAGAGACGTATGGCAGTGTTCACAATAGACCATAGCACCATATGATTTATCACAGTGCGCTACATAGCAGGCTCTAATGTGCATTGTAATTAGTGTAATGTACCTTGTAATAGCAGTGAAATAAATTCTGGATCTAATGCAGATTCCATGAAGATAGAGGGGGGGGGGAAATTATCTGGTATCATAAAGGCCTGTGGGTGAAGTCTTAAGTACATGCATACATAATCCATAGGTTTCAAGTTTGTGGGCAAAATGTCTGTAACCTTTGCATTGGGCACCCCTTTTCCTTCCATAACACAGAGCTTTTCTCTGCCCCAGAGGCTCATTCTTCCTGTGCCAACCCAGGTAGGACTGGTAAGTGCTTATCGATTAATTAATTAGCCAACCCCACGTCTTTGCTTGCATCTTCTTGGTGTGGCTCTTTTTAGCACTTGGTAGTTTTGGAGAGAGGGTGACTGAAGATCACGTTTCAGAGCTCCTTGGGCATCTTCTAGTTCCTTATCTCTGTTGCAGCTGGTATTTAAGTGTACTAAAAGACATCCTTTTCAGGTGGGAGTGGGTCTTCACGTGGACTTCTAGAACGTCTTCTGGTACATTATTGAATGATGCAGCCAAAATGAGCATTTTTGGTTTTTTACTCTCAGAGGTCCTGTATGAGTGTCAGGTACTAATGTTCCCAGTTCATAGACAAGGGAACTGGCTCCTGAAGGGCTTTCGCTGTGAAGTGGTGTCAAGAAGGACTAAGCTCAGACCTTTGAGCTTTGCTTCCCGGCTGAGGTGCCCTCTGAGTGCTTGGGGAAGAAGTTTCCTAGTTGACGTAGGATGGAATGTATTTCATTACTCTCTATCTTTCTAGTATAAAGGCATGCTTCACTTTTTATTTTTATAAGGAGCCTTTGTTATTCAGATCCTTATTAGGACAGAATTTCATTTTTGGGGCTAGTGCTGTGTTGTGTTTGGTTGGTTTTTTTTCTTTTTTTCTTCTCTCGCTATCTGGCTTTCGCTCCATAGATCATGAGTATTTGATTGGGGGTGGAAGAGTCAAACCAAAGCAAATTTATTTTGTCTGTCAAACTTCCTCTTTGTAATATTCTTCTCTATGTAAAAGATGACACAAAATCAATCTCCCGGTTAGCTTCGCCATTCTGCTTGCGGCAGCTCTTGCTCAATGATCGTTATTTTTTGTTTGGTTGCATTTTATTCTTTAATGTGTTTTCAAATACATCATCAAATAACAATACTTGCGAAGGAGGAGATCCTCCTTCCATTTGAAGGTCTGAGTGCAGACGTGAATTCATATGGCCTTTTTCTAACCTTTTGTGACGATGTTGTACTGCATTTTTTAGACAGGGATACCAGGGGAAGGAGTTGAGTGACAGTCAAGAATGAAGAACAAGGATATTATATTGCAGAATGGGAGGTGGCTTCTATGTTCTTTTGCAAGCAATAAATTTGTGAAAGGTTCTTCCAAATATCCTTTAGTTTGTGCTCCAGTTCTGTTCACTTTTCTTTCCCACCCCGCCGCTCTTTCTTTTGCCTTTTCAGATTCTTCGTCTTTGTGATGGACTGTGAAAGCAGATGCATGGTTGTAAGTGAAGTGGACTTCTTTTGCCTTTTCAGATTCTGTCGTCTTTGTGATGGACTGTGAAAGCAGATGCATGGTTGTAAGTGAAGTGAACCGAAACATGAATTCTTAAAACTACTGTTCCACTGATGTAATTCATTTTTTTCCTTCATGCTTTAATTCAAGTTCTTCCATACTATAGTTTTTAATTTTAATAGACTTTTTAGGACCCTTTATATTTGTAGAGTTTCTGAATCAAGGAAAAAAAAAACAAAGAAGAAAAAAAAAAGCATGGATATCACTGAGATTCTAACCTGAACTGAATGACCTCGTCTCTTTTACTATATTTTGTAGTCAAGATTTTGCAGGACCTTCTCATTTCCCCCCACATAATAAGCACTAAATGTTAACTCCATGGTTTGAGGTATTGATCTGTAAAGACTGGGGAAAGTGATTTTTGATGAGAGAGTATTGAAGAACTGACTGATGGCAAAGGGTGATGAACAGGAGGACTCAGAGCCCAAGTGAGCCCCACCAGCAAGAAGACACAAAGGCCGATGATTTGACCTCTGCTTGGTTTACTGGAAGGTCATTCTCATAAAAGTCCGAACCAGTGAATTTTAAGCCCAAACTCATTGAAGGACCTAAATATGAATCTGAATGTGAGTCAGCAGAGTGTCATTGTGCCAGAGAAGGTCAACCACATCCCGTGTTCATAAAAGCATAGCCAGCAGCTCTGAGAAAATGATCCTTCCCCTCTGTTTGACACTTGTGAGACTGCGTTTGGACATAGTGTCCGGTTTTGGGCTTCCCAGTAAACTAAAGACATTGGTATGTTGAAGCACCAGAGGTTGCTTCCAACCTAAATTATTCTGTGACTCTAAGTTTGTCTTATTTCAGACACAAATGTCAGGGTGTTCCTGCCCCATGGGGTGAATCTGCAGAGATTTACCCAATGTTCAGTAGGAAATTGCTGGTCTCTGGATCTCCTCTGATGGTAACTGTGAAATTATCCTTCTTTCAGTTCTTCCCTTAAGCCATTGAAGAGATTTATTTCTTGAACAGCTCTTCCCAGACTGGGAGTTTCAGTTCTCCAAGTAGGATTGGAAGCTGGGTGAAAATGTGTCCGTTGGGGTGATGAGACAGCAGTCAGAAAATGGGTTATCAACACAAAAGAGACGTCTTCTGTAGCGTGATCTGGGAACTGATGATGGGCAGTAGCGTTCATCCTCTTGCTCTAAGACTTTTGCAATCAAATTATATTTAGCACTGTCTTCAGATGTGTCCCAATGATCTTTTTTGATGAGTGCTGGATACATTTGAATTTGTAGTTCAAAAAAGCTTCTCGTGGTGTGTTGTTTTTTTTTTTCTTAACATGAAGGGTGATACCAGTTTCTGTAAAATGGCAAGCTAAAAACCTTATGAGTTACCAGCTTTTCAAAATGTCTCAGCTCTTGTGGAGATGAACTGCTCTCCTAAAGGTGTTACAACTCACTTCTGAAATTGGAAGCCACAAGATTTTCTTAAGAATTCTTCCTTCTCCAGCAATGATTAATTACTGCTGCTGTCACCAAATGGATTGAATGGCCAGATGTAAATCCAAACACGTGGAGACCTTTGCTCGTCTTTAATCATCTGCTGTCCAGTGCCATGGTGGAATAAATTATAATTGTTACTATAAAAGCTAGAATTCATCATTCTTGTGAGCAAGCCTCGTAGCCAAATTTTTATTTCTATTTTGTTTTCCTTGAGACGTAGTAGTCTTTTTTTTTTTTTTTTTTTTTTAATGACTACCAAAATAAATGAAATTAAGAGTATTTGCAGTGGTACTGTAGCCCTACAGTTCCTGCTCATAGCAGTCTGATTGCAGTGGTTTCTGTTCGAAGTGACCCAAAACATGATAGCTCTGTGTATGCTTCCTTTTGCTCTTGAATATTTGATTTTTAAGCAGACAGTCCTCCTTTCCCTTCTTCATATCGCTTCGCTTGATGCATTGGCAAGAGCTGGTATGAACACACAGGTATTTTGTCCTGATGAGATGTTTGGCAGGTCCTTATTAGTCTTTTCAGTGTCATTCTCCTGATGCGAGCCGAGGATCAGAAGCTGGGTTATTTTAGGGGACTTATAAGACAAAATATAAGCTGCTTCAGTTCCCTTTCTTCCTCTGTGTATGCACAGGCTACATTGTCGAAGCCGCTGGAATTATATCTCTTAACAATATAGCCTTTCATCTTTTTCAGACTGTAATATATATATAATCTGACTGGTTGGTTTATTACATTTTTGTAGCTGTCAAATTTTTCCGGAGATTAGACTGGGAGGAAAAATGCCTTCAGAGTGAGATCTGTGATGGTGTGAAACAGTCTCTGAGGAGAGGCACTGGAAGCACCGCGGCTTGAGTTATTGCAAAGTGAACAGTCTTTGGACGGCAAAATACCCCCCTGGGGGCATTGATGTCTGGGCGACCTGGCTGGGATAGATTAGCTCATGCTGAGGGTCGTCTTCTCCAGATACAGGTGCTCACAGGACGGATGGGTCCTGCTGGGAGGAGAATTGGCTATTGCCAATGAGTCTGTTGGATTCATAACGTCTTTGAGATGCATTTCCTATAGAACAGCTTGTCGTGATTTAACCTCGGCCGGCAACCAAGCACCACCCAGCTGCTCGCTCACTCCCCGCCGGTGGGATGGGGGAGAGAATCAGGAGGGTAAAAGTGAGAAAACTCGTGGGTTGAGATAAAGACAGTTTAATAGGTAAAGCAAAAGCCGC
>NW_008795557.1:1855771-1870130 GCF_000699145.1 Aptenodytes forsteri
CCCCCAGCCTGCTCGCTGGTGGGGTGGGGTGAGAAGCAGAAAAGGCCTTGACTCTGTGTCAGCACTGCTCAGCAGTAACAAAAACATCCCTGTCTTATCAACACTGCTTCCAGCACAAATCCAAAACGTAGGTCCATACTGCTACTATGAAGAAAATTAACTCTACCCCAGCCAAAACCAGCACAGCTGGGCAATATTTATTCTCTTTCCTAATAGCACAGCCTGGAGGAGCATCAATAGGTGCTCTGATAACCTGTTGCTAAAGGTTTGCTAATCACGCAACTATTTTTAAATGTGATTTTCTTTATGCTGAAGGACAGGCCACTTCGAGGTAAGGCGGGCTCCTGAGGGTATTTCTGAGTACCCAGTTTTGTGTCTGAATATGACTTCTGCAGGGATTTAAGGGGTTGTGAAGGTGGTGGTCTTATGACCGAAATGGAAGGACCAAATGCTGCTTGGTACAATATAGCTCTTGGAAGCAGGAGCTGATGGTTATTTTTCACACTTTGAAGGCTTTCCTGATGGACACACTACCTTTAGCTCCATTTTTGTGCAATCTTTGCAGGCACACTCAAGTTCTGCTTACCAAAGCCCCCTTCCTGCAAAGATTGACCTTATTTTTCCATTTCGAGGAAAGACTGTCTTTTCATAGATGATGGGAATGTGGGGAATAAGTGCTGCAGCAGAAGATTTGAAAGCTTGTCTCTATAAATGGTAAGGGCAAATTCAGCAGTTTAAAAAAAAAATAAAATTAATGTACATCTTGGTGGAGGCTTGAGCTTCATTTGTGTGGTTATACGAGTGCAAGCAAGAAGCCATGTAATTTCTAAAGAACTCAACAGCCCAGCTTTGCTTTTCCATAGCAAAGCTAAATATATTGTACAGAGTGCGAGACCTCTTTTTCTGTACGCCAGAGAATTTTCTGTTCTTTATACATTGCTCCACTTTACCGCAGAGGGCTTCCTTTGAATCACGCAAGACCTGATTAATCCCTTATTCCCATATAGATGTGAATCCTGGCTGGATCAACTCATCACCATATTTAAAGCTAATAAATTGAGCTCCACGCAGGTTATCGCATGGGGTTCTTCCAGAGACAATCCTTACCACGTAAAAAGGTTAATTTTGCTTTTTGTGATTATTAAAGATCTAGGACACCATTTGTAAGAGTACGTCCCGAAAGTTTTTTAAAACCGTATCTTCCCCAAAAAGTTGTCTAGCTCTCTGTATTATTTGATCTCTTATCTGTCACTTTCACTGTAGAAAGTGCCATGCTGCATTTCAGCGATAACCTTATTCCTGTATATCTGAAGCAGTATTGCTTTAGCTTTCTGTAGTGCCTTTCATTGTAGCATCTCCAGCAGCTTTGCAAGTGTGCTGGAAAGTAGGTCAGTGTTATTCTCGTTTATAATATAGAGGCTGAGTCTTCAGGTTTCTCTGTAACCAATTTTTTGTTGTTTGCAAGTGGCTCTGGCTGTGGACAAGTTGCTGATTTCTCAGCTTCATTTTGCAGTTAGGAACCTCCCACTCCTTTCCCCTGTGCAATTGCAAACCACTTCGGAGATGTTTGAGGAGAGGCCTGCTGTCATATCAGCTGGTACCTAAACTTGCACGTTGTGTTTTTTTTTTTTTTATTGTTGTTCTCTACAAAATCCCTTCATCTGTGTCTCCAGGAACACTCAGCACTGCACAGAGTGGGAAGTAGAATGTGAAAAATTATCTTAAATGCAGAAATTAAACTTGACCTTTCCTTGTGTTTGGTTTTCTTTGCATTCTGTAATTATTTTTTAAGTTCTTAGAGTTGCCCAGGAGAGGCCGATCCATCGGTTGGAGGCAAAGGAGCAGTCCGGCAGGAGGTCCTGTGTCGGTCCCTGTTATAACTCATGCTCTTGTCGAATTCATTGCTTTTACCAAAGCGTTCCAAAAATCATTTTGAATGGTTTACCCAGAAGCTGTATGCTTCCATCGCGTTCACATCTTGAAGTGCCCTTATCCTTTTTGAGTGTTTTGCTGTTAAATTCAGCTGACCTCCCACCTCTCCGCACACCCCCTGCCCATCAAGCCTCCTCTTTCCCTTGCATATTGCAAAGGTCTTCAGCAGAAGTCGCCTTTCCCTGGAGATCACTGGTAAAATATTAGAAAATAACCTGTTTATGGCAAATATCATTCCAGAAGGATCAGTATTCTTGAATTTCTCTTGAAACTGTGTGGATACTCTGACCCCTTACAGAGGGCTGGGTGTTTTATAGTGGTAATGGATGTGTGTAAGGAGGCTTAGGTTTATTGAAAAGTGAGATCTCTGGTGCACTCTGCACCGGTCTCTTGGAAGAAGAACTGGAAAACAGCATTTTGGTTAGGCAAAATACATGGCATTTTGAGGAGTAGTTTTGAATGGTTCTTGAATAGGCAGAGTAAGAAAAACTTCTATGAAATTTATAGCAGTTTAGACACGGTAGAGTTGACTGGGGTCATTGTATCCCGTTTTAAGCTACTTTTATAACAGTTTTGTAGACCATGTTAGGTGTCTACAAGAGCCATCCACAAGAGCAGCTACTCCTGTGGCTCTACTCTGCTTCTACCCTTTTTCCACCTACTATATGGTACTAACCATCCAGTTACCCTTGAAAGGAAGGGGAAGAGTGTTTCTAAGGGTCTCATGTCTGTATGATAACAGATTTTGTTAGATGAAAATGTCCACATAAATTTAGGACGTGGATTGTGCAAACAGCCTAGCCATTTCACGCTTTCTCTGAAATGTCTGACTCCAAATCTAGCAACCAGAGAGGATTTACAAGATTGAGTAAGACCAGTCTCCCAGGACTAGGGAAGTGATTGTCCCTTTGTACTTGGCACTGGTGAGACCACACCATGGATACTGTGTTTTGGGCCCCTCACTACAAGAAAGACATTGAGGTGCTGGAGCGTGTCCAGAGAAGGGCAACGAGGCTGGTGAGGGGTCTGGAGAACAAGTCTTCTGAGGAGCGGCTGAGGGAACTGAAGTAACAAGAACAGGACAAGAGGAAATGGCCTGAAGTTGCGCCAGGGGAGCTTTAGATTGGATAATAGGAAAAAAGCCTTCCTAATATAACCAAAAGGGTTATCAAGCATTGGACCAGGCTGCCCAGGAAAGTGGTTGAGTCCCCATCCCTGGACGTATTTAAAAGACGAGTAGATGTGACGCTTAGGGACATGGTTTAGTGGTGGACTTAGTAGTGTTAGGTTAACGGTTGGACTTGATGATCTCAAGGGTCTTTTCCAACCTAAATGTTTCTATGATTCTCTGTTTGGGCTTTATATGTGATCTGGAGGAGCTACGTGGAACTCCTTTGGACTTCTAGATGCCTATAAAATTTCACGGTTTAGATTGCTGGGCAAAAAGACTTGGTGTCATGGCGTGTCCTTAGGAAAAGACAAAGTAGTCCATAGTGTGCAGGCTGAAAAACACTGAGCTGAAGTAATTTGAAATGAAGTGGAAAGCATTTAGTGCTCTCAGTAAATTTTGGTATAGGCCCCTGTTGCCTGTAAATAACTATATGCCACTGCTTGCAGCTAGGTTGTAAAGTTGGGCTCCAAATGCGTTCCTGAGAAGCAGTCTGCTTTATTTTCTGGCCAAAAGATATCAACGTCTATTCCATTTTTGGTCCATTTCTGCTGCTTCTAGAAGCAGTGATGATGTGTTGATTCCCAGAACATGCACTTACTGCAGATTGCAAAGGCATGACATCTACCGATGCATCAAAATGTCCCTGTTAAGCATTAAAATGTGCTTTGTTTGGATGTGCATATTAAAATCAGTCTTCTCCTCCATTTCCCCCAACATAAAAAAACTTCAGAGAATTAGAAAGTTGTAAACAACTACATCTCCGTTCATAAATTGAATGGTAAATAACTAAATCTAGAGAAGTTTGCTTTTCCCTGCCACAGAGTTGTAGTTGCTTTTGGGGTGGGATGTAACAGCAGTGTAAGTTAATAAGTTTGCTAGTTCCAAACCTGTTTGGAAAGTTAATGCATGAAAATAAAGAGTAAAAGCATCAGACTCTTTTGAGATACGTACTACCCGCAGTCCTGTCCCTCCTTTGTGTGGAGTTACGGTCTTGGACATGAATAGTTGTCCAGAGTGATACATCTCAGCAACAAGTCTAATAAGGATATTTAATGAATGTAATAATATATGTGTGAAGGTCAGCAGTGCTGCACTGGAAAGAATACAGATCATGCTGTTTAGAAGGGCTGCAAGATAGGTTGCAAACTACAAGTCAGATTTATTTCTTTGAAAATAATTATCAACCTTGCAGGCAAGAGAAGGCGCCTGCAGAGAGCTCTGTCCATGGCAGACTTGCTGTTTTAAAGACTCTGCACTCGTTTTAAATAACGTAATTCCATGCTAAAAAGCTATTGCTCTTAGGTAGTTCAAAAGTTGATTTTTTTTTTTTGCCTTTTTTAAATCAATTAGCAGAATAAAAATGTCACCGCTATATATAGGCTGTGGAATCTCAATGTTAGTTTTTGACAGGATGTTCTTCTACGAGAACACAGCTAAGGACGGGGCCGCTGAAGGAGGCGGATGGATGCTGAGCTGCCTGTTGGAAATAGCCAAATTCAGCCTTTGATTATTATTTTTCACCATATTACATCATCGCTCCCCAAACTTCAGTTCCTCTGTCCTTTGTGTGCTGCAGATTGTCACTCGATTTAAATAGCATCCTCTTTGTGCTTGGGGAAAGGGGGAGGTTGAGAGATTCCCATTTGAGTTGCCTCGGATTTGTGGGGTTTTTCAGAGCATGACTGTTCAGCCCAGGGATGTCTGTCAAGAGGGAAGTGGTTTTGGTGGCCGAGTATAAAATGCTTTTGTTATAATATCTTTGCTTTTTAATTCCTATCGCAAAAGGCTTGTTCCTTCTGTTAAACACACGGCTTTTTGGCAGCACAGCCATCTTCGTGTGACAGCGTGCAGATAAGCTCGAGGGCAGGTAGTGAAGGCTTACTGCAAGCAGATGCTGCTCTCAGCCCCCCAAAATGTTCTCATCCTACAAATAATCCACATATTTTTCTCTCTCTACCCATGAAACATAAACCCCAGTTTTTCCTTGACCCTGGTATTTTCCCATATGAGTATTTGCATCCCTCCTCCTGATTGTACAACACTTTGCACAGTGTTGGACATATATGTGGCATGTAAAATCTTGCTTGCCTTTAGAGAGGCTGTCCCTTGGTTTGTCTTGCTAGTTGTTGCCTTAAGAAGCAAACCTGGACTGGCGTGGTGCATGTTTGCACCTTGCTAGGGGGTTTGGAAAAGGATGATGCTGGTGGTGATCAATTAGGGTTGGCCTGTCTGCAATTGCAGACTTGATACTGGGAGCAGGTTATTCCTGAAGAGATGAATGGGGGAGGAATACTTGCGTAGAGAACATAGAGAGAAGATCTGGTGAGTGCATGGCTGCTAGAAGCCCGTGGTGACATGGATTCAGATGGCTGGTCCCAAACAAGCTGGAGATTGAAGCTTGGGCGTTGGAAGTGTTGGAGCAGCGAGAGGTAAGCAATGATTTGCTGGGCACACCAAGGCGGAGGCCAGTTTCTGTGTTTGCTTGAATCGTTGGTTTGGTTTTTTATTGGTTTGGTTTGGTTTGGGGCTTTTTTTGAGAACTCTTCCTTGTATGCCAAGCACCGTGTTTGCTGGGAAGTATTGCTGCTGCGGGAAGCTGCAGATGTGAGCTCACATCTGCGGATCCCTGTAGCTGTGCGTTTGCATGCTGAAACTTCGTTTGTACTGAAAATGCGATCGTGGGTCCGCATGTGTCCACGTGGTTATGGGGGAGATTTTATTTGCTACTTGAAAAAGAGATGATTTCTGCTGAGGAAGTCAAACTGGTAATGGATAGGCTTCCTTGCCACTGGTGCACCTTGGAGATGCAGCTCTTGAACCTCTCACCTCCTACCCCACCATCCCTTTGCCCTAGTCCCTTTTTTGCTTTTTTTATGTCTAAAAGTAGATAAGTATAAAAATCTTGGAAAGAAGTAAAACAATTTGCTGGGAAATAGCCAGCTGTTACTCACAGCAGGCAGGATTAAAGTGCATCTGGCTTTTAGTGCCTCTCTGGTCTGGGAAACGATTCATTTCATCCCAAAGCAGATACCTGAAATAAGGTGCTTGACTCCATCAAAGGTTGCAACCAGTGGAACAAAGCAAGAAAGCCAAGATTTAAACTATCTGATATTACTCACCTTCCGCTCTCATAGTCATAGGCTAATGTATTTATATATTGTGTTGTATGGTGAGCGAGAGGGGTTATTCTGTGAAATAGTTCCTTGGCAGAAGGAGAAAAAACTATATGAAGGGAATGTGCTAATGCTGTTTCCATGTGGGACGTCTTTACGGTTATCCCACCCCCACCAGGACACACACACACGCAGAGCCCCAGCCAAACAGCAAAACCACTTGTTTTTCAGCTTAAAGGTCAAAGCAGGGTTTATCCACTCTTTGGAGGATAAGGAATTTGCTATTCTGGTTTTGGACGTTTCTATTGCATCAGCATCCTTGTTACCTGAGAGAGAAAATCCAAATGGGATTCAACTTCAGAAAAAAAAAAGAAAAAAAGAAGAAAAAAAAAAAAAAAAGAGTTTTCAGTTTGTATATTTAAGTGGTGGAGCTGATGTCTTGGTGGGGAGGTTATCACAACTCCAGAGCACCTATTGCAAGTCAAAATCTTTCTCATCGATGCCAGGGACTGTCCAGTTCCTTGCGATGCATGTGAATAAACGTGGCTCTTGTTAAAAATGGGCTTTTCCATGAGACTTTTACAAAAGGGGCATGAAAGAAGGTTTGGTTATTTTGTGGTTTCACCACTGATGCTTCACATCTCTGCATCCCCAGCCGGTGTTTGGGGAGATGTTTGCAGTGTGAGCATGGTGGGTGGTGTACGCTGTGCTCCACAACTCCCCTCCCGCAAGGAGGGCTCCCGGGTTGCTGTGCTGGAGCGTTGCCTCTTTGTCCCACGAGCCCCGTGCTGGTGGAAGGTTTCTTCATTAGCCCAGCCTGACAAAATGCTAAATTGCTCTTGGGTTTGAAGGATGCAATGTGCTTCCTCTGGCTGCAAGATGGTCTTTTAAAAGCAAAAGACTCACATGAAAACTCAAATCCTACTGCATCAAAGGTTTGATCTCTCTTTTTCTTCCCTCTGTGGATCTCTGTTGATTGTGGAATATCTCCTTAGTTTTTCTGGGGTTTGTTTTTTTCCTTGCCCATCTCCCCCAGTGCTATATGCTACTGCTGGTCTGGAATGTGCAAACTGCTCTTCAGCTGAAAGAGCACCAGATGAGACTCATGCTTTGCAGCCAGGCCGTTGTCCGTAACCAGCTGGAGAGGGTTCACCATTGACCCATGGGAAGTCATTCACTTCAGCTCCCAGACACATCCTCTCCGTAACACTACCGGCCCAAAAAGCCAAGAAATGGCACCGAGATTGAGTGTGCCTCCCCTGCATGCCATGGCTTTTCAGCTGGGTGGTGGTTCTGACCACTGGCTTTTCTCTTGGGGAGCTTACAGCTTGGTTTCTGCTAGCTGTGGCCAGTTTTATAACCATCAGGTTGTGATGGTACCACTGATGGTCTCACACGATGGAGCTGTGGAATGGTTCTTGGGGTAAACCATGTCCAGGGAGAAGTGTCTTGAGATGGAGATGAAGTTTGGAGGTAAGAAGGTCCATCTGGAGAAACGTGCCCTGGTAGATCTTGTAGTCTTGTTGAGATGCCTTCGTGATACCTATGTGCCTGGTTGTTCCCACATGCAGTGCCATTTCCCCAGAGGCACCCCGTGTCTCGTCTTTCTGTGCCAACTTCTGACCGTGTTGGGAGGTGACACGTCATCTTCATGTCTGCAAGGCTAGCACAGAGGGGCCTGAGCCCACCTTGCAGGCCCTACCTGCAACTGTAATTTAGACACCAGCAAGATGATGGTGATTGCTGGAGAACTCTGTAAACCCATAGGATTTTATGGCTCAAGGCAAAATAGAGAGAGGTAGTGAGGGTGGTTGGCTGGGTGGAGTTGATTAATTCATAATTTATGGCTTGTTTGCTGTTTTCTCGAGTGTGAATTAGCAGGATTTTTCTTTAAACCCTGTTTGAACTTGGTTATCCTCAATTGCTTCCTCTAAAAATTTCTCCGAGCTCATATCATGATAGATTATTCGCGAGCAGTTCACTGCCAGTAGCAGATATCTGAAAATGGAAACATTTTGCCTCAAAATGCAAGTGATGCTCTACACTCGTGTTGCCTGGCTGGACAGATATGAATTACAGTTCTAGATCGCTCTTGACCTTGTGGTAGGATGTGCCTCTCTGTTTACTGAACGTGGATGCTGTTATGAAAGATCTTGCTAGTAAATGAGTTTGGGAGAGTGTCGCAGAAGGCAGGGCAGCAGGAAGGCTTCCCGAGCAAGGCAACAGCCCCGCGTGTATTTGCGGTGATTGCTCAGAAGTTTTGTCCTTGCCTTGCTCTTGTCGTTGGCTTGTTCATGCATGTATCTTTATTTTGCTCAAAGTTCATTGAAGGCTTTGCTGGAAGAGCCCTTGCAGCCATAACCTTTAAAACTGCCATCTAAAGTACGGTGGTAGTCAGAAAAGTGACTCTCTGGAAGTGACACGGTGGCACGCGGTCGAGGATTTTGTCCCTCTCTGTTCTCCAAGTGTGCCCTGTTCGTGCAATGAAAATCTGAATTTAATTTCTATTGCTCGCCCCCCCTTTCTAAAATGTCGGTGCTCCACATCCACCCTGAGATCTTGGCACTTCTTCTGATGAAGTTCAAGGCTCCTGTCTCTGTCGTGGCACTCACTTTTGCTCCGCCAACGGGAGCAAGTGCTGTTTTTCATAGGAAAAAAGTTAATGGCTCTGACTCGGAGGAAGCAGATGCATTTGGTAAATGGTGTTTTACACAGTCTGGCTTTTGCTGCAGGAACCCACCTGCAGCGGTGGCCGCAGATGTCCGGTGGCGGAGGCAGATGTAGCACCAGCATCCGAACAGCCCCGTGTCCTGCAAAACTCACCTTTGCAGAAAAAAAAACCTTGCTGTGCTCATCAGTTCTTCTCTAATGAAAGCTCTGCTGTGTTTCATCTGCATCACGCTTGGCCAGGGGGACCGAAACAGCTTCTCTCCATTGTCCAGTTGGTGTAAACCATGATGCTCAGGACAGGCAGCTCCTGCCCCTGGTGCTGAAGGTGTTGGAGGCTGGAGCTGTGCTGACGAAGCACACAAGAGTAGCAGGATTTATTCAAGGCAGGCGTGTGCTGCTGAGTACCTGATCTTTCTGTCCTTGTCCCCTGCAGCTCTGTAATAGATTGGCTTAGGTGTTATAATTGCATTACGCCTCTCTCCCCTTTCTGTTTCCCTCCCTGCTCCTTCCACCCATCTTCAGTGTTTAATATACACAAGTTCTGCTGCAAAGAAAACTCAGAATTAAAAAAAAAAAAAGTGGTAGAGACAGGAGGGGAATCCCATGAAACTCAGAATTAAAAAAAAACCAACAAAGTGGTAGAGACAGGAGGGGAATCCCATTGTTCTTTGAATCATTCCCACCCATTTTTCGGGAAAGGATGGAAAATCTCCTTGCAGTTAACGTGTCTTTAGCTGTGAAATAGGGGTTTGTAAATGCAGCCAATGAATGGGGTAGGAAGAGAGCTGGGATGTTCCCTTGCTCTGCTCGAGCATCCCAGGTGACCAAGGATGAGGGTGAGTGGGGAGCAGAGGGTCTGTCTGGTTAATCTGCTGGTGCTCAAGCCTTTAAGCCAAACATGTTCAGTATGAAGCTACCCAAACGTGTTTATATTTGCGCACATTTTATTTATGTATAGGATATATATTTTATATATTATATTTGCACACATTTGTTTACTTACTCATTTTTATTCCCTTCCCTGTTGATTTGACTCCACTTGTATGTCGGTGCTGCTTGGTCCTTCTCTGCAGCGTGCTCTTCCGTGCAGCTCTGCACGAGGCGATGCACAGGGAGCTTGGAGGGTAATGGTGCCAGAATAAATCACAGGTGATTGCTCGGTGCAGCCTGGCTGGTTGAGAAATACAACCTTTCCTTATCTTTGGTGGCTTGCTTGTTGTCGTTAGTTCTTCTTTGTATTTTTTTTTTGTTTGTTTTGTTTTGTTTTTCTTATATGCAGAGCAAAATAAGGACAGAGAAGTGCAGCTCCTCTGAACGTGAGCAAAACCCAAGGAGTTTCCCAGGAGCATGAAATACCGGCATTTGCCAGCACCTGCCATCATTTGAGGATGCTCCATAGGCAACAACGCGACTTGCTTTGTTGCTTCTGTCTCATCAGCAGGTTTTTAATTAATATGGAAAAGGTCCTAGATAAAGCTTTTATCTTCTTTTTTCTTTTTTTTTTTTTCCCCCACTCCCCATCTGTCATAGAACTGGTGAAAGCTTCAGGCCATGAAAAATGCCCTGAAGATTGGGATGGCAGCCAGGCCAAGGACGGGAGCTGCCTCTCTAATTACTTCTTTTCCATCTCCAATTCTTTGCCTGTTGGTCCAGTGCCTTTAAGAAACTGCTGTTGCAGTGTGTTGATTTTTAACTCAGAATAATCTTTAATAATCCCTGTCATTTTATATTTATATGACGCTTTTTATCTGGCAGCGTTCTGTAATTCACCCATCACGTACAGAAACAGTGATCCTGTCAGGGGAAGAAACAACATACCAAAAGCTGGATTTCCTTTTTAATTGAGGTTTCTAACCTTAATTACAGCAGACTGTTGGTCCAGCAAACTTTTTGCTTCAGGAGGAATTCATTGACAGTATTTTCACCTCATTGAAAGACATAAAAATGAAACCCCGGACATTTTGTTCTTGTTTGCTAATGCAGAGAAATAGCAATTTGGAGTATGAATAATGTAAAAGGGATGCGGTAGTTTGTGAAAGAAGTGAGCCAGTTCTGCTCGCTGGAGCAGGCTGAAAGCTTCGCCCAGAAAGAAGCACCTCTTGCCATGAACGAACTAAGAAAAATGCGTTTGGATGTTGTTTTTAATAACAGACGTGACATTTTGGAGCTCCTGGATGGCCATGTGGGAATCCGAGGCATATGTAGAGAGGCTGTAAAATGGAGGTACTCACTGATAAAAAGTAATATGAGAGGTGGTCTTCCATTCTGAAGTTCTGGAGAGGTTATTTGGAAGTGAAATAGGGAGATTTGGGCGTTTCTGATTACTCTATATACCCACTGCTGCAGCTTCCCACCGAAATACAGCTTTTTTTTTTTTCTGAGCAACTGTGGAACGATACATAGAAATGCTGATAGTTTTATAAATTATGAATTTGTTGAGTATGACTAAAACTTGTTTTTACAGGGACAGAGAGGAAAGAGGGACAGTACCATGACAACCTGTGGAGGCTGGAAGGTTATATTTGTTGGGTTTTTTTTTCTTTTTTTTCCTTTTTTTTCCTTTTTTTTTCTTTTTTCTTTTTTTTTCTTTTTTTTTCTTTTTTTTTCTTTTTTTTTCTTTTTTTTTCTTTTTTTTTCTTTTTTTTTCTTTTTTTTTCTTTTTTTTTCTTTTTTTTTCTTTTTTTTTCTTTTTTTTTCTTTTTTTCCTTCTAATTTCATTTTCACCCATCCTTGTCTCTGCTTTCTTCAGGATGTAGTGGTCTGTAGTGTGGTCTGTAGTGTGTGGTCTTTGGGATCAGTTTGCTGCTTCTGAAATTACTGGCATCTCTGAGCAACTCTAGTGAGCAGCGATGCGGGAGTGGAGCTGCTCAGCATGCATTAAATATAGCGGCAAACAGAGACTCTGACGAGTTAGGTACTGCTTGTCTGGAGCGTTGCGATCTGAGTCAGTGTCTTTCTACAGATTTAAAATACTCAGTTCAGCAGAGCACTTAGCTTTCACAACGGTCTCTTGTGCGTTTTTTGAGCATTAAAGGATGGTAAAAGTACTAATTTTTATGCATTTGCTTAATTATTTGAACTTCTGCAAATGAATTTAGTTTTGCATGAAACACCGTTGCACACAGGGCGTTGATTGGCAGCATCTTCATGACAAGGGTTTTCATTAAATCCCCTTTTCCTTCCTCTGCTCCGTAACCTGGTTAGTGGCTCTGGGGAGGGCAGTGCTGTTGCATAGATGGGGCTGTGCGTGGTGGAGACACGGACGATGTCTGTAGGGAGAGGGGGGAGAGTAGATAAATGTCCTCAGCGAAATTTCGTCCTGCTTTCTTTCTGCCTTTCCCTTTCCCTTTCTCTCCATGGGAGGTAGATGGAGAGGGATGTGCATGTAGAGGGTGTTGGTCTAAAGGCCGTAGGATGGAGCTACGCATCGCACTTTTGCCCCCAGGTCTGCACTGTCTTGCTCTTCAGCATTTGGCACAGCAGGGAGCTAACGATGCAGCCCATGGGTCTGCTTCACCATTCCCTGTGTTCTTTGCCACTTGCTTTGCTGTCCTCTTGCAGGCTGGAAAACACGATCTTATATGGGGTATCTTCACGGCCAGCAACAGTACGTGAACATCTGGAGCTTCGTCCTCGCTGCTCCATCAGCAGCTCCCTGCATTTTTTTTTTTTTTGGATGCCCTTCTTCCCCAATCCCCTACCTCCAATCGTCTTCACTGCTGATAAAAATGATTTACTGCTTAAAATTTAAAGATCTATCACACTGTGGTGGTGCAGGGGAGCTAAATGTGGTGGAGAAGAAGAATTGGGGAATTCTGCTTTTAAGAAGGAATTTGGTGGGACTAGTGTTAATGTCACCTGATGGGAGATGTTAAAACCACTGGCACTAACTTACTTAGCAAAGAGTGAGCTGAAAAAAGGTGAGTGGAAGGTACTGTGTGTCAGAGAAGTCAGAACTTGCAGCGGAGTTTGAGCTGAAAATTGCAAGATCTTGATTGCTGTGGGTTGGGTTTTTCAACCTTCCCCTAGTGCTCTTTCCCATCTGGAGATTGCTGGGGACAGAGAAATCAAAGCAGGTTATGCAAGTTTTTTGTAGTCTGCGAGGGAAAAAAACCCACCAAAACCCAAACAAAACTCCCCCCACACACCCCATATCTTCTTGTAGTCAATAATAATTCTCACTGGTGTCTGCAGACCATAGACTACCACGTTTAACAGGGAAAATGTGTTACAACCCGCACAAGGTAATTGTGTGCCTCCTCCCATAATACGTAATCTAGGGTAAAATTATCCAGAAATGTGGGTTCAGGGAAAGAAGGTGACAGCGCCGTGTTGGAACAGGAAGACAGTAAATTCACAGGAGAGAGGAGGCGTGCCTGCACCTTCAGCAATGGACATCACAACCGGTAGGAGAAACCACAGAAGGAATTAGTGGATTCCGTTAATTTTTGATACTCTTGCATGGGGCTGGCCTTTTTCTTTGGAAGATACCTTGTGTTCACGCAAGCGAGTTAAAGGGCAATAAATGGGAATTGGACAACCTTTTAATGTTGTAGAAGAGAGCAAAGTAAACTGTCTGCTTTAAATTTAAGTTTATAAAATCCTGGAGTGAAACTGCCCGGACTAATTTCATTGGACCAAGGGAAGTTGTGCTGCATGTAGCTAGAACGGCACTTAAATAACCCATTAAATAGCCATGTTTTAAGAATCAAAAGAGGTGATTTTATGTGCATTTGTATTATGGGCCATATCATCACTTACAGGTAAACGTAACATAGATGAATAAGAAATTTTTTCTTATTAACTTGCTTTTTAGGTGGATGAATCTGAACTTGAGCAATTTGCAGTAGAGCAGGTCTGAGTAGCCATTATTTGCACATTAACAGCCGAAATCAAAGCGAGGGTGAATGCAGATTTGTGGGGTTTTATTTTTTTTTTAATTGTAGCTCTGCTGTTCTCTGCTATTACGGTCTTTCAGTATTTTTTTTGTGTGCAATTTTTGTAGCTCCATTTTGCCTTTTTTTTTTTGTTTAAAAAGACAACTTGGGGATCCCAGGTGCTGTATAAACGCAGGAGAAAAAAAGCAGCTTCTGTGTGAAAGTATTCGTTTCAGATGGGGAAGGAACGTTTTAAGGGGTGCTCATATGTTGAATATCTTGATGTAGAAAGAGAGGAAGGGATAGGTTGCAAAGGGCTTTGCAAGTGTGAAATACTGTCTTATAAGGGAATGGGGAGCAAGTGGAAGGATGGCAGGGTTAAATCTCAGGATAAGGGTGTCCTGGTTTCAGCAGGGATAGAGTTAATTTCTTTTCTAGTAGCTGGTACAGTGTTTTGGATTTAGGATGAGAACAAAGTTGATAACGCACCGATGTTTTAGTTGTTGCTAGGTAATGCTTACACTAGCCAAGGACTTTTCAGCTTCCCATGTTCTACCGACTGAGAAGGCTGAAGGTGCACAAGAAGCTGGGGGGGG
>NW_008795557.1:1871345-1889154 GCF_000699145.1 Aptenodytes forsteri
GGGGAGTGAGCGAGCGGCTGCGTGGTGCTTAGTTGCCGACTGAAGTTAAACCACGACAAAGGGCAACGTGGTTTTTGCATGAGCCTTCTGGATTGCTTAAAGTGGAGTAAGATGCATATGCCAAAGCTGGAGAAATGGGCTGCAATAGTTGGAAGATGAGGTTGTGGGAACAGCCCGCCTTCCCCATGGCGTGAGCCCACAAATCCAAATGGGCGCTGCAGGAGGTGACCAGGTTCCTGCCAGAACTGGAAACGGGCCCTTGGGGAGCACTCAAGAGAAGAATATTCCTCTGATCTTGAGTAACATTTGAGCTGGTCATCACAACTGAAGAAAAGAAGATAGCTGTGTACATACAAGTGAGTCTGGAAGAGGTCTACGTGATTTGTGTCTGTGTGAATGCAAATGCTGAGAGGGAAGGAAGAGAGGACAGAGCTGGGAAGTTGGAGGAGCAGGTCACAGCAAGAGAATCACTGAATGTGTGAGGCAAGAGCTAGGTCAGGAGAAGAGTCATAGGAACAGGGTTAAGCATTTGGACATTGTTGAACCTGAACTTTCTACTTTCCAGAGCCCTGACTTAACCTTCGCTTGCTTGTTTGGATCTTCAAGGCTGAACTTTGGCTCTTCTTTTCCTCTTTTGGGGGACTTAAGGCCCCACTCCCTTCCCTGGGTGTCCCTTGAGTTGTTGCTCATGTGCTGCCCAGCCTGGTGAAATCTCTTCTGGAGCAGCGGGTCCAGCTGTAAAATGAATAAAATGAGACGGTGATTTTTATGTAACTCCAAGTATCCCGTGGCATTCCTCAGAGCAGTGAGCTCGAAGCTGTTGTGCTGAAAACCAGAGCAGCAGCCCTCAACCTGGGCACGGGCATGGTGGCTTTTGACAGATGGAGAGGACCTAGCGGGCTCCCAGGCTGGTGTCCAAGAGCGTAGAGCTTCCCAGTGACATGTTCTTCACCATCTGGCCGCGTGTCCTGTGTCTCAATGTTTGGTTTTGTTTTAAATCATTCTTCTGCTGTCTATTTCCATATCTTTCTATGAGAATGAGTAGGAGATCAAGGTTTGTAGATCAGCATGATTTGGATGGTGGGCTGGGACTCATTTGGGTTTGGTTCCTGGTTTGTGGGTGGTTTGGGGGCCTCAGGCACTGCTGGGAAATAAATACGAGTGCCCTTAAAGTAGGAGAGCCGGGTGGGAAGATTTCCTTAGGTAGGGCCCAAACCTTTGTTGGTGAAAGACAATGGGAAAAGTGTGGAAAGGAGTTGATTTGGCCCAGAAATGGGAAGTTTGGTAAAGAGGGCAGCAAGGGCACCTGGTGTGATGGGAGCAGAGCTGGAGATGGGTTTGGCAGTGGGAGAGTCCTGCTGATGGGACCCATCCAGTTGTGCTTCTGTGTGGTGGTTTGCGAGCTGGGACCTTGCTGCTCTCCTGGTGCCTGATGCATCACGGAGAGCCAGCTTCTCTGCTGTCCTGCCTCTGCCTCTGTGGTTCCTCCTGGCCTTGAAGCACGTTTGGGTCCTGCTGGTGATAGTTTCTACGTGGATCACGTTTTGTCCCTTGTCGGGTATAGCTGCATTTTGAGGAGTTTTGTCTGAGGACAGTGTTTCTCTGATCTTTGCGAATACAGATGTCAGGATCCTTTGTGCACCCTGACACATAGAGGTATAGAAAGAGTGACAAGCCTGCACTTTCTTTTCCCTTTTACCTCCGCTGTAAATTCAAATCCTGTGTAACAACATCTCCAACTACTTTCTAGGTCCCAGAGCTGCTGTAATGAAGAAAACCAGCAGTCGTTTCAAGCCATGACCTAAAATAGCAACTGTCTTCCCAAATTTTCTAAGTTGCTGTATGTGTAAATCCCCCATTCTAATGCATCTATTCTTTTTTTTTTCCTTTAAATTTTCCTTTTTTCCCCCTCCTAGTGCTGTATTTACTACACTAGATAATGTTAAGGGTCTTATATATTCTTGCATAAGAGATTTTTGTTTGTAGTTGTGCTTTCCTGGAAGAAATGCTGTACGAGCTGAGATACCAAGCATATTGTAAAACTCCCGTTATCAAACAGATTTTGTGCAAAGACAAGAAAGATGTATGTTTGGAGTACAATAATTTAGGTAGAGTAGCACTAATGCAAAGTTGAACACGGTTGTTTCTTTGCATTCTGTTTCAGACTAAAAAAAAAAAAAAAAAGGATCAAACAGCAAAAACCCCCGAACAAACAAAAAAACCCCTTTTAATATTTAATGGAGAAGAGTAAGGATGTGATTTATTTGTATAATTTAAACAGTTCCACAGACAGAAGCAAGGGCAGAATGTGAATAGCTCCTGGGGAAGAGGGTGATTTCTTTTCTATGGACTTCAGACAGAAAAGCTGACGCGTTGGTAGGCACTGCTGTTGACTCCAACCACCGATTTGAGACAAGCCTCCAGAAGAGAGGTTAGCGATCCAGAGAGCACGGCCTGGAAGCCCTCACACGCTTAGTGGCATAGTAGGAGGCTTTTTTCCTGGACTTATATGACATAAGTCCATCATTTTCTGCTGAACATCAGTTTTTCACTTAAATAGCCTTTGCTGCTGCGAGGACCAAAGAACAACGTTCTGGATGGAAGTGAAGCAGGAGGGCTGTGCATGAAGATGGTGCATGCCGTGTGATTTGGGGTTTGGGGGAGAATCTGGAGGAAGGTGATGCTTCTTTCTTTTAGAAGCTTCAGTTTTTGCATGTGAAGGAAGCAGGTTCCCAAAGTGGTTACAGTAACCTGGTCTAAATTAACCTCTTACCCCTTCTTGTCGCGTGGAGATTTTATGGAGCTTTTCAGCGTCCATCCTGCGGTTCCTGCTTCACGTTGGTAGGAGGAATGGAAATATGTTTGATACGGAGCGGCTCTATCCCACCTGTACCCGGGAGAAGCAATGATTTTGCAAGAGAAATGTGCTGGCGATTGCCTCCAAAATAATTTGTTTTGAAAAGAGGTTTATTTGGCAGCCTTTCCACACTGGGACGTGCTCAGGACCCAAGGCTCCTGCTCTTCCTGACTTGGATGACTGAACTCTGACACTGGATTTAAAGAGCATCACAAAATGGAGTTCGAAGATAATACTATAAAAAAGAAAGGGGGGGAAGAAGAGTAGGGGAAGAAGCGGCATCCTCTCAAAGGCTTTTGCATTCATTTTCATAGACGTTCATCATTTAGTTGAAAATGGGAATTGGGCAAGTTTCGAGATGCTGGGGTTGATGGGAGGTGATTTATCAAACAGTGAGGGTTAGTGGGCTTCCCGAGACAGCTGGTTGCTTCAGGGATTTTTTTTAATCTTTATTTTTATTGTTATTACTTGCTAAAATACTTCGGGTATGTCCGTGTGTTGTTTCTGTGCACCAAAAGAAGGTCTGTCAATGCAAGCTCGGAGCTAGTGTGCTTTAGCCCCCTGAGGTGCCTCAAAGGAGACACCTGAATTAAGCAGTTAATTTGATATCTGTAACGAAGGAAAAGCAGGAGGAGGGGAAGTAAAGGCAGAGAAGTGAAATGAGTGGGCAGGACAGAGATGGGAAAAGCTGCTTGTCACAGTTGCAATCAGCCTACAGCTCTGCAAGGAGAATTAAGGAAATACTGGAGAAACTTGATCCAAAAGATAATTCATTTAGTGCCCCAAATCCGTTTGTTTCATTCAAAATAATGTTGGGCTACCAGAGAATAATCAAGTTAGCTCAGCTCTGATCAGGAACATCAGTGGCAGAATCATCTTCCTAGAGACAACTTTGTTGAAATAGCACCCAGATACTAATGAAGATGATGCTACACACTTCGCAGCCGTGGAAAGCCTGGGTGACACTACTTGAAGCCTCTCCAAATCTTTTCTCTCTCTTTTCCAAAAAATCCACCAAGGCAGTTACGGTCCTTGCATCCATGTATATGCTGAGCTTTGCCACTGAGTGTAGCTCCAGTGATTTCAGCGGCAGCTGGGAAACAGATTATAAAGCCAGAAGGAATCACTCTCATTATCTAGTCTGACCTTTTATATAGCAAAAACCTTAAGTCTTTTTTTCCTTCAGTTATTTTCCCTCTGAACTAAAGCATATCTTTTAAGTGGGGGAGGGAAATCTAAACTTAGATTCTCTCTCATTGCTGCTTTATTTTTTAAAAATCTCCACAGTACATTTTTCCAATGGTAATGATCCCTCCTGATGGAAATTTTCACCTGGTTTCTAGTTTGTGACCAAGTTTAAAGCTCAACTTATGGTGAGTTGGCTTGTTTGGCTAATCAAAGAGTCAGTTAAAGATTATTTCCATACAATGATGATGAGTACATAAACATTTAGATAAAGTTGCACCAAAATGTACCTTTGGTTAAGCTAAATGTATCACAGTCATGGAAAAACTCTGCATTTCCAATATTTGAATATTTCTCTGGATTCTCTTTTGATGCTTGGTCAATGTTTCATAGAACTTGGCAGTAGAGTTGGACCGAATGTGGCCATGACTGGTGCAGCACTGAGAAGCGTGGAAGTGACCTCCCCATGTCAGTGACCTGTTGGCACAACATTTTTAACCAATTCCACTGATTCTTGCGTGACCTTAAACTGTTTCTACAGAGTCATTGATAAAAATGACCCAGGGCCAGCCAAGAATCCATCCCCGTTGGACTGTTCTGGAAACATGTCCCGTCTCTGGTAATTGCACGCATGTAGTTATAGCCTGATATCTTGCGGTTGATGAGGTTTTTATTCTGGGACGCGTTGGTTTTCTTTGGTCACTCCAGACGGTGCTCTGCCTCGCGGGCTTCAGTATTGTCACCCTTATCAGTGCGACTGTGGATGAAAACATGTCACCGAGTTCAATAAGCCATAGTTTCCATAAACCCATACTGAATTGAGTATTTACCAACGGTTTCTCATGGCTGAGCGTTAGGTTACCAGTAGTTGGAGAACCGATGCATTGAGCTGAACTTTGCTGGAGAGAAAGCAAGGGTTAAATTGCCCACTGCATCAGGAAATTAAAATATTCTCCTTTAATAATTGAGTCCAACATCAGCTGTTTCGTCTTCTTTTTCTTTTTGCTCCTCCCCCCCCCCCCCCCCCCTTTCTTTTCCTTTCCCTGATATGTTGTTAGGCTGGCAGGCCATTAATGAGCGCTGTATTATCTGTTTTACCCTTTAGCTTTGAGTCAACGTTAGCTTTTATTCTGGAATTTCCTTGATTTTTTCCAAGCGGTGTCACAAATCAGCACTAATGAGCCAAATCGCTGCTTGCCCTGCTCTTTCACAGTGTTGGTGCTTATGTTACCGAGGCTTGCTGGATTTAATCACATCTGAGCTGCTATTTTTGAACTTTCCTGAGCAACTGATGGGGTGGACAATAATTTCCACCAGCTTTCAGTGAAATTTTATATTTGAATGTTTTCCAGCTATTTTTGCAAAGGTAAAAGAAAAAGTTACAAACATTCCTGATTTTTCTGAATTATTTCTGAGTTCAGTCTCTCCTCTCCTGTCCTGCACCAGCTCCATTGTGCAAGTTAGCTTTTGCCCTTTTTTTTACTTTTTTGCTTTTTTTTTGGCAGTAGTCTTCCTGTATGTTTTTTGGTTGGGTTTTTTGTGTTGGTTTTTTTGTTTTGTTTTGTTTTGGTGTTGGGTTTTTTTGTTTGTTTGTTTTTTACCGAACTACTACTTTTTTTTTCTTTTCTTTTTTTCCCCAAGTTCATTTACAAGCATATGGTTTTGGAGTGGTTTGCACAGTTCTTTACCCCATGTAAGAAGGGTTGCCTTCTTCCTTAACTGAGAATTGTGGACATTCAGGAAGGGATACCTGTAAAATTCCTACATGTTGTTGATATTTTTATCACCTTTTACACATCCAATTTCCCTTCTCTTTTTCTACTAATATGCCTTTGTAAAACAGGCCTTTTAAAACCAGCAAGTGTTTACATTACTGTTCTAGATGGGGGGGGGGTTACTACTTTTTTTTAAGTGAACGAGTCATGATTACCCAAGCAGCCACTAATTTTCAGTTCTTTGATCAACTCTTCTGTATCAAGATGAGGTCTAATGCAAAATTCCCTTGAGCGGTTGTTGTGGTTTAACCCCATCCAGCAACTAAGCCCCCCCCAGCCGCTCGCTCACTCCCCCCCAGTGGGATGGGGGAGAGAATTGGAAGGGTAAAAGTGAGAAAACTCATGGGTTGAGATAAAAACAGTTTAATAGGTAAAGCAAAAGCCGCGCACACAAGCAAAGCAAAACAAGGAATTCCTTCACTCCTTCCCATCGGCAGGCAGGTGTTCAGCCATCCCCAGGAAAGCAGGGCTCCATCACACGTAACGGTGACTTGGGAAGACAAACGCCATCACTCCGAACGTCCCCCCCTTCCTTCTTCTTCCCCCAGCTTTATATACTGAGCATGACGTCACATGGTGTGGAATATCCCTTTGGTCAGTTGGGGTCAGCTGTCCCGGCTGTGTCCCCTCCCAACTTCTTGTGCCCCCCCAGCCTGCTCGCTGGTGGGGTGGTGTGAGAAGCAGACAAGGCCTTGACTCTGTGTCAGCACTGCTCAGCAATAACGAAAACATCCCTGTGTTATCAGCACTGTTTCCAGCACAAATCCAAAACACAGCCCCGTACTAGCTACTGTGTAGAAAATTAACTCTACCCCAGCCAAAACCAGCACAGCAGTGCACAATGCTTTCTGAGGTAGGAAATTTGTCAGCTGTAATATGAAATAATTCTAGGGATGTTTTAGTGCTGGCAGCAGGAGACTTCAAGCATATGCCAGTCAGACTGAAGTCCCTTCAGGGAACATTTTTCCTTACACTTCATAGGCAAGTGTTGGTCTCCTCTGGTGTGTCGTCTTTTTCTGCATGCTGCTTGGTTTGTCAGTGGTGTGGAAATACTGTCACATGTCACTTTGAATGGTCTTGCTTTTTTGGTCCCTCTTGAGGAGGTTATAGCCTGGGAAAGTCGTGTCCTGAGCATGCAAAGGCCTCTCCACGTTTCGATGGCATCCATCCATATGGGGCGATCAAAGCTTCCCTAATGGGAGAGCTGACCTTCACTCTAGACTGCAAACAGAAATTGTGACCATCTGATTGCTCTTTTGCGGAGCTGATGGGTGAAATAACTTAGTCCTGTCTGAAAGGTTGACGCTGATCTACTGAATCAACCCTTTTCATGAAATTCTTTCCTTTTCTGATGGCTGTACTGAGCTGTAATGAAACTTGCAACCCCGTCTACAACGTTGGCTGAAAAGGTCTTGGTTGAGCTAGTCATGTCATGCATCAAAAAATTATTCAAATGCTTTAGCGTTTTACTTCATTAAGTGAAAAAGTTTGACAGATTTCTGCGAAGGATGGTGGATGTGGTTTCTGGTTTTCCTCAAGGGCGAAATAGCATGAGAGGTTGGGCTGGACTATGATAGTGGAGATTTCTGGCAGAATTAAGAAATGAAGAAGCTCTCTGGAGACCCAAGCTTGAAACCACAGGCTGGTGTTTACCCTCTCCAGAGGATTTTAAGTAGTGGCTGATGGGGCTTATCTTTATTTGGGATTTTTGTGCCTCGGTTAGTTCATTATAGGCTTGTCTTAGAGATGAACAAATCCATAGTGTGGTTAGAATAACATATTGAGACTCACATGAGAAATCCAAATATTTTAAAGAGACGCTGAAAAGTGTCTCATTTTCGGGTTATTTTAAAAGTTACTTAGCTTATAAAATTGAAATTAATTTAAGTTTGTTTGTTGTAATTTTAAATACATAGATTGACATACATGCAAAACCAAAATGTTTTTCACTGAAGGAGAAACTCGTGTGTGCAGAACTGCTGGAGGAGAGCTAGAGAATGAAATGCCGGAAAGCTAAACAGGTCTTCTCCTTTCAGAAAATGCAGCTTTCAGACTGTTCAGGTTTTGCAAAGTAAAGCCGGTTTCGAGTTTCCGGATCCTGAGAGTCCTTCAAGTTTTATTTATCTGTGTTGTCTTCAGCGACAGAGAGACGCGGCATACGTGAGCGTTTTGTTTTAAGTAATGCCCCTTCAGAGCAGCGCCTGGATGCTTCAGCGGTGTTGAGATAGGGTGTGAGGCTTCTTAAAATAGTGAGTAGATGCAGGGAGGAAGAAGAAACAGCATTTTCTCTGAGGGTCTGTTGTCTGCCTGGACCTCAGGACAGCGCAGGATGTCTGCACAGGGAAGATTTTTAACCTTGCAAATTGAAAAGCTAGATTTTGTTTTGGTGGTTTTGTGGGTTTTGTAGTTTTTAATAACTTCTGAATCTTGAATTCTCAGAACCGTCAGTTGAACTCGAAGAGTTTTCTTTGTATACGTCAGACACTGTTAGCTCTTGTACCTTTTTTTTTAATTAAATAGCCTCTAAAGGAAGGCTGTCCACAGTCTTGCAAACTGCCGAGTGTAACACTTAGAATACCCTGTTCTTTTTGTGTTCTCGTTTGGATCAGTATGGGGAGAAACGTCTTGAGGGTTTATCTGTGTTCTCTTTATTCTTCGATATTTATAAATATATACACAACTAGGAAAACGGAAAGAAAAAGGAGGTTTGCAAGAGAGCGAACTAAATCACTGAAAAATGGTACCACGGAGGAACATGAGCAGAAGCAGCAAGGGTCAGCCTTGCCTTAATGAAATTACATCGTTTCAGGTTGTTATTTTAAGAGCTGTTCCATCTCGCCGTGCCTGAGACAATATCCTGATACAGGAGGGATACCTCAATGGTTACGGTTAACTCACACCGGCGGCTGCTGTTATGTTTTGACAGCTAACATGCTGTTCGCTGCGCTCTTCCTACTCTTAGATAGAGGAACATCATGAACAGTGTGGCTGCGGTGGAAACGTGCTGGTTGTTGCCATGTCTTCAATAGTGGCCGTTGCGTATGGGAGATATGTCGTTCATAAAGCGCTTAGCTACACTTGCTGCTTTTTTCTTTTTTCAGATAAGTGATGGTTTTGAAGAAGTGCACTTGAATTTGGTTGCCATGGCATGTGACTGAGGTCTAGCACAGCTCCTAGAAAGCACAGCCTTGACTTTAAGGATGGATGTTAGAGCTGAGACCCTGGATAGCTGATTACAGTCCTCACCTGTCTGAAGCATCTGTGGGGAGCAGGATGGTCTCCTAAGGAGATGGTGCACACCACAACGGGATGAGGAATAGCTCTGTGCCTTTCTGAGTGTAGCCAACACGTAGAGACTTCTATATCACTGTGTAATACCTTCTTCAAGATAAATGCCATGAAAAGCCTGCAACGCTGGACAAATTTGCTCTGCCATATGCTTGTGGAGGAGTATTTTTCTGAAGCTTTTATGTATGACTGGTAATCATAGATTGGTTTAGAGAGACATTTCTGAAAGTGTGAAGGGAAAGGAAGGGCAGCATGCTAATTTGAATTAATTGTAGTGCTTATCAAGTCAACATCCAGTGGAGACCAATTCATTATGTAGTCTCTTCTTTTGCTTGTAAAAAGCATGGTGCTGCATTGAACGAATCCAAGGTCAGCTTAAAAAAAATTGGGATAACAATAGGGATGTTAGGGATAACCCCTAACATCTAATATGTTGTAAATTCTTATCTCACGCGGTAATACGTGAAATGGGTTTGGAAGCAGACCACAGTGTGGGGTTTGTTTGTCTGTTTGTTTGTTTTCCCCTTTTAATCTGCAAATATATAAGAGGAGATAGTTCTTTGTGCTGCATAGAGCTGAGAAGACCCAACAGAGATCAAACTTCAGGTTTAACGCATGCATTGTTATGGAAGGAATTCATGTTTTAAGGTCTTTGACTCCCTTACTGGGGACAGGGAGAAGAACAAAGATGCATAGCCTTGAGCAAGAAATCTGAGAGCCATGACCTGGACCTTCATCCCTTGGTTTCAGCCCACTGCCTTCACCTTGTTACCTTTTACACCAAATCCCCCGGTACCAAGCACTGCCTGGATGCACGCCCTAAAACAAAAGGGTTGAATTACTGATATCGTTGCTGATGCTCAGTCACATCCCTCTCCGAAAGTCCTGCTAGGACCAACGGGATTGTTTGCAGCTTAAAGGGTTGCTCCGTGTTCATCAGCTCTATCATCTACAGGACCACAAGAAATATAAAGTCGATCTGCATGTCATATATATAAACTGCTCCCTCCTTCTTGGGGAGCTGAGGTCCGGCAGTCTGGATGTTGGCAAATGGAACATACATTTTTAGGAGCAAAAAATTGAGAACTTCTTGGCTGACCTTAAATGAAAAAGTGGATACTTTATCCTATGGCACATGATGAAGTATCTTTTAGCATCTAGAGACAGCACTGTCACGGGTCTAGGCTGTTAATTTATTGTGTGAATGATGGTGGTATCAGCCTGTGCTTATCTGAGCTAAGTCTATTTTAATGAACAAACTCTTGAACTTGGAATTTAGGGAATAACTTTGGGCTAAATTAAGCAAAGGGACAATTTCTCTTTTCACAGAATTTTAAAATCAATATTGATCAATTGGAGTCACTTGCAGTAATTACAGCTGAGATTAATGTCTGTTGTGGGTTTTGGTTTTTGTTGTTTTTTTTTTCCTACATAACATTATTATATCTTCTGTGAGGGTTTAAAAAAAAAAAAAAAGACAGGTGGAAAGCCTTTGGTTTCCACCTCATCAAAAAGAAACGTAAGTTTTGGTGACAGAAGATCTGTAAATATTTTATAGAATTCAGCCGGGAATCCATCTGGACCAGATTTCTTTTTTTAGCCTTTCGTTCTTTTATAGTTTCCCTTAATTTTATCTGCAGAGAGCGGCTATCTCAACTTTTTGAATTGAGTATTTGAAAATGGATTTCAGAATGTTCCCTGCAAAATAACAGCCTGGTAGAGGCATGTATTTCCTTAGAGCAATTTAAAGTGGGACTACCCATCCCTGCTGGAGCTTGCGCATACTCTGTTTTGCAATGCAACAATTTATTCTGAAGCATCTGCAATATGTATAGCGCCTGGCAAAATCTAATTGACGCAGTTGTTTATGATACTTAGAAGATATTGTTGCTATTTCAACTGATTTTTATGAGCATGTAATCATTAGGGGCCAGATTCTCATACCTTTCATGGATAACAAATTTAATCCTTGGATTAAGGCAGCACAAAGAGGGAGGCACTGTTCAATTTGAATAAATATTTCCCTTCTCATCGTGGAACGAACCCATTAGACACAACTCTCTGCACCCTCCCTGTGCTCCCATGAACTTAATTGCTTGAATTGTTTGGGGTTTTTTATTTGACCTTAAACTATTTCAGTTATGCTTCAGTTGCAGTGTTTTCATTTCCTTCCTTATAACATAGTGAGATTGGGTTTTGATTTGAAGGGTACGACGAATAAGCTTTTCTATCTTCTTTAAATGTAAAGCTAGAATTTTCATCTTTGCATAGCTGACGTCTTTTAAGTTTTTTGTTTTTCAAGTTAAATGTGATTTAATCAGATTATGTACCAAGGGGAATATAAACGCTGGAGAAGAGGAGCCATGAACTTGGCGAATGGTTCTGGAAACTAAGAGACGCCTTTGGACTTTCTCTGATGGGACTTCAGAAGAGCTTTATGTGCTCTGGGACTCACCAGCCACCGTGGTCCTTCCTCCTGGGCTCTCCTAAGAGCTCTCCAAAATGGTGCAGCCCTTCAGAGGAGGTGGGAGGGGACATGGACCTTGTATCCCTTGGGAAGATCCGTGTTGGGTGGCTATGCCCTGCAGCTGTGATCGGTTCAGCCAAGGATTTTTGTCTGGTCTGTAGCTACGTAAGGCCCACAAGGTCTCCAGTTCTCTCTGCTTTCCTTTGCTTTCAGGAGCTTGGACTTTCCACTGGTTGATTCCCAGAGGGAGGAAAGTGGCCAAACCCATTAGAGATCTCCTCAATCCTCCACTGAGATAAGAGGGGAAACAAAAACCCGTGAAAGGGATGGAAACTCCTCCAACATTTGTCGAATTCATTTCTGCCCAAGGCTTCTTTCATTCCCTTTGTCACTTTTTTGGGGGGGATGGTGTCAAATCTCTGTTCACCATATCTTTTTTGGACATTTCTCTTCCTGCACAAGCTATTCCATGCTTTTCACCTCATCCTTGAGTTTTCAGTTTCATTTTCCAATCAAAACACTTTTCGCTTGCACTGGCACCTTGCAGCTGTAATTTCCGTGGATTATTTTGTGTCTGTATAGGTTTGGATGGCTTCCCAAAGCTTTGAATGTAACACAAGCAAACAGTGCAGTAGAACATTTGAAATACAAGTTCTTTTGGTCCATGTCCCAACTCCATTACAGAGTCTCCTTCATTTTATGTTTTATTTACTTCATTTTCAGAACGATGCTTTCTTCAGGCTGAAAAAGTTTGTGCGATGAAAAATATAAATTAAAAACTGACTGCATGCATACAAAGAGTGAGAGGAAACAATTCTCCTCAAATGGGGATCCTATCCTTTATGTAGAATCAAACCACTAAAAAAAACCCCACCAAAAAAACCCAATAAAAAATGGGGCCAGCGAGATTAGGCAAGCTTGGATAGAGAATAAAAAAAATCATATGTGGGAGTATGTATTTCTACTCAATACTGCAGTTCTCTGTAACGATGTTGTAAAGGGAATGCCTGCGTGATGAAAGTGCAGTGGGCACTACCGTCACAGGCTGAGAGCAGATACAGCAGAACAGGGTCCGTCTCGCCTCACCTTATTTGGGACTTAAGTATTTTTATACATTACAACCACCTCGATTCACGTGCATCCTTTACAGATGTGCAATTATACATCATAATTGCAGTATTTCTGTTAAGAGCAGTAAAATGAAGCACAACACAGATGCATCTTTTGCACACTTTTCATCAGATGTGAACTTAGCATCTGGTAGTCCCTCGTGCCCATTCCCAGCTTTAGTCTCGAAAGACTGTTTACCTTCATAAATGCACAGATGGATTTAGATTTGAGCCTGCCTGAACACAGAAGAACGCTCAGCCACCAGCCCTTGGTGGCTGATGGGCCCCTGGTGATGCTCTTGCTCTCTCCTTTCTACTAAGTATTTCTCTTTACTCTTGGGTGATAGAGATCTGGTGATTCTTGATAATATGGTTATCTTGAAATATGGCTCTTAGGGTTGGGTCTAACCTAGTTTATAAGGCCAAGATACTGGGGCTGAGTGGAGGGCATACTCACCATGGTCATGGAAAGAGGCAAGACAGAGCAGTTGACCAAAAGAGGCAAATTTCAAGTATCTTGGCAGTTCTTGAACTGGCCGGTTCTGTGCTTACCTGAAGGATTTCCTTCTGCTGTTGTCATATGAAGAGACAAACTGGGTCGGGACAGAGATATGTATACGCAAGGCGATCCAAATCCAGTCCTGTTATGTGATTATGTGACTGCTTTGTGAAGAGGATGAGAACAGGGCAAACAGAGCAAGGCTTCTCCCGGTGTTTTCCCATGTTCCCGGAGTCAGAGGTGGTACATAATACCACGTGATGGATTTTTTTTTTCTTCTTTTTTTCTTTTTCTTCTTCTTCTTCTTCTAGTCCTGTTGCATTTTAAACCTGTGTAAGATTTTAGCATACACAGCAGCCTGTGACATGGAGTTCTTGCTTACCTAGACTTTACATGGAGGATTACCTCCTTTCTTTCATTCCTGTCTCCTCCTGGATTCGCTTCATTACTCCCTAGTTCTTGCATTGGAAAAGAGGGGGTGGTTTGCCTTTTCCAGGTGACTCAGGACTTCATGGGGTGTTGTTTTATGCATCCCACATCGTGTGTCCTGTCTTCATCAGGCTCTTGTCCGTGGCTAATTGTATAAAAAATACAAACTGCTTTTTTGGTGGAAAAAATTGCAGCCTGTATTTTTAAGGGCAACTTTGCGCTTACATGCAGGATTTGATAGTCAGCTGTTTTGCTTTGGCTTGTTCAGGGCTTGGCGTTCTTCTTGCATGAGTCACGCGCTGAAGCGAAGCTGCTTTTTCTCCTTGATATTTGCACTTGGTTCCCTTTGGTGCCATCATGTGCTACACGAGCTTATCAGCAGGAAGGAGGAGTCTCAAAGTGTGCGGCGAACGATGCCGAAGCTGGGAAATGAGCTGAAACGGGGCTTTTTATGGTCTCTGGTTCATAACTGATTGGAGGCTGTGTCAGAGCAGACCTGACCGATACGGTTTTTCTCGGCATGATGGTGGATGTACCCCAAAATACATCTGACGTTAGGGTGAAAGAAAGCTGGGAAGGTGATGAGTTTAGCTCTCCACAGGCTGCCTCGTGCTGTTAGCTGTATCTGCCGTCTCCTCGGCAAATGCTTTCTGAGAGGAGCTGGTCTGGAGAAGAGAAGCTCCTTTGACAGCACATATTTACACATCCAGATGCTTCGTGTGCACTTTCTTGTTGTCCTTGCCTGTAAGCCTTCAAATGTGGTGAAATCTCTTTACTCCTGCTATGCTAATCCTGCGCTTGCCTACTGCGCTCTGCTGCAGGCAGGAGATGTGGCAGGAGGCTCCGCTCCATCGTGGAGAGCCTCCCCTCCCCGGCTGATGAGAGGTGGTTGTTAGCGTGTTTTCCTAGGATTTAGGCAAATTTGTTGCTGTATTTTTCTGCTGCATCCCTCTGGTGAACGTCTGTGGTCAAAAACATCTCTATTGCTTGTTCGTCTTCAGTCCACGTTACTTAATTTTCATCCTGTTGCCTTGTTACAAGCAACCCCAGCAATTCCTTGCCTGCCTGTGACTTTGCACCTACTGAGGAGCATCCCTTGCTTTAAAAACTTCTTATTTTTTGATGGCTTTTATTTGGGGAGGGGAAAAGTTGAAATAAAGGTAGCCAAGGTGGTCACCCTCCCTCCTGACTTAGAGAGATCATGTTGCGGTTTAAAAATACAGAAAGTCCTTCTGTGAACAGTGAATTGATGTGCTGTAAAGGACCACTTGAAATAATCAAGGGATCAACAAAAGCAGATGTTTGAATTGAGGACTGAGACCTGCTGGCTTTCTAATCTCAGCTGCTCCAACTTGGCAGAGCCTCACAAGCCACTTTTAGCTCCATTTTGCAGGGAAGGTATAGTAGTTTCTTTCCCTTTCCTCCCTGTTCTCCATCAGTACAGGGTCTTGGAGAAGGTGGGTGAGTTGGAAAATTGAACGTGCTTTTTTTTTTTTTCTCCAACGTGTACAGTGGCCCAGTGCAGGTTCAATGGAGGTTTTTCAGCAAACTCACTTTAATTGGGCAGGCAAATTGGCTCACAGCCATTGCTGACTCCAGGCTGTGATTCGCGACGGGTGGCCACAGGACCCAGCGCAATCCCGAGGATCTTTCTGCGTTTTCTCATTCTTGGAGCACATGTATTTTTGCTACTTGGTTTTACTTTATCTCACAGCATGGCCATTGTTTGGAAGCCTTCTGTAGTCTTGTGTGAAGATAACGTAGTTGGAGTAACCGTAGAAGCACAATGGGCAGAGCAATGAATAGAAATGTCAAAAGGGCTCTTGTCAGCGGAGGCTGGTGGTGTGTGCAAGCTGGCCCTCCTTGCCTCTTCATGAGCTAGATGATTTGTATGAAGAGAGGAAGGCAATGAGTATTTATTTGGATGCAGTATTCCTAAGGTGTTTTGCATGGGTGCATAAGTAAATGTGGCCACTGTGGTTTTTTGACCTTTCTTTGAGGATATTCTTGGGGGAAGGCAAAGGCTAATGATTTCATAGTTAGGTGATGGTTACACAGTAGTTGGCTCTGTGTTCATGTTCCAGCTAGTCACTGCTTGGGATTGCATTGAACTATTTTCTCCTTTCTGTATCCCTGAAATATTTGCAGATATCTCTATTTTTCACCTTGGGTGCGTGGGTTTGTGGCTTCCTCTTTCTGTCTTTTCAAAGGTGGCCTTTTCTTCCAGGGCATTCAGGGGATGGCCCCAAGCCACCCTTCAGCTCCTGCCAAGACTAAGCATCCTGAGTAGGTGGTTGACCTGGGCTGCCCACGTTCACTGACATTTTGATTTTTGAGCATGTTTCATTTTGCCTTCCTGAGTGCTGACCTCTCACTGGAAAAAACCTTGGAAACTGCTGCACAGCATCTCTTTGGTTTTCTTTCAGTTCCCACTTAAAATAAAAAACCACCACCAAAAAAAACGAACAGAACCCCCCCCCCCCACTTTCTCACTCGGAGGCTGCGTCTGTCATATGGCCAATGTGATAGTTTTTTTTAATTCTGTCCTCTCCACATCCATCTGTTGATTTGATTTACACCGTGCTTAACTGACTGCTGTCATCTCCCATGGTCTTGGTAGGAAACCTGATATGAAGATACCAAGTTGTTTATTGTTTCTTGATGAATTGCTACCAAAGTTAGAAGTAGATTCTTGAATTTCCCACTGTGTACTGTGTCTTTTCACTAGACCATGCTGTTTCTCATTTAGCCTTCTGCAGGATTTATTTATAATATGACTACCGGTGTCCACTCGTGTAGATGAGAACTTAGGCCGATGTATATTCTGATCGTGTGTGTTGAATAGCAGTATTTCTACTTTGGGAAGTGGTGCATAAGAAGTGAGTGACGTTGGGTTATGGGGGAGCGGGATCCTGGGATTTAGGAATCTATTATTTGATTAATTCACGCGTTCCATTTTACCCTGCATCTCCTTCCCCTAAAGTATTGCAGATCTGTCAATCAGGGTGTTCCTGTGGACTCAAAACTGGTTGCCATCCTCAGATGTATTTTACCTTATTCTGTTGAAATCCGATATAAATTTATAAGTGCTATTTCTAATTTTGTTAAGCTGACCTAGTGTGTTGCAGTTGGTCTTTGTCCATTGGTGCATGTACATCTTCTATAATTAATAAGTTTACTCTAACTTCACAGTAGCAAACCAGACACCAGTTTCCTCTTCTCTGTGTTCCTCCTCCCTGTTTTTTTTTAACAGCGAATAAACATTAATATTCATCTTTTGTAACCAGTGAAAAGGCAGATGAAAGCTGGATTCTGAACTGACTGGAAATTTCATTTTTCTGTTCACTGAAATATGTAATACTTCTGTGTTTGTCTAGTATATTGATAGATTAAGACCATTCTACATGCAAGGTTCACAAAAAGTAGACAACATGGCACAAAACAGCAAACAGAAGAAGGCAATGCAGGAAAAAAAAAAAAGAAAGAAAACCCTTGGCGGATTGGAACAGGCGCTGTTTCAGAGCATTTGTACTGGGGAAATTGAGGGTTGGAAGCTGTCATGTTCTCCTGCAGGAGCTGGAAGAAATGTTGTTTAACCATCATTTTAATGTCAGTTTAAAAAATAGGAAGGGTGACATCACATTTCGATCAAACTGAGCTAACAGTGACCCGGCACTAAGTCATCTAAGCACTGCCATCCATATAGCCCGGAGTTGAACAGCAGAAAATGTTACATACAACTCAGTGGCGGTACACTCCAGAACATCTTTGGTCTCCCAAAGACAAGTCTTCCTTCTTTTCTCTTGATCTAAATACCTCAGTATCAAGGAAGCCTGATTGCTTCTCCAGGTGAAAAGAAATTTGGGTCCTGAGGGTTGACCTTGCTAGTACAGTCACTTTGTCATTTATCGCACTTGGCTGCTGCTTTTGGGAACCGAACTGTTTTAGTGTGTGCTGCCTTGTGCTTTGAAGAGGGAAGGCATCCATCTTTCTATGGCATCTGTGATACTTTTGATGGAAGACTTTTTCTAGCAGCCCTAAATAGCTACTTTTGCTCTCAAGAAGTTTATACAGCTTAAACAGGGGGTCTATGAATCTGAGATTCCCAAGCTAAACAAAATATATCTAGAATATATCTATATATAGAGAGAATCATAGAATCATTAAGGTTGGAAAAGACCTGTAAGATCATCGAGTCCA
>NW_008795557.1:1889832-1894134 GCF_000699145.1 Aptenodytes forsteri
ACGTCCTTCTTGTAGTGAGGGGCCCAAAACTGAACACAGTATTCGAGGTGCGGCCTCACCAGTGCCGAGTACAGGGGCACGATCACTTCCCTACTCCTGCTGGCCACACTAGTTCTGATACAGGCCAGGATGCCATTGGCCTTCTTGGCCGCCTGGGCACACTGCCGGCTCATGTTCAGCCGGCTGTCGACCAGCACCCCCAGGTCCTTCTCTGCCGGGCAGCTTTCCAGCCACTCTTCCCCAAGCCTGTAGCGCTGCATGGGGTTGTTGTGGCCGAAGTGCAGGACCCGGCACTTGGCCTTGTTGAATCTCATACAGTCCTTATTCTTGGCATTTGCCTAAGGCCAACCTGTCTCTGGTGCCACTTAGCAGGATTTGAAGACTGTCTTCAGTTCTTTTGTGAGAAGACATGCAGTCAGGTCGATGTGGAAGAAGAGTCTGTGTATTGAAGTGGCAACTGGGACTGACATGAAAGGACCATGACAGGCTTCCAGATTGCTTGCCTTACCTCTGTTCTTCTTGTCTGATATGCAGACATTTGTGTAATGTGAAATGTATACAGATGACTTGCAGGCATTCATTCCTTCCCGTCTCTGTTGCTTATGGTTTCCTTCTCATTTATGTTGCGCGACAGTCCATCAGATCTAAAGTCCTCTAATGTCAGTAGGAGGTCTTAGATGGAGCCTTCATGAGCTTGGTGGGGATGGAGGTGCCTTGTGATTGACAAGAAAGGGTCTGGTGTACCTGATGGGTGCTGTTAGCTGCAAATCTTGGGAATGACTGACTGATGAAAGAAGAGGTTAGGCAGAAACTGTTCCTGTTGGGTTTGCATAGTGTTGCTGAGCTGGTGGAAAACCAAGATTAAGCGAAGGTTGCGATCAAGTGTGCTGAGGCCAGCCAGAGCCCTTAGTGTCACCCAAATTAAAAGCACAGCGAACCAACTGACTCTATTTGTGGCTCAGTATATAACTCTATAAAATGTCATGGATGTCTTATCCCGCTATCTGACTTCGCAGCCTGTCCTGATAGTATCTGTTCCTGAGACAAACTGCTCTGCTCCTGGAGATGATGGCAGCTATACCGCAGGAAAGAAAAACTAAATCTGTTAGAAAGTGATCAGATGCTTTCCTGAAATAAGGCTTTGATGAGGAAGAATGCAAAAATGAGAATTTTTCTCATTGTTTCTTAGCAAATCTCCAAAATAGCAGAAGCAGCTCGTTTCTGAGATAATCCATGCTGTTTTTACTTTGCACCTACTCCACGATGCCTTAAGGCTGTGGGCGTTCGCTTCGCTCTGTAGTACACTTCAGCTGGAGGAGGGTAGACAAGAGTGTGCTTCAGTGTGTTGAATCAGGTTGTTTACAGTCATAAGTGACATTGTGCCTGTCAAGTACTACATATGTGTCTCTAGAAGTTTCTGGAAGCCAATTCAATTTGTACAAGGTCTGATTATAGATGTAATGTCTTGGGTTTTTTTTCTTCTTGTTGTTGCCATATTTTGTGCCATGTCAACGTAGGCTAGACAGTGTGCTCCTCAGGCCATGGGGACAGAGATGACTTCACTCTCCAAGGACCTTCCATCGGCATTAAAACTTAATTGGGAAGCAAAGTGGGAAGAAGCATGTGTATTGCTGCTTCCCCGGCCCCGCTGCGTGCAGGGCATTGCTCCTGGACCACTCTCCTGCCAGTCATTTCTTCAGCTCCTGAGCACTGCTTCCTTGCCTTGCCTGCCCAAAGCCACCCGAGAACACGACGTTAATATTACAAACATCACAAAAGATCCAGAGGAGCATAAATTACCTCAAAGGCACAGACTGAAAAAGAAAAAAGTCATCCCCTACAGCTATTCTGATTGACCTCTGACAGTTGTGTTACGAGGCTCAGCAAGCACTCCGGCATTTGTGCAATTACACCAACTCAATGTTAAAACCATTGATTAAAAAAAAAAAAAAAAAGTGCTTCAGCAGCAGAGTGTGTTCATAAATTCAGGCTCTCTGAGAAAGAGGAAAGGGGCATTTTTCCAGGTGAACAGCATAAAGGTTTATTGAGTTTTGGTTTTAATAATTGAGAAAATCCCTGAGAAGAGAAGCTAGAAAGCAGCATGTCTATGACATGAGTGACAGAGTCGAGTCTGGGGGACAAACTGTTAGAGGGGGTTTGGAAAAGAAGCACGCTTTGCAAATATGCCCTTCCATCTCACAGCTTCAAAACACTTCCATATTAATCAAGTTAATCCTGCAAAAAGGAGGGCTCTGTATCTGTCTATCCATTTTACGGGCAGGGAAATGGAGGCAGCTGTATGGAAAGCAAGAAAATACTGAGTATTCTCCCTTCTTGTGATTTGTGTTTGCTGGTAAACAAGTCTCCTAGTGAGAAATGAAAGGGAGTCGATCGGTTTAGTTCATCTGAGGGAAGGTTAAGAGGCAACAGAGAGATCAAACAGAAAAGTTCAAGAGGTGAGAAGACGCAGCTCTCCTAACGGAGTGGCTGGGGCTGATCCTTCATTAACTGGTGCCTCAGAGAGGTTCTTATGGGAAGAGGTGACCTGGTCTGACCAGAGGCTGTAGGGGTTGATGTGTAAAGATGATTTGTGTGGAATGATCTGCTCTCTCTTTATGAAGAAGGTCGGGCTGGTTGGTGCAAGGATTTTTTTCTGGGTTAAAAGCCTTGGAAAAATCTATCTCTAGTTGATCATCCAGAAATGGAGGTGTCGTCATTGCTAATCACTTCTGAAGCCTCCAGTGAAGGCACTTCTCCATCAGCAAGGCGGTGGTAGAGCTGGGAATAGAGTACAAGAGTGCCATTGCTCTCACCACCCCCTGCATTCATTAATGACGGGTAATTATTATCCAAACTGTCTGTGATTTTATGTTTCTAGAGCTGAACAGTAAACAGAAACAGTCTGCTTTGTGGTAGCAGTGCCATTCCCCAGCTCCTCCTGGTGAGGAGCCCAGCAGCACCGACAGCTCACTGTGAAATTCAGGGCAAGGAATTCACCTGGATGCCTGGTCTTGGCCTCAGCTGGCTATTAGCCTGCCAGAAGGTCCCACTGAATCCACAGCCAAGTTCCTAATGCTCTTTCCTGAGGAATCTTGAGGTCCTTCCTACAGTGTGATGGACTTGTCCTGAAAAGAGTTAATGCTCAGCCTGGGATGCATGCAAATGCAAGACTGGAAGTTGTTTGCGAGTCTGGAAGTTCTGTGTCTGTGACCACTTTTGCAATAGATCACATTGCCTGTGTGACCCCTTCCTCCCATCCCATAAACAGCCACCGCCTGCACTTTGATGACGTGGTTGGTTAGATACCAAGGAGGGACTCCGGTTTATGGATGTCAAATGCCAGAGGTTTCCTGGAGAGGTTGTGTAGCCTCCATCCTTGGAGGTATTTAAAACCCAACTGGACACAATCCTGGGCAACCTGCTGTAGCTGATGCTGCTTTGAGCAGGCGGGGTTGGCCTAGATGGTCTCCTCAACTGTTCTGTGATGTTGGCCCATTTCTCCAGCCTGTCCAGGTCCCTCTGGCTGGCAGCATGACCCACTGGTGTATCAGCCAGTCCTTCGAGTTTGGTATCATCAGCAAACTTGCTGAGGATACACTCTGCCCCATCATCCAGATCATTAATGAAGTTGTTAAACAGGACTGGGCACAGTATTGGCCCCTGACCAGTGTTAGCTGGTCTTACCATCTCCAGGTGTAAGAAGACCTTCCCGTGTTGCCAGTTCCCAGAGGTGCTCTATCCTTCCTTATAGGCTCTCCCAATGTCTCACTTCATCTTTCCTGATTTGGTTTAGAGCTATTCCCTTGTCTTGTCCAACACGAATGAAGAGAATGTTTTCCTTCCTCTTTTTGCAGCAGCTTTGCACAGATTTGAAGGCTCAAGTTTTCCCATCAATCTTTTTTTTTGATTGGCCTCAAGAAGGCCAATCGTATCCTGGGCTGCATCAAAAGCAGCGTGGCCAGCAGGTCGAGGGAAGGGATTCTGCCCCTCTACTCTGCTCTGGTGAGACCCCACCTGCAGTACTGCGTCCAGCTCTGGAGCCCTCAGCGTAAGAAAGACATGGACCTGTTGGAGCTGGTCCAGAAGAGGGCCACGAAAATGATCAGGGGGCTGGAACACCTCTGCTATGAAGAAAGGCTGAGAGAGTTGGGGTTGTTCAGCCTAGAGAAGAGAAGGCTCCGGGGAGACCTTACTGCAGACTTTCAGTACTTAAAAGGGGCTTATAAAAAAGATGGTGGCAAACTTTTTAGCAGGGCCTGTTGCGACAGGAAAAGGGGGAATGGATTTAAACTAAGGGGGGGT
>NW_008795557.1:1894239-1895021 GCF_000699145.1 Aptenodytes forsteri
GGTTGCCCAGAGAGGTGGTGGATGCCCCATCCCTGGAAACCTTCAAGGTCAGGTTGGACGGGGCTCTGAGCAAGCTGATCTAGTTGAAGATGGCCCTGCCCACGGCAGGGGGGTTGGCCTAGCTGACCTTTAGAGGTCTCTTCCAACCCAAACTATTCTATGATTCTATGATCTTCCCTTCTATAGGTAAAGCGACCCCATTTACTCAGTCTTTCCTAGCAGGTCATGTTTTCTTGACCTGTTGTCATTCTCCAAGCTCCCTCTAGACTCTCTTCAGTCTCTGGCAAAATCTTTGCTGGAGCTTGTTGCCTGCAGCTAAGGACTCTGCAATGTGGGGTCAAACAAAAGGTTTACTTCACCTGTCTAGAAGATTGTAATCCTATTTATACATCCCATGATGATTTCTGCCACTTTTACAGGAAAGTCATTGTGGATTCATGTTCAGCTTGCAGTCTATACCATCCCTCCATCCCTGAATGCTGTCTTAGGCATAGCGATCACGAAATCATAGAGTTTTCGATTCTTGGAGAAGTAAGGAGGGGGGTCAGCAGAACTGCTACCTTGGACTTCTGGAGGGCAGACTGGCCTGTTTAGAAGACTGCTTGACAGAGTCCCTTGGGAGGCAGTCCTGAAGGGCAAAGGAGTCCAGGAAGGCTGGACATTCTTCAAAAAGGAAATCTTAAAAGGTGCAGGAGCAGGCCATCCCCATGTGCCAAAAGACGAGCCGGCGGTGAATAAGACCAGCCCAGCTGAACAGAGAGCTTTGGCTGGAACTCAGGAAA
>NW_008795557.1:1896638-1898283 GCF_000699145.1 Aptenodytes forsteri
CCAGGGGAGGTTTAGATTGGACGTGAGGAAAAATGTCTTTACTGAAAGAGTGGTTAAACATTGGACCAGGCTGCCCAGGGAAGTGGTGGAGTCCCCATCCCTGGAGGTATTTAAAAGACGTGTAGACATGGTGCTTAGGGACTTGGTTTAGTGGTGGACTTGGCAGCGTTAGGTTAATGATTGGACTTGATGTTCTTAAAGGTCTTTTTCAACCTAAATGATTCTATGATTCTCTGCAGCACTGGCCAGTTGTTCCCCAGCCTTCGTTCGTGCACTTATTTGCTGCTTCTAAATTCAGGTCCCTGCAGTTGACCCGAATTATGTAGCATCTTATTTTCTTTGTCAAACATTACTTCTGGTTTGTTAGGATTGTTCTGAATGCTGAAGCTGTCATCTAACCTCCCTGTTTGGTGTTGTGTGTGCGTTTAACGAGGCTAATCCCCATTCCATCACCCAAGTCACTGCTCAAAATACAAATGGAGAGAGCAGAGCTTGGTGGACCCCACACAGTTTCTTCTTTGGTTATGACAACAGTCCACTGGGAGCATTTTTCTAATTAAAAAAAAATTCACCTGTGCCTCCAATCCATTTCTTCTGCCGTGCAAGGAAACCCGTAATCACATAAAGCTGTAATATCTGCTGTTTTTCCGCTAACTCCACTGCCTGCTAACTTGTTGCATAAAGAAGTTAACATTGGTTTAATTTGACTTAGTGCCTCATGCATGCTGGCTGTTATTCTCTTTTTTACCATCAGATACTTTCAGTGCATTTATTCCAGTGTTTTTGAAGGAGATGGAAATGCAGCTGATGGGTTTGCAATTTTCTTACTCTTCCTTTCTCCATCCATTTAGTAAATAGGCACAGTAAGGGTCCTCCAGTCTGCCAAGGGGGCTGTGAGTGGCTCTCAAGCTGCTTCAGGCATCATAGGAGGAAAATCACAGAATCCCAGAACCACTGAGGTGAGAAGGAACCTCTGGAGGTCATCTTGTCCAGCCCTGCTCCTCAGAGCAGGGTCACCTAGAGCAGGTTGCTCAGGCCCATGTTCAGTCAGGACTTGAATATCTCCAAGGATGGGGACTCCACAACCTCTCTGCACCACCTGTGCCAGTGTTTGACCACCCACGCTATAAAAAAAACCCCACAAATAAAACAAAGAGCTTTTCTTCTTTTTTAAGTGGAATTTCCCATATTTCAATTCATTTCCATTGCCTCTTGTCCTGTCACTGAGCACCACCGAGAACAGTCTGGCTCCGTCGTGTTTACTTCCTCCCATCAGATATTTATACACATTAATAACCCCCCCGAGTCTTCTCTTCTCCAGGCTGAACAGTCCCAGCTCCCTCAGCCTCTCCTCATATATCAGATGCTCCCGTCCCTTAATCATCTTCATGGCCCTCTGCTGGATTCACTCCAATATGTCCATGTCTGTCCTCCTTTTCCATTTCTTTCCAGTATGCTTATGTCTTTCTCATTCAAACTCAACTTTAAAAATATCTCACTTGCCTAAAGTGCTCTCTAACCTGTTTCTTCCATGCTGAAATCTTACCTTTCATTCCTACTACCAATTATGCTACCAATTAATCACAAGTCTATGGGGCCGGATGGGATCCACCCGAGAGTGCTGAGGGAGCTGGCGGAGGTGCTC
>NW_008795557.1:1899700-1910683 GCF_000699145.1 Aptenodytes forsteri
TCTTAGAGGTCTTTTCCAACCTCAATGATTCTATGATTCTGTGATTCTATGCTGGCCATCTGAATGTCCCTCTAAATGGAGACTGATGTGTATAGGGGAATTTTTTAAATAATTTTGCCCGCTTGGTTTTGCCTGCCAGTATCTTTCCCAATCCAAGAAACATGGACCAACCTTTTCCTTGAGATCCTACATCCTACTGTTATCCTCACTGCATGATTGACTTCTACAGGATATACAAAGCAAGAAGTAGTTGCATGTCATTAAAATACAAATTCATGCCTCTGGCAGGATGAATGTCCTTTTAGTCTGGCTTGGGTATTGTTGTTCCTTCGTTGGTATTTTAGGTGATGAGGATAAAGCTGTGATAAAATCTTTTTCTTATTTTTCTCCTTTTTTTATTTTTATTTTTTCTGTATCTAGTATGTTAGGCAACGCTTGTTCCATTTTGTACAAACTGCCTTCGCAGTAAATTGGACAAGTCTCCCTGAGGAGCAGTAGACAAAAGACTTGGGAGGTGCCATGGGAATGGGGAGGGAAACGCTGTTATTGCCAATCAAATTAAAGGTATTTAGATCTGCTGTTAAATTTTCCTGTAAATACATTGCTGTGGGGTAGGAGTGTGGTTCTGGAGCTGTGTGAATAAGGGATATTTCAGTGGTTTAGTAGGATGGGGTGGGAGTGGTTGTTTCTGAAAAGGTTGGTTAAACTAAAACAAAATATTTCATTTTCAGTTCTTTCTTTTTTTTTTTCCCCTTACAGGGAGAAAAAGTTTTAAAATGGAAGCATGCTTTGAAAATGATAAATCAACATGAAACATTTGGAGTGCTCTAAAAGCCTTCCTTCTCTCCCCCTTTCACACCACTCTGTTGGGGAAAAAATAGATGCATTCACTGTTTGCCAAAGAAACACTTGCCCAGTTGTAATCAAGTCATTTTACAACATGGTGTAGACTTTCACTCCACGTTTGTTGTATGTGACCTTGGGGACGTCGTGGCAGCAAATGCTTCCACTTGCTTATCTCTAAAAAGAAAGGATGGGTCAGGACCAACCTCTGTACAGAGGCGGTTTTCAACCTGTGGTTGCCCCACTTCCCTGCTTACAACAGTCTTAATTTGTAGCCATGCTGGGAGGTAAAGAGAGGCGGTTTACCTGTGGTTGCCCCACTTCCCTGCTTACAACAGTCTTAATTTGTAGCCATGCTGGGAGGTAAAGAAAATAAGATAACTCCTTATCCCTGCCCAGAAATGTTCCTGTAACTGTCTTCTATGTGCCCTTATTTTTCCAGGTAAGCGTTTTGCTAGATCTTGGGTTGTGTTTTGCAATGGAGGTTGTGTTGCTGTGGTAGTTGTGGGCTAACCTGAGACCTGGGAGAGGCAAGATTTCTTCCCAAGGCCACCGCAGACTTCCCAAGTGAATCTTCATCTGTTTCTTGTAGTGGTTAGTGGTTGTGATGAAGAACTTCCATCAAAACATCATCTATTACATTTTTGTGGTGCTTATATTTTTACATGCTGGACATAATCGACTGTTGTGTTGTTGAGTGTCTTGGAAACCCATGGTTCACGGATGGCTTCTTTTAACTTTCCCTTTTGTTTACTTCATTTTCTGTCTCCTCAATGCACACACAAATGCACGTACTCATCCTTTCTCTGGCTGCTTGGGCTATTGCACGTTGGCTGCCATAGGTTTGGACTGAAAACTGTTTTCCTAAAATTAAAGATTTATGGTCTAGGGGTACCTGCAGCCTCAGATGCCAGTTATGTGTGTACGTGGTACACTGAGGCTGGGTGGGGAAGCTGTACTCTGGATTTTCTCCACTTTTAATGGATTTAGCTCCCATCCATTGCTTTCTCAAGGCAGTTTCGTCCTCATATGTGTCTGGCCCAATTAAGGGAGGATGGTGAGCGATTTCCTTTAGTCCTGGAGTTTCCCTGTCTGGCAAATCTCAGCAGTAATTTTTTGCTTGGTTTTGAAACTTTGAAAGAAAAAAAGAGAATGAATCATAGAATCATAGAATAGTTTGGGTTGGAGTACAAGAAGTGCCTGAGACCGTTAGACTCTTCCCAGTACAGTCCAGAACTGGGAATTTTCTGGTGCTCTGCTCTCCAGGGAGGACAAACCAAAGAAATAGTTGCAAGTACACCACTGTGTCAGTGCACCCCAAAAGAGACTTCAGCCCTTTGCTGAGGCATCTAGCAGTGCATACATCAGGACATCATGCAACACGTGGCCATGTGTCACCATCCCTGGAAGTATTTAAAAGACGTGTAGATGAGGCGCTTAGGGACATGGTTTAGTGGGCATGGTGGTGTTGGGTTGAGGGTTGGACTCGATGATCTTAGAGGTCTTTTCCAACCTTAATAATGATTCTATGTGTCAAGGAGCTCTTACAAGCTGGAGACCATTCCCAGCTTTATGCATGTCAGAGGGAAAGTGGCTGGTCCAGGCCATGTGCAGTTTGAGTATCCAAGCCCAGGACGGAGTGTTGCATCTCATGTCATCCAGCCTTACACCCTGACATCTTTCTCAGTACAAGAAAGACATGGACCTGTTGGAGCAGGTCCAGAGGAGGGCTACAGAAACGATCAGAGGCTCGAACAACTCTGCTATGAGGACAGGCTGAGAGAGTTGAGTTTGTTTAGCCTGGAGAAGAGAAGGCTCTGGGGAGACCTTCTTGCGGCCTTTTAGTACTTAAAGGGAGCTTATAAGAAAGATGGGGACAGACATTTTAGTGGGGCCTGTTGCGATAGGACAAGGGGTAATGGTTTTAAACTAAAAGAGGGGAGACTCAGGTTAGTTATAAGGAAGAAATTTTTTATGATGGGGGTGGTGAAACACTGGACCAGGTTCCCAGAGAGGCTGTAGGTGCCCAATCCCTGGAAACATTCAAGGTCAGGTTGGACAGGGCTCTGAGCAACCTCATCTAGTTGAAGATCCCCCTGCTCATTGCAGGGGTTTGGACTAGATGACCTTTAGACGTCCCTTCCAGCCCAAACCATTCTATGATTCTGCCATCGCGCTGAAGGGGTTGCACAAGCTTGTTGGAGAGGGTGGTTCGTTGGCCCAGTTTTTTTGGTTGTCCTTCAGTTAAAAAGTGACATTTATAAGACAGAGCAACTCCCTACATGGAGGGAAGGTGGTATTCCTAGCCATCTCATGCCAACGTGTCTTCTCCACTGGACTCTCCCATGCTGCTATACTGCAGCGTCACTGCATCGCTGCTTGATGACGGGCTACCCAGTAGGTAGCGTTGTCTTCTACCTTTTTCAGGGAGTAAGTCTCTATCCTCAGCCTCCAGATTTTCCCTGTTTGGGGCATTTTTTCAGTCTTGGTGTAAGGAAGCAGCAGCTGGGTTTTGGTCCTGTATCATGCCCCAACTGATGCAGCACCTTTATGTCTTCTCTTCCTTTGCCATTGACATCTCCATGCCTCAGAGTTGAACTATTTTTAATATCTAAGTCCTGGGACTCTGCTGATATGCTGGAGGGTATCTGGGGCCCATGGTGAGACAACGCTTGTGGATGGGAAGGGGGAAGAAGCAGTCTTTCTCTGACAGTGCTGCATGGATTTCATTCTGCTGCTGCTACCTTAGGCCTTACAGCTTTTTCTTTTTTTTTTTTTTTTTTTTAAACGAGCAAGGAAAAATAACTTTGGCTCCAATATTTATACTAAAGGCCCAGGAGCTCATAATATGGCAGTAAACTGTCTCTTTTGAGAGCTCATCAAGACTGCAGTATGATGGATAGACTCCTAGCCAGCTGCATAGTGGTAATGTTCCAGAAGACAGCATTGATTGAGTGCCTAGTCTTTGCCTACCAGCTCAGGATCTCAAAGCTCTTTGTGAACAGCGAGGAATTAAAAATCTTGCTGTGGCTGAAACGGATAAATGGTTGCCCTTTATCACTGGAGAAAATAAGGCACAGGGAGGTCAAATGACTTGTTTACCCCCAAGATCAGCTGTAGTCCAGGAGACCTGGATTTTAGTGTTTGGTTTTTTTTTTCTGCAAGTAGGCATTATGAAGTTTGGAGATAGTCCTGTATTTTTTCATTTGCCTTTTTTTTTCCTTTTTTCTTAGAATACTGGAGTTTAACTGACTTTTAACAGTGTTGTATCTGTCTTTTTCTCTGTTTTCTTAGGTTTGAAGTATAATCCCGCATCCATTGCTATCTAGAAAATGTCTTATGGATCCATTGATGGGAGTGGATTTGGGAGCAGGAATCCGTTTGGCGGCCCTTCGAGACAAGGCTATCAACCTCTCGGTAAAGTATTGATCCCTTGCTGTAATTTATTCTACTTGACTCCCTGGGGACTGAAGTTTTTCTTGCTCATGTTCACTGTGGCTGATGTATAAATATCACACTCTCTCCAGAGGTCATTTCTGGTAGTGATTTTCAAAGGTGAAAACCAAACTTCTGTTGGGTTCGACTTGTATGGTGAGGCACCACATCTTACCATGCTCAGGACTTGAGGCTGCAACATGGAAGAGCAGCGGCTGATGAGGATTCTGGAGGTATTTTGGGGGACTACAAGAAGAAATGTAGCATATTCTTTAGACCAGCTCATGTCTTTCCTCATCTACCCAGAACCTTTGCAAGAAGTTTGTCCAAATGGTTGCTCTGTGGCTGGCGGTAGGCACACAGATGATGGGAGTAGATGAGAAGATGTGCAAAGGGCAGTGGGCTGTGCTTCCACAGAGGGTAACTTTAACTGCTGTGGAGGCTGCCTGAATCTGGGAAATGCGCACGGATGTGGCAACAGGGTCAAAAACTTGCTCAGGAAATGCTGAAACCATGAACAGTGTCTTGCAAATGACTGTGGATTCTATTTTTGTGGCATGTTTTTAAGCAAAGACCAGATGTGCTTTTCTTATCTGTTGCCCCCTTGCCCCGAAGGACTCTAGAAACACTAAAATAGAAAGAGAAAAGCATCCAGGTGTCAACCTGTGTATCTGAAATGGTCCCAAATGTGCAAGTCAAAGCTGCGCTTCATAAAAGCAAATTCATAATGTCACTGTCATAACATGGAGTGCAGCTAATGATTATAACCTCCTGCTTTTGTGTGTTGAAGGCGTTGACTCTACTGTGTCCCCTTCTTGACGCAGGCACGTTGTAGGAGGCATCCTTTGCCAGAACACTGGTAGTGCAACGGTTGTCCTTGTTGACATGGGGCTGGTTCGTGCACGGAGGTGGAAGGTAGGTCTCATCCTGCCCACTTCTGAGCTGTTGTTGGAGAGGCCAGCCCATGTGAGCATGGACAGATAAGACCACATCTCCAGCTGCCCAGATGTGCTCCAGATCCCGATCTGGGCAATTGCTGTAGGGTCAGATCTGGGTTAATCTAGCCTGGCTTTCAGCAGGCCTTGTTAGCTGGAGCATATTCTTGCATTTAATTTTGGTCCTGGGTCTGGCTTGCACCGCAGGGTGAGGCTGCAGTGGCTACGGTGTAGACGTGACTGAGAGTTCAGACCTCTGCAGAACTATCAGGAAAGGGGACCTTGTAACATGGCAAAGGGCTGTGTTACCGCTTTGCACTGGGGAAGAACATCACCCCTCTCTTCAGTTGCCTTTGATTTCGACTGGGCTGTTCATTAATGCAGCCTGACTTGGTTTTCAAGTTTTGAGGGTTGCAAATGTTCTTCAGGAAACATTTCGTTGTTTTGCAAATAGCTGTTCCCCCTGGATGGAAATATAAAAGAAGCATAGAGGTTTCTCCTGGTTTTCTGTTTTCTTATGAGTTTGGGTGTAATTATGATTTTTTTCCTTTGAAAAGGGAGAAGGTATTGAAGTAAGTGCGAGTTGTCTGTTCAGTTGTAAATAGTGATTTTTAGGCTATTCTACAAGGCAAAATTAAAGGCATAAAAGCAAGGAAGAATAGGATACTTGGGCACAATGAAAGAACCATAAGAAAAGAGAATTGAAATGTGGACTAGACAAACGATGAATCTCAGTGAATTGTACTTTAGGTTAAAAAACATGAATACTTATTGTGCTGTATGAAAGGACCGCTATTTTTAATGCAAATGCACTGAATAATTCAAGACACTTGCAATCTCTAAATATTTGAAGAGATACCTCATTGTGTCCAGCTTGCCCATCATTTGGTGGTTACCGATGTGACGCTGAAGCCACCCTCAGTGGATTGCAAAAAGCAGCTGATGCAGAAACATCAGCTTTCTCGAGACAGCCACGGGCTGTCGGCTGCCCAGCCGGAGCCTGTTAACATGTTGGCTTACGTCTTGGAGTTGAGTGCTGGCTTCCCCTTCATGCGTGCACACGTCATGTCGGGTGGCATCGCAATGGACACATCTCCAAGGTCCTCCAGGCTTGATTTTTCCAGCAAGCCAAAATTGGTTGTGGACTTGCTAAATACCGAGTTGGTCCCTCGGCTAGGCGTCCCTGTGGAAAGGATTGCAAGGGAAGGAACCTGATTGCGTTGGCCAAGGGCAACTTGGAGAAACTTTTCTCCTTTCTGTGTGTCTCAATCGGAGACGTTACATCTGAACCTGCGTAGCTCCCCATGCCCCTTCGCCATGGGAGACTAAGTAACACATGCCAGATGTCTTCTGTTGTAGTATCCCCAAATATTGTCATTAATTAAGTGTCAGGAGAGGGTAATGCAACATTAATCGTCTGCCTCCTGCTTCTGAAAGACGGATGACTGGCTTGCTAAGAAATACTGCCCACTGTATTAGATCATGGTATGGCTGGAACAAAAGAGCGTGGCCTTCCTGCCGGCATACGTATGTCTGCTCGCACGGGGGGGAGACCCTGATGGACATGTTCTGCATGTGCTCTAAACCTCTTCTTTTTATATCTAACAAATAAATAAAAACAGGTACAAGCATCCCTGCAGATAGTTACTGTCCGACAGTGGTGTGTAGTCCAGCGGTGATATTCTAGGCATCCAGCAGAAAACCCTGAGATCCTGCACCAGTAAAGGTGGTGGGAATGGCACTGCTTAATAGCCTTTCGGTAATAAATTGGCATGGAAGTCACATACAAAGAACAAGCAGGTTTCGGCAGCCCCAGCTCGCCCAAGGAGCTGGAGGCTTGTCACAGCAAGTGGTCATACAGTGGGATGGGGAAAAAAAGAACTGCTGGGGACTTCATTTTTGAAATCTTTAATTTCATGAAAGAGAGCAAAGAAAAGGGGACTCAGGTTTTGGGTTTGTTTTTTTTTAATAAAGGGTGGTACTACCAAGAGGGTGTCCTCTGTCCTAATACCAATCTGTCCATCTTGGCTGCATTTCCTCCATGCTCGATCCGAATGCGCTCCCCAGGCTGGGAAAGATTAATTACTTGAAGGTGCTTCCCTTGGCCCTGGGCTGACGCGATGATGGATGGGCTTACAGCCCATCATCGGGCCGTGTGGTGGCTGCCCTTGCTGACCAGCCTAATTAGAGAGATCCGCAGGCTCCGTTTGAAGCAGTTTTGGGAGGAATCCCGGAGGCAGTTTTTTTGGGGAATTTGGTTTGCCTGGGACTCCTGGGTGTCAGACAACTCTGGTTCAAACTCTGCTTTTGGTGGTGTTGCTCGATATCCAGGATTTCTTGGGGAAAAAAACCCAGTATACTTTTTTTTTTTCCCTATCGGAAATTGTTGGGAGGAAAGAGAGATTGCGCTCAGCAAAGTTCTAATGTTCTGTAGCCTTAACTGGAGAGCACCCTAAGGCGTGTCACAAGGGAGACCACCAGGATTACTTGGAGTATAGCGGTTTTGGGGGTTGACGGTGTCGTCCCACAGCCACTGAAGAACAGCGAGGAGTGGCAGGTGGAGGTGTAAGCCATGTCCCTGCTCTGCAGCATCTGCATCCGCTCCTCATTCTGCTCCCAAAAATCCCTGTAAAACCAAGTGTTCCGCTGTTTCCTTGTAGGACCTTCTCTGGGCTTTAGCTGGGCATTGGTGTTGGCATGGAGAAGTTGGAAAGTAGGTAGTAGAGAGTTGTTGGGCTTTTTCTTTTTGTTTTTATTTTTTTAACTTGAGAAATGAAAAAGATTGAAATGACTTCAAAAGATTTTTTTTTTTAAGTAATGTGACATGTCTGAAATAAATGGAGACCAAATACTGTACAGCAGTAGGAATTAAACCCTGAATTCTTATGATTTTGATGTGTGTAATGTGCACTCTCTACCATGTTCAACCTATCTTCCCAAAACTGTCTTTTTGTGGGGAAAATGAACAAAACCTGCTGTACACAGGGAGGCACAGAGGTCAGGGAATTCAAATGGCTTGAATTAAAATGCCACAAGCCAGGAAATTTTTAACACTGCTTTTATCAACCTTACTGTACGTTGGACATTAAATGCCAGATTTGAAAGGGTGAGGGTAATTTCATATTCCAGAGGTGCAATGTTTCTGGGTGCGCTCAGGGGACCATTGGCAATGCTTAATTTTACTATGACTTCATTTAGACCATTTTTCCTTCAGTTGCTCGTGAAGATACTGTGCAGGACGCTGGCCAGAGTTGTACTCAAGATACTATCGCACGTGCATCTTTCTCCTTGTCTGCTAGGTTGGTTATCTTGTCACAGAACGAAATTAGATTGGTCCATGCAAGTTGTTCTTGGCAGTGTTCGCTGGGTATATATCACCTAATTATAATTTCAATACTTAGCAATTGTTAAATGATTAGTTCTAACATTTTTCCAGGACTTGGGTCTATAATTTTCTTTGCCCTCCCCTCTCTACCACCTATCTGCTGCTCTGGTACACCAACCAGCTCTTGGGTGGAATGTCCCGTCTAAGTGCTGGCAACACTGTCTTTGTCCTGTCTTAGCAGTTGGACCATCCTTCTGTCCTCTTCGTACCTCTCCAATCCTATTTTGCTCTTTTCTTAGTAGTTTTGGAAAGTGGCTTGTCCTTAAAAAACCCACCTTGGGGTTCATTGTTGCCTCCAGGCTGGTGAAGTCGCAGAGCTCATGTGCTGCGTGGGGAGGGAGATGCTCACACTGGTCGTGGCCCCTTTGGTGGCACGGGGATGGCAGGAGCTCTGCTAGAGACCCAGGTCCAATGGCTAAAGCTGGGGTAGATGTTCTGTAGACAAAACTCACTCACGAGCTCGTGTATGAACCAAGCACTGTGGCTTGACCATCACATGGTCTCACTGCAGCTCTGGGTCTGATGGCAAACCATGGGAAGGAATCCACTGCCAGCTTCACATCTTGATACTGCGAAGTGCTGAATGAAGCACATAACAAACTCTTAAATACACAAGGAGTTCCCCCTGAGGTTAATTAATATTAAGCAGGTGGTTAATCCTTTTGCTATATTGGGACCTGAATACTGCTTTGTTTTTGCATTAACTTCTCGAATTGCTTCCAATACTTGCAACGCTATTAAAGGGACTCTGAAACCCTTGGTCATTGCAGCGTACAGCATTGTCCAAAGGGTCTGGAAGGTGGTCTAGGTCTCGTCGTGGCAACTATTCCTTGCTGGAGCAATGAGGGACCCAACCGTGCACTTAAGTGTCCTTAGTATAGAGTGTTAGAAAGAGTTAAAAGCAGTGAAAGAAAGCAAGAACAAAAACTTTGAATCTTTTAGGGAGATTCAAAGCTACTATGCAATATTAGGGGTGGGGTTTTTTGAAAGTTAAAGCCTTTAAAACTGAAGGATTGGACCGTGTCTTGATCACATTCAGGAATATAAGCAAAACATGCTTTTGGGATGGAGTCCCATCAAGTGTAGAATGGAAGGAAGGACTTAAAGTGTGACCTGTAGCACCTTTTATCTGCCATGCATAGATGGGTTCACAAATATTACTCCAAGGTTACACCTGGACTGTAAAGAATATGATCTTTCCTCTATTTTATACAGCACTAAACAGTAAAATGGCTTGTCAAATGTCGTGTAAAAGGTTTCTGAGAGTCTTAATGATTGACCTTCACTTCTAAGTCTTGGGTTCTGTCATACTTTCTTGAATTTTTGGGGACACAGACGTAGAGGACTTGGGTGGTGTATTAAATAAGTTATTAATTGGCCTGAAATAAAGTGCTGGTCAAAGCCTACATGCAATTAATATAAAAAATCATGAGAAGATGATCTCTCCCACTAGACAACCTCAAAAAGCTTTTTGTGGCATCTACAGAGGAATTGTTCCATATTGTTTCTTTGCTATCATGCAAGACTTCCAAACGTTGTAAATTTATTTCCTTAGTCCAGTTTCACTAAATTTAGAGGATATTCTCTGTTTTACATCCAGTTCTTAGAGATCTTAGCAGTGATTTAATGAATTAATAAGCCTAAACATAAGAAAACATATTAAAGAATAATGAACAACGTGTTTTATAGCAAAAGGAGTTGCCAGAATTAACTTTCATACACGAATTAACTTTGAAACTGTTTGTTTTGAAAACCTCTGCCCTATCCCTTCTGGCACTTTTAACATTACAATAAATGTTTCGCTATAATCTCAGTATTTCAGGGAAGTTGAATGGTTATGCATTTATTTATATAACTAGCAAAACCAGAACACACCATTGGAATAAATGTTTTAATGAAATATGGGAGGGTGAGCTGAAAACTTCATAGCACTTTATAAAAACCCCACAAACCAAAAACCTCTTGGGTAAAGATAAACATTTTTTTCTCTACCAATTTTATTTGCTAGTCTTGGTCATCCAAAGCCACTTTACTGTAAACATGTAAAAATCATGCCAGTGGTCCCAATCTTTAACAGAAAATCGGAAAGCAAAGACGCTGCCCTCTCCTTAGGCAGCGTTCAGCTGGAAATGCATTTAAACATCTCATCCTCCCAGAATAGCTTGCTCCATTTTCCACTCGATTACAGTCAAATTAGAAGTAGCTTAAGAAGATCCTCTCCCCGCAGTCTGCTCGTTGTATGAGTAGAGGTACCTTGACTTTAGGGAAGTGATCGTGCCCCTGTACTCGCACTGGTGAGGCCGCACCTCGAATACTGTGTTCAGTTTTGGGCCCATCACTACAAGAAGGACGTTGAGGTGCTGGAGCGTGTCCAGAGAAGGGCAA
>NW_008795557.1:1910795-1912219 GCF_000699145.1 Aptenodytes forsteri
GAAATGGCCTCAAGTTGCGCCAGGGGAGGTTTAGATTGGACGTGAGGAAAAACTTCTTTACTGAAAGAGTGTTTAAACATTGGAAGAGGCTGCCCAGGGAAGTGGTTGAGTCCCCATCCCTGGAGGTATTTAAAAGACGAGTAGATGAGGCACTTAGGGACATGGTTTAGTGGGCATGGTGGTGTTGGGTTGACGGTTGGACTGGATGATCTTAGAGGTCTTTTCAAACCTCAATGATTCTATGATTCTATGACAGGGAAAGCAGAGCGGGATGAACGTGCTGGTGATTCCTTTAGTTTCCCAGTGGGTGCCGGGCCGTGAACCCCAGCCCTGAGGCTGTCCTTCTGGGATGTCTTTCTGAGTGGGTGTATTTCCCTAAAGGAGAAGAGACTGTCCCATGCTTTAGTTTCAGCTCCTGAAATTAATACAGCTCAATGCTTTTTGCTTCTGGCTGCTCTTGCAGCTGGCTGATCTCTGGCAGAGTCAGTAACCAAAGGCTTTTCCTTGTCTCAGGTGCAGAGCAAAGAAAAGTTAAGTTTTATTAAAAAAATAAAATTCAGCTATCGCTTCACGGAAAGTTTGTATCAGTTCTTGTTTAAGCTATTCAGACCTGGACAAGACATCAATGCTCCTGAGATTTCTTTAATACTGTCAGTTCAGTCCAATTCTTCTTTGCCAACTTTCTCAGTTGCTCAAAAGCACTTCTTCAGTTAGGAAAGCAGAGGGGTCAGGAGGCTTTAGAGCCCTTGTCCAACAAGCCATGAGTGAGTGCTTGGCTGTATTATGAAATTCCTGCAAGTGCTGTGAACCTTCCTTAACTTTTTCTCTGCCCCTGGTCTTGCACCCTGTGCTTTGCATCCTGTGCTTTGCATCTTGGCGATATCAGGTGCTTGGATCAGGAGCCTTTTTTCTTACACTGTGCCTACAAATAAGTCTACCTGAAGCAAGACACAGTTGAAACTGAGCGGTAGGATTATTCCATGAGCTTGTACGCACGTCTGTCCGTGCTTGCTGAATGGGGATCCGTGGGAAATAGGCTAAGGTTGGAGCTCCTCTTCTGCAGCTGTTTGCTTTTCCATCAGAGCTGTCTCCCCATGCACGTCCCGGCGCCCACCTATGTCTTGCCATGCCGTGCAGATGTGCTAGCAGGGAGGTTATGGTCTGAAATCAGTGGTAGATCAGGTCAGAGCTTATTCCCAAGTTTGCTCTCAACGTGCCATCTCCAGGGCTGCTGGCATCTCTGGGGTGGTATCTTCACAGGGATAGGGAAGGAGTGCCTTAGTGCAGGGAGTGCCTGAGCCTGTCAGCTGTACCGGAGGGCAGCAGAGACACCACCTGTGTGCGGTGTGACCAGGTGGATGATCTGCTCGGCCTGGTGGCAGAGCTGAAGGAGGAAGTGGAAAGGTTAAGGAGTATCAGGGAGT
>NW_008795557.1:1915701-1937980 GCF_000699145.1 Aptenodytes forsteri
ACTTAGGGACATGGTTTAGTGGGCATGGGGGTGTTGGGTCGACGGTTGGACTCAATGATCTTAGAGGTCTTTTCCAACCTCAATGATTCTATGATTCTGTGATTCTATGATTCACCCCAATTCGATTCATCCAGTTGTGTGGCCAGGAAGAAAGCAGGGTCATGCTCCAGCCAGCATTTTTCTTGAGGTTCTGCAACTCCTTTGCCGCAACATGAAGGGGAGAACCCCCAAATTTTGCTGGAAAAGGTGGTATGCAGGAGCAGGCTGTCATTGCTGGCAAACGTTTATCCACTCATGCTGCATCATTCCCTGTCCTGTTCTTTGGAAGGTGCTGGTGCTGGCAATTTTTGCTGCCCTTATGGCTTGCTAAAAGGTCTCTTAATATTTTGTTTGCTTGTTTTTTGGTTTTTGTATGTGCACATCAGGAAACCAAGTGAGGCTGAAATTAAATTCGGCTTAATCTGTTCTAGGTTGGATTGACACAAGGATGTTAATGTGCAGTGAGTGATCAAGTGCATGCTCTGTCTCCTCTGCTATTGCTGTAGTAGCCCCAGTAAATTTGGGAATGGACATTACTGGGCATTAGAAGGAGAGCTAGAATAGTATCTGGCGTGATTTTGCTTTGTCCCAAGCATTCCCCAGGTACAAATCAGACATTGGCACAGCTCAGGTCATTAGCATGGGTGAGGCTGTGCTGCAACACCCTGATCTTTGGCTGCAAAGCAAACATTCTATTAGCTGTATCGCTTCAGGGATTTTTTTGTTGTTGTTGTTGCAGAATTTCTGCTTGGGGTTTTGGCTGTGAGAGTGAAAAAATCCAAGGAATATGAAACCTGGGATAAAGTTTAGGAAGGGAAAACTTAACCTCTGCTGTCTGTGCTGTTGTAATATGGAAAGTGGGTGCTGCAGAGCACACTGGGTGAGATGGAGCTCGATGTATTTGCCAGGTTGGGGTGTATTTACGTCCAGTGTTATGGGCAAAAAAGTACATATATATAAATTAGCAAAACCTCCGTGCATGAATGCAGCTTGTAGCCCAGGAAGCCATTGACCTTTTGGAGAGCACATACGTGTCCAGGCCCTGCTCCATCACTCCTGGTCCCACCTGCAGATCTCTGAGCTGCCAAGGAGGGGGATTTTTCTCCTCATTTGCTTGCACAGCCCTGGAGAAGCCCATACCATCGCTTGGGAATATCTGGCTGAGTCAGCTGCTCCTCTAAAAAAAAACATTGACCTTTTGGAGAGCACATACGTGTCCAGGCCCTGCTCCATCACTCCTGGTCCCACCTGCAGATCTCTGAGCTGCCAAGGAGGGGGATTTTTCTCCTCATTTGCTTGCACAGCCCCCTGGAGAACCATACCATCGCTTGGGAATATCTGGCTGAGTCAGCTGCTCCTCTAAAAAAAAAGTTACATGCTTCTTTACCTGTCTGCAAGACAGAGCTAAAGTGTGCATTTTAAAATGGATAAACACAAATTTGTTTTAAACCTAGGTGGTACCTAACAGCCAATCTATTGTAAAATTTCTCATGCTGCGATTAATTCCAGTTTGACAAGTATATTGCTATTTCTTTCCTGAAAGCACATCCAAAATAGTGGGTCTGGGAGCTGCAGACCACTTCAGTAACAAATGAGGAACGCTTTTTTTGACGTGGGAGGAAAATCCTTTTAAATTTTAAGGTTCTGGACTTGAAAGTGTTGAACTTGCAAGTCTTGGTCGCCCCTGCCACTGCTCTGTAGTGTGGCTTTGTGCAAATCTCTTAACTTCCCTGTGTTCTTGTTTCCCTGCCCTCCTGCTATCTAGTATTATCTAATTAATTAACCTCTTAAGGATGTAGAATATCTTTCCTAATGGAATATGTCTTTCTTAATGGATTAGAATAACAGAATTTAGCATCCTTTGTGTATGTGTGCTTTTTCCTTTTTCTCTTTGAACACGCAAGCAGAGTTTTATAATATTTGTTCCTGCCAGCAAAGTGGGAATGGAGATTTATGCAGGTACTGAAATACTGTAGTGGTGAATTGCTGTTCTGAAACCTAACTATAAGGATGTATTTATTTGCAGAAAGTACACAAACTCATTTCTGTGCACTATGAAGTGTAGAGAGAGCCGACCCAAAAATGTATGTGACACAAAGAGAATTCGGGTTGAGTGGGAAAAAAAAAAAGAATAAAGCTTTTATCCATGCTGTCAGTCCAGAAATATAATTTCTAACTCTCTTCTTCCAGGTTGACATTTGCTTGGAGACAGACACTGGCAGCTAAAAGTGGGCAGGGATTAAAGATCAACAGTGAGGAAGGACTCGACAGATGTAAGCAGGTAGATTGGGGATTAGGGCGAATTAGTGTGGATGGAAAGCACTTAGGAGCAAGGAAGGATTTGAAATTGGATGTTAGGATGTACATGTTGCAGATCTTCCCTGAATTTCTCTGTTAGACTTGGACATTAATGGTTGGGATTCATGAGCACCTTTAGTAGCTGTTGATGTGGCTGAAGGTAATGACAGTCCTACAGATGGTTGTAGTGGGGTGGAGGAAGCAGCTTGCGTAGGTTTTGAGGTGTGCAAGTGATTGTGTAGGTGTTCCTAAAACCAATTTCCCATTGCTTCCTGATCCCAAGCTGGAAAAGACAGGGTGAAGAAGGAGGAATAAGTCAAAGCCCTGCTGATTTATACATAAATGACCAAATGCAATGAGCTTAGCCAGGGAAATAGCGCAAAGTTGGTTGCACTTGACAGCTCTCCTCCTGCTCACCCCTTGCGCTGCTGAACCATGGCATGGTGGTTGGAAAGGCGAGTGGAAAGCTCATGGACTCTTGCCCCTGCGGCAGCTGGAGGACGGCTCTGCCCTGTCCCATCCCAGCGGCGTTTCATCCCCTGCAGAAAATGAGTCTTATCCTCATTTGATGGATGGGGGCTTTGGGTCGTGGAAAGACTGCTGCTCACAAACCGAACTCACTGCCTGCTCTGTTTCCCTTGGGGATTATATCCTAAGGTTTGAAGCTGGCGTGATTTCCATGGAAAAGGCTGTCTCCTCCCCATTCCTGAGCCACAGGGTTTTCCTTAGCCAGACTCCCTTTCTGTTAAGTCTTGGTTATTCCCTTAAAACAGGGACCACTTTAGCCACTGCAGTTTCTTGGCTTGCAATTCACAGGGCTTGCTCTCATCTAGCGCTGGCCATCCTTTGAGCTGAGCTGTTTCTGTCCTGGACTCATCCTTCAGCAGAACTGCACGAGCTTTGCGACTGAGACTTTTGAACATCTGCACAGTAGAAACCCAACAAGGTGCAAACTTGCTTTTAAATTTTAAAGGAAGTACTTGAATAAAGCAAAACTTGCCAATGGACAGTTATGTAGATGTAGATTTTCTTTCTCTTCTTTTAGCAGAACTGGTTAGCAGCCATCTTCTATGGATGCACCTCTCTCTTCTGCCTTGGATGGTTTCTTAGTCTGGAGAAGCACTCGAAGAAAGCATAATTTCTTCTGTCCTGTAGCTGTGGGAGTTTGGTACAAGTTGTCATCACGGACACTTTGACTTGCCTGCAACTTCTTCCCTCGGCTGAGATGGAAATGAAGCAGCTGGAGAGTGAAGTAGGGTGGGTTTTGCTTCTGCATATGTGGATGTCAGCGCTGGAGAAACCAGTCCTGAAGCCTCGAAGACAGTCTTGAAGAACCATAGATAGTACTGTTAGTGATGACTCTTCAAGCTATGAAGAGCAGGGCCTGTCGCTCACAACCCTTAGCTGTGACACCCCAAGCAGTATGTGCATTTTATTCTCTGGTTTCCATGCCTTTCTGCAATGCACATGCTTTCTTGCCCCAAATAACTAATTTTTTAGAGAAGGCCAGGGTCAGAGACTGACACTTCTTGTTGTTTCAAGACTATTTGCCATTGTCATCCATGTCCCAGTCCACAGAGTCATGGGGGATGGACAGAATGGCTCTTGTCTGGTGACACTGGGGAATGTCCCCAGTTCTTCCAAATTGCAGAGCAGCTTCCTTGGGCTAACGTGCTATATTTAGTTTTAATTGGGCTTAGTCTATCTGAAAAACTTGATCCTTTTGTCCCTGGCAAAGACCCGCGCGTCTAGCAGCCAGGCATGCTGCCATCTCACCAGATGGCCGGCAGGGCAGTGGCCAGCACAACTGTGTCACATCTCCTCTGCTTGGCAGCACGCATTCCCAGGTGACAGTCACCATCCACTTTGAACTTAAAACACATCTAGGGGCTGGCCAAACTGATGTGTGCCGGCTTTAATCCAGCCCCACGCAGCAGCAACTTCATTGAACATCATGGAAATAATGCCCACAACTGCTTTATAAGCAGGCGGGACTTGCTGAGAAGGTCCCTGTCTTTGACACGTGCTGGGTGAGCAGGAGGTTGGCTTTGGGATGTCCTCTTATCCAGACCTCAGGCTGGTTTCATGCAACATCTTTAGATGAACTAAGTAGAAACATGTTACTGGGTTGTCTGTGTTTCTTACCTTTCTCTGGCTGCTGAGGGCCACAGTGGGATGATGATACTTCTTTTTTTCTATATGAACACATCCTAAGTACATTAAAGATGCTTTAATTCCTTCTAAACCCAGTATTTTTAATGGGAATTAAGCCTACAGTACACCGAAGTGGTAGGCAGGTGATAATTCTTGGGAGGTACAGTACTGGGATTAAAATATTCACAGTGGGCTTTTTTTACAGCCTATATCCCATTTTCAGAAACGCTTTTAAGGTCAGATCTCACAGATCTCCAGGTACTTGATGATGCAGGTAGGGACAGGGGAGTGGATGGTCCAAGGCCCCTTTCTGCTCTGGAAGGCTTTTAAGGATCTCTTGAAATACTGTCTTTCAACCAAAGGCTCTTTTATAGCCAGTCAAACCTGAAAGCTCCTAAATCCCCTGGAGCCCAGAAATGTGCTGAAACGGGATTAAGTGCCTTGAAATATTTCCATGTGTTTGACCATTCCCTGCTTTGAAAGCTTCACCCAGGGAGATTTGGGAGTGGGTTTGCAGAGAGACAAAGGTCTTCCCGTAGGTGTGGATATGCGTGCCCATTGTGGAGACACATGCAAGGACGTTGTTTGGTTAGGTAAGGAATGTTATTTTTTTCCAAAATGCTTTACTCAAGTGATTAGTGGAGAGCAGAAGAAGACTGAAGAGCTGACGACAGCCACGCTGCATAAAATACTATATATCCTCTATTCCTTCTCCTCTCTTAATAGAGATGCGGAAATGGAAATAGAGATACAGCTGACAAAGTAGAGGGACAAAGTTATGTAAAGAAGATTTTTAAAAGTCATAAATCCATCTTTTTGGGCTGGGAATAACACGTGCCATGAACTGGCGTGTGAAACGGGTCTGTTGTGTATGAAGCTGTGCTGAGGCAAGACTGCTGGGAATCCTATTCCCCAAAAAACGAGATTTTAAGGTGGGAAAGTCAGTCCTGGGTGCCTGAAAATTTCATACCTACCATACTTGTCCACTAGTACAGAGGCAACTGAAGTGATGGGCTGAGCAAAATGAGATTTCTGTATCACTTTCTCCCACTCATCCCCCACACCTCTTTTTAATTTATTATTATTTTCACTTCTGTGAGATGGTGTAAAGCACAGATTTATAAAGAGGGTTTGCCGCAAAGTACAGTTTGTGAAGAACTTGGGTTTATGACAAAATGCAGCAAAAAAACCCCTTTATTGCAATCATGTAGTAGTCAATATTTTAGATTTATTTCAGGTACTGCAAGAGTTAAGCAGGTTGGGAAAGAGGAGCTGTCTGCTGCTTTTCCTGAAGTGCTTTACCAGCCAGACAGCAGCCAGATGGCTGTGCTTTTGAACAATACGTAGATAATATCAAGGCAGGATCTAATAAAAATAAAATAGCTAAAACTATCTAGAATGTGTTTATATACCTGCCTAGGGTGTATGCCTGTGTAGTATATGTCTTTGTGTGTGTAAGTATGTTTTTGAAATGTAATTTGGAGTTTTCAGTCATACTGTCATTTCATACCTCTCCTTTTATAGGGTTACTGCTAAAACAAAGTGTTGTCTATTCGTATTTTTTAATTTTGGATTTGTTAACAGAATTTCAATATTTTCACAGAGATTTTTTTTTTCCCCCCTTCTTCATGGGGTTTTCACACTTACTGCTCATCAGTGAAGAAGAAACCAGGCCCTGCTGACATCCTGACAGGGAGGAAAAATGCATGCTTATGTACAAGATTAATAAGGAAACAGCCAGTGTTGCAAACAAGAGTTTCCTTTTGAGAGACTGAACTTCCTGGAGATCCGAGAGTTGGACCACTTTGGATTTGGGGGATGCCTGGCATCCCCCCCACAACAAGATGAGGGATGTTAATTGAGTTGTTAGTGTGTCTTATGTTGGTGTTTCTTTTTCCCTCCATACCCCCAGATTTGACCTGGTAAGAATCCAGCTTTTCTTTATTTTATTTTATTTTATTTTATCTTATTTTATTTTGATGACGTCTAGTTGGTGGGATGAGGGCTGCTTGTATTGGTGCTGCTTTCCAACTGTTTTGTTTCTGGTTTCTGATTGAACATCCTATGCTCTTTGGTCCATCTCTTTTTTTTATTGCCATGTTTTACTTCTTCCAGGCATGTCTGAGACCTCTTCAAAGCTGAGCCGAGAGGGGACGAGGAGCAGGCCAGCATTTCAGCATCACGCTAGACGGTGGCAGTGCCTCTCTGCAATAGAAAGCCTTACAAGCGCTCCTTGTAGCATCTCTCCTCCTTGGCATTTGCATCAGGGCTGCTGTGAGTCAGGCAGAAGGGATTCCCTGCCGGCAGCGGGGGGCTTTCGCTGCCATAGCACGCTGTGAATTCCTCTTCTTGGCTAAAAACAAAAGCCAGCCTGCTTTTGGGGAGAAATGCTGGGTATTCTGCTTGATTTGCTGTCTCTCTCTCTCCTAAATATTTCTAAAAATCCCACCCCCTCCGTATCCATTGGCCTAGGCACAGCAGGGAATCAGCTTCCCCCCCCCAAAGAAAATATTTTTTTCTGAATTTTTTTTTCCTCAATTGTTTTCTTCCTCTTCTCCCAATCCCTTTCTCCTCACTTGCCTGTGCTGCTTTTCTTGGCCAGGTTTCCCGAAGCAAAGTCAATGACATTGTTTTACAGTGCCGTATAAATACTTTTCCTGGTTTGGCACGAGCATATTTATGTCCACGTCCCTGTCGGTGCAGACGGCAGAACAGCTTTGTGCTCAAACCCCACCGTCAATCTCGGATCGCCTGGAGCGGGCTCCGGCTCTGAGCCGCATCTCCATGGGAAGGGTGGGTGATGCAGTCCTCAACCACCAATGCAAACCCTTCCCCGCGCTGCAACGAGCACTCGCGTTGGTCGGTTTTAGGAAGTCCGTTCCATCTTCTCACCTGAGATGGGGACCATTACCTGTAAGCTTAGATGGACTGTCCTGTGTTAAGCTGTGTGTAGGGATATGTTGTTGTCATCCCTGGAAGACCTTGCCAAAAGGAGATGTGCGTCCTTGGTATCCTTGTGACTGAGCTGCATTTTTAGCACAGTAAATATATTTTTCTCCTTTGTCTACCTGCTGAAGGATATGGGTATTGCTCTCCTCCAGAGAGAGTCCTCTTGGCCAAGGTTGTCATGATTATTTCTCGTGAAACTCTACACGAAGCATGATGTTTAGTGGCTCGTTCGTTGACTCGTGTTTTCAAGTCTGTGACCATGGCTCACTGGATTACCTTCAATAAGTCAAGCATCTTCATGTGTGTCTTGCTTCCTTGGCATGGAGGAGGGGAGGGAGGAGGAGAAGGTTATCACCACTTCCCAGGGAGGTTTCCCTCCCTGCCCAGCCTGCGGACAGAAGAGTGGCCAGGAGACCAGCTGAAGGGTTAGGAGACTTTGTACACTGTTATATATCTTCTGCTGCTCTTTTTAAAGGCATATTTATTTGCCTGGGATAGTTTTTGGGTGTTGATCTGCCTTTAAGCAGTGATTGTGTCAGATCTCCTAAGTTAAGCAGGAAAGGAGGGGAAACAGAGAGCCAGAAAATGAAGGTGACAGTGGCGGCTAGTCCTAATGGGTTATAACACAGAAGTCCTGACAAATACGTAAAGAAGCAAAGATGTCAGATTCCAGCGTAAGAAATATCTCAATTCCTGGGAGGAGGCTCTACCAGGCCTTTTAATGACCCCCAGTGGCTGAGATCAGTTTTATCTCATCCGCAGCTTTGCAGAAACTCATAACCACGGATGAAAGGCTTTGCAGCAAAAGTCACGTACAGAACTTGGCTATACAGGAGCCAAGCGCCGAGAAATAACGCGGCGATTAGCGCAAGCTTGGGACCCAACCAGAGTTTCCTTGTTGCAGTGCTGGTTACTGGGCTGCGGCGTGCAAACACTCCCCCATCAGCTCGAGCTCGGCTTCCTCTGCCTGTGCCCGGATTTAGAAGATCAAAAAATAGCTCAGGATATTGGCTGTGTCTTCTGGGAGGAGCGTCACTGGGTTTGAAGATGCAATCATTTAAAAATAAAGAAATGAAAGTTGGTGTGCTCTAATGCAGGAGCTGTTCTGCAGCTTTTCTTCTTTTTATTTTCCTTTTTTAATATACATGATAACTAGTCTGCAAACTTCAGTGCTTCAGAGGAAGCCTGAAACGAATTCTGCATTTGGATGTTCTGGCAGGCTAAATGCTTTGCTCTTTTTTTAGAGAGGAAGTTTCCAGTCCCAGGTTAAAAGTTAGAAAAGGTAAAATGCTTACTGATATCTGCAGACACCATGAATTTGCATTTTTAGCTCATTTTCTGCGAAACTGCAATTTTTGTCAGCTCAAGGTGAGGGTCAGCACAGCTGGCAGGACAGTAGCAGGGGTTTTGGTGACTTTTCATTGTGAAACCGCCCCGTGCGTGGCCAACAAACCACCTTGGGCGTGTCAAGGGTGGCTGATCGGGAAGGTGGTCATATGGGGATGGGGAGCACAAGGAAGCAAATTAAAGCAGCTCTCCTGGGATACCCTGGTTTCTGCCTTGCCCCAAAACTCCTTGCAGAGGTGGGTCTGGCAGCAAACACATCAGTCTCCTGCCTTTTCCATTTATTTCACAACCCCATGACGGGAGGTGGTGCTTACCCACTGTAGGGGAAGAGCTTCTCGCACTGCTTCACCTTTTGCTGTGCCCAGCCGGAGAAGATAGGGATTATTCACTAGTTGTTTGTCCCTCATTCTCCTCTGCAGCTGCCGTTCCCTGCTAAAATAGATGTGAAACTTGTGATTGCTCTGCTCACAGATAACTTGTAAAACTTGCTGCTTCAGGCATCGAGAAAGGAAGACATTTCAGCTGGAGTGGGGAGGCTCGAGAAATAGATGGAAGTGCTTGAGTATGTTTGTAGACACCTTGTTTTTCCCTCATGACTTGCACACGGGAGGCTCCTTAAAACACAAAGCTCTATGATCACGTAGTCTAATATTAAACCATGTGGATAGCTTATTTTTTTATGCTTTGGGATATACTGTTAGGGAGTTGTTTTGGTTGGTTGGTCCAGAGTTGCTCACAGAAGACTCAAGCTACCCATCAACGTGTGAAACTTGCTACGGGAAGACATCACCATGGCCAAAAGTTCATCTGAGCACAAAGAGGCACAAACTATTTCTGTGGCCCCAAAGGATATACACAACTGTAATAGTGAATATTTAAGGGACAAAAAAACCTCCTAAAAAATGAAGGCTTTGAAGGACCAATCCCATGTAGGTTTTCTCTCCATTTCTGTAGCTTCTCTATAGGTCCCGGAGGCAGGTATTGAAACACATGAATTTCTGATCTGGTCCATTGGCTCAGATCTTATATAATGCCTGTGCTTGCCTTGGGAAGTTTTGTTTGGGGAAAATTTTTCTAAATTCTCCGCTGGAAGATGCTTTGGAAGGGTAAGGAGGACAAAGAGGATAAAGAATCAGTGGATGTCTGCAGAACAAGCAGCGTTGTATAAATTTAGGGAGGTTAGGGACGAGGCAAAAAAAAAAAAGTCTTTTACGGAAGTGGTTACAGTATCTGGTTGGGGCCTTATCATACGGAAGTGGGTTAGGGACGAGGCAAAAAAAAAAAAGTCTTTTAAGGAAGTGGTTACAGTATCTGGTTGGGGCCTTATCAATGAATAATGAAGCAGGCTGCAGAGGACCTCCTCTGCGCCTTCATCGGAGATTTATCTTATGGTAGTTTATGAGACTCACTGGTGCGTTCATGAGGAGGTTTAGAAAGGATTTCACGTTAGTGCTGCGTGTGCGAAAGGAAAGAAATGGGGACGGAGGAGAAAGATGGAGAGAATGGGCATGGCAACCGCATAGTGCAGAGCAGCCATAAAACTGTCGGGAGATGGGACTGTCATCCTCAAGGCAGAAGAAATGGAGAAGAGCAGGTTGGCTTGTCTGCATATTTTACTTTCTCCGCAGTAATTAGGACCAAGGTAAAGTTGCAGCCCCACTTGGGTAAAAGTAACTTTCCTGGACAAACTGCGCAAACGTTGCCCAGTGTTAGGGCAACTATCTGGAAGATCAGGGAGAGAGAATTTGTGTGTAGTGAGTTTCCCACCCCTGAGACTGGAGCCAGAATAAATTACTTATTTTGCTAATAGGAAAACAAGACCGTTGTGGGACAGAGCAGAGCGCTCATTTAGACATGATCTCCTGATATTCCCGGTGATTACATTTCATGCAGGATCAAGTACTGACCATCTTCTGAAGCTTTCATAGTAATTCTTCAAGGTCAACTTCTTTTTGTGTCCGGAAGGGACCCAGCTGAATGGTAAATTTTGCTTGATTGAAATCTACAAAGCATAACCCGTGTCCTTGCATCTGCAGTGACATAATTTTGCTCTGGGATTTTGGAGCAGGCACACGCAAGTAGATTGTAATATAGCAGGCATGTTTGGTGTCCTGTCTTAAATCCCAAACTATTGACTTAATTAATATTGTAGGCTCTTAACACCTTTCTCTACTCGCGAGCTACCTTGCGTGAGAGTGGAAAATGCTGCTGCTTCACCTTTCCTGGCCTTCTACAGGCAGGAATGTGTGCCGTTTGGTCTGTATTAATTAATTCACTCTCAAGGTGCTGATCAGTCTTTGACACAGAGCTCCACGTGGGCTTTTAGCTCTGGGGTTAAGCAGCTCCCTCGCTTTATGCCAGGGGCAGCTGCACTTTGCCAGTATATATAGTGGTACCTGTGTAGATATACAAGACCAAAGCCCACTTTCTAACTGTTGCAAGGCTATTGTAAAGGGTAAATGAGGGTTTTTTCCCCCACTGTAAAGGTGGATAACATAATTGTGCACTCTTTTTAGCTAGAGTAGTGCTGTCCTCTGGCGTAACCAGCCTAGTTATGCGCAAGTGAGAGTGCAAGTGTTGATCTTCTTAAGGAGATGCTGGTGCAGAAGAAGATGCCAAATTACTCCCAATTGATTCACTGTTTGTGTGGACAAAGGGGAGGATGAGATGGTTAAGCTGCCGTCTGACATAGAGCTTAAATTCAGTTCAAGCAGCGCAGTGATGTGTCACTGAAGATAAATTATTTTGAATAGGTGATTCCTTAATCAGATGCTTTTAGGTATCTCCAGAGTGTTCAGTTTAGGTCTGCGGCTTATTTGAAAATATTTAGGGCCCTTAGAAGAAGTCTCCCCATTTTTCAATGAGATCTCCGTCCTTTCCTCCACAGGGAGAGTAAAAGACGGGGTGGGAAATGTTGAAACCTGATTTGTCCTAGTGTTCAGGACAAGAAGAGTTGGATATCCCGACGTCTTGCCTCAGCCCTGACACTACCTCCCTCGCCATTTCTGGGCAAAAACTGAAGCAGCGCTTCTTTCCCTAATGGTGGTGATAACTCATGTTACACGTTGCTCTTTCGTTTGTAATTTTGAAGCATATTGAGGATCTTGCTGTGATTATGAAAATTGCAAAGAAATACTTATGTGTTTCCAAGCTGTCAGACTGGGCAACAGGGAAGGAGGAAAAAACCTACCTTATTCTTCTTTGGGATCTCAAGGCTGGTAGAGGGTGGGGGAAGAACAGGGGTGTCCAGTCTCCTGCCAGACATTTTGACTCTTGCTAATTCCCTCACTCCCGAGTGCGTTTCATCATCATAAAGGTCTAGTCGCAGATTTTGCTTTGAGTGCTAAAAGCTTTGGTCCCCTCTGCCTTCCTCCATGATTTAAAAGTCACAGATGCTGATACATCTCTGAGACAGAATCTATTATACTTCTCCTGCCGAGCAGAACTATGGCGCTTGCTTTATTTCCCTCCTCCTAACACTCAATTTGTTCTTTGTCGGTGCTCAGCTGGCCGCATTGCTGAGCACCAGCAGGGCTCCCTCCGCGCAGTGGTTCCTCTTAGCTTTCCCCTTCTTAATTTCATTATCCATTTCTAATGGCTTGTTAATGTCTGAGCTGAATTTACAGTACCGAGGACTTTGTGCACCTTCTGTTTCTCCAGAAGTGTTTCAGGAGGGCACGATTGACCATCCGCCGCTTTACTCGTGCTATAGAGAAGAGCTGGTCTCCAGGGCTGGAAATGCATTTATTGGTCAGTCTTTTTTATTTTTGAATGTGGATGGTGGAGCATTCACCTGTGTGTCCTGAGCTTCCTGCTACCATTCCTGCTACCATTCCTGCTACATTCCATTGTAGCATTCACTGAGATTCTTTGAATCTCAAATGATTGAACACTTGATTGCATGTATGTTGAGAAAGTCTTTGTCCACTTGTATCTATTCAGGTGTGAGTAGCATCTTTCCCAGACTGCTCTACAGGCGTTCCTTGTAAACATTGCATCATTTACCCTTTCCGTGGTTTCTCTTTATAAATAAAGAATTCAGTAGTTCTAAAACAGTTCCCACTTTTTGTTTTGTTTTGTTTTATTTCCCTGTTTATTCCCCTGATCTTTCTCTGAGCATCCTTTGGCCCTTATCCCAGCCGTAGAGTGGGACAACAAGTTGCCCCTTGGCCTGGGGAGCCCACCACATATCTCTGAACAAGATTAGTACGTGAGCTCATCTCTGGCAGCGCTGCCAGGTTTTTACAGCTAATCTGCCTGTTTTTTGATGGAAGCAGCCGGTGTGTTTCTCTCCAACTCTACCCCGGGGTCTTTGAGAGCCACAGACCTGCCAAAAGGGTAGGTGGCTCCCAAAGCTGCCCCGGCACCGCGCGGGGGTCACAGTAGTTGATATCAGTTTTAATATTCATACAAACATATGCTATTTTTATTAGTCACTAAGTCTGTCGGTGGTGGAATTGAGGCGTTCCACATTTTAAAGGTAATTAAAGACTGAGTAGTTCATAAAACATGATGCAGCCTGTGGGGTCCTGGCAAGGTGCTGAGCGTTGCGCGCAGTTGCCAAAAGGATGCCAGATGCTGGCAGGAAAACCAAGCTCTTTCCCTTCCCATATTCTTCTAGACTTCAGTGAGACCTGAAAGGAGGCCTGACAACATGGATGTGACAACAGGTGATGGGATGTTCTTCAAGCTAAGGCATCTTCATGGCCGGTAGCAGCCCTGCAGTCCATCCCCACTGAAGCTGTCCATCGCGCTTCTACATGTTCCTCGTCATCAGCCTTCAATTACTTCTCCAGGGAGATTAATTCAGATCTCAGCATTGAGAAATACTCCCTGAAGTATAAACCAATTTTTCCTTTAAGTCTGGTTCCTTCACATTTACTGTTTCTTGCTCTGATCCTCCCCAGGTTACTTTTCCTCCATAATGTTGGCCTAACAAAGCGTGGCTTCAGAAAGGTCTCGGGACTCACCTTTTGTCTCTAATGGCATGAGCCTGAATTAGCCTTGTGTGCTGCAGAAAGTGAGAGTCAGCGTCCCATGGCAAGATGAATAAATGTGACAGTTGTATGGCGTGACGCAGGGACGACTGTGCCTGGGGGTCTTAATAGAAAACAGAGAAATCTTCCAATTTTTGAAGAGCTTTTGCTGTGGGACTTCTAAAATTGTGAATGTCATAGTGGAAAGAGGTACCGTTGCAGCGCATCATCTCTTCCCTCTCTATCATCTTTTGTCTCATACAAAGTGAGAGCAACAGCAAAACCATAGTTTCTCAGGCATGTAACCTTGTGTGTCCGTATTTTATAGATTTAAAACAAACGAACAAATAAAAAACCCCAACCAGAGCTGTTTGCTTTCTGGGAACATTCTTGCTTTTGCTTTACAGCTCCAGCTGGGAAATTTGGCTGTAGTTTTGAAAGGAGAAAAGTAGTTTCCTCAAAGGACCAGCTGCCATAAAGTGGGAAATAAGAAAATGAAAACTCTTAATATTTATGTAACACCAGTAACCAAAGCTAACGGGGGGGATCAGTATTCTTTCCTTGGAAAATAGGGGTTATAGCTGCCTCTATCATCCCTTTAACACCAGTACCAAAGCTAACGGGGGGGATCAGTATTCTTTCCTTGGAAAATAGGGGTTATAGCTGCCTCTATCATCCCTTTTCTGCTGAGGTTCTGGTGTGTATATTCATTGCTTTATATTCTCAGCAAAGGCTTGCACTTACAAGTTGTGTTTTCCCACCACAGAGGGCCGGGCAGTGAAAACAGGGTAGGATGGGTAGTGCTGTCTTTTGGAAAGGCAAATACAGAAAAGATCTTGCCGATGCTTAAATAGGGGTTATAGCTGCCTCTATCATCCCTTTTCTGCTGAGGTTCTGGTGTGTATATTCATTGCTTTATATTCTCAGCAAAGGCTTGCACTTACAAGTTGTGTTTTCCCACCACAGAGGGCCGGGCAGTGAAAACAGGGTAGGATGGGTAGTGCTGTCTTTTGGAAAGGCAAATACAGAAAAGATCTTGCCGATGCTTAAGGTGTGCTGTTGTGATATTGAGGTTTGTTAAAGCAAAGTCTGGGAACGTAATGTATGTGAGCTGTTCCATCAGGTATTTCCTGGACCATAGGGTGGATTTAGCTGAATTCCATTGGAGGGAATTACTATTTTTTTTCCCCAGTATAACTGATACCCATGTGCTGAAAATAAGTCTTCCTTCTTTTCAAGGACAGCTGCAGTAAAGAGAGCTCTGGGATGAATTTCCCCTTTCATCACCTGCAGTGCTGCTCCATAGCAAGAGGAGAGGGACGGGTTTTTTTTATTTTTTAAACACTATTTATGTTGGTTATAAATATGCTCAGCAGCATTTTTTAATTCTTAAGAAAACCACGAGTGTTAAGCACTCGACCAAAGCAAGGCACTATGTTGCAAATGCATCTGTCCCCCCTGGAGAGAAGAAAACAGAGGTGTAAGTGGCTTTACGAGAAGCAATATCAAGTCTCTGTGCACTTTGCTGGAGGGTTGCTCTGAGAAACTGCAGAGCATACAGCTCTCGGCTCTCATTTTCACATCGTTAGCCATTGGAGAGGCTAATTTGGTACGTTCTCCTAACGGGGCACGAGACCCCGTGAACTACCAGCTCAGCTGCCTGTTTAGGATGGTTGCATTTAGTTTAGTGCTGCTCCTAAGCTAAGACGGGCAGGGTTGTTTAGCTTGGACGCGCCGTCCTAATGTGGCTACAAGCCTTCAGTCTGCATCTGGCAGGTTTGTGTCTCTTCGGTGGAGAAGAGACCACGTTTAGGTCTTGTCTGCCTGCCAGCATTTTTAATAGTTGTAATAATTGGTTCGTTCAGAGCAGGGAGACATGCAGCCGGGTCTGAAAACAGTGAAAAGATGATGGATCAGAGCCATTTATCACGTATTGTAAGGACAGAAAGGGGGGAGGTAGGAAAAGTGGCACCAGCTCAGTACAGGTGCTTCCTCGCAGTCTGCGTTGGTGCTGCCAACTATGCCAATAAAATTAAGTCCTTGCCCTTGGAGCCTCCGGAGGAGTCGTTGAAGTTGGCCAGTCTTCTTCCTTGTGCTTTAGCAATGCAATAAATGGCTAGACACTAATCACAGCAGCCTGCAAAAAAATACGAGAGGTCAAAAGAACAGCTATGTTTTTGGGGCTTAATTCGTTTCCAGCACTGGGGGAGGAAAAATCGCCATTATTTGCAATTTGTGCACATTCAAGGGGCATTCAAAGAAAAATATGTAATGCACATATTTGGGTATATCAGCTATTAGGCTTTGTTCTTTGCTTAGAGGGACTGGTAGGATTTAAATGTGCTCAAAATAGAGAAGGTCACTCATTTCTTCAAAACTGTAGTTTCCAGGAGAAGGTGGTATATGTCACCCTCTCAAGGACACCAGCGTGGTGCGAGTATAATTTCCATTTTGAGAAAATAGATTTCATAGACTGGGTAGAGAAAGATAGGCCTGACTGCCTAAAAGGAATACAGACCATATTATTGAATGCCTGCCTTTAATCTCATCTATTTGTGTTGGGGTTCCAGTCTTGCTTCACACGCAAGTAAGCTTGTTATTCTTGGAGGAACTGTTAATAGACATATGTCTGCAGGATCGGGCCCCCCCGAAAGAGCAGATTTAATTATACGCATGGCAAGTTCATGTACTTGCTTGAACAAAGAAACATCCAGTGTAAGCTCTTCTGGGGAGGAAGCATTTAATCATGTGTGTTTTGTGCAGCGCTCGGCGTGATGGAACGTCAGGGAGCAATTCATTCCCAGCACCAGTGCAAAAATGGTGATTAATAAAATTATAACCATTTATACTTCTAATACTAGGTTTTAACCAGTCTGGTTGTGTCTTTCTCTGATTCGGGAGATAGTACAATTATTTTCATATATGTGAAGCTCAGATAATATGATAGCTCAAATGCTTACTCTCTAGTTGCTGATTTAATTATATGAAATGTCAAGTTAGTTTAAGAAATACTTGGGAAACCCCTACCTCTGTCAACCAGGAATATGCCAAGTGTTTCAGAAGATAACTTGTACCTTGCTATTAAAAAATATACCAGGCCAGAAAGCAACACATGCACAACGTCTGTGCGCTGTGTGACGCATCTTGAATACTATAGCAAAATTGAAACGAGAGATATGATTTTCTTTTACATTTTGAAAGGTGACTAAAACAACTTTGTGTTGCTCACGATGCATCTCACAGATGCCTTTTTATTGCCGATGAGTTTCAAACACGGTGAATAAAGGTAGGATTTGGGACTTTGGTTGGGGGGGGAAAGGCGTTTACTAGGTGGTTAGTTAACTCTTCTCAGCAATGCGAATCCTCATATGCATGTGATCTCTGCCTCAAGAAAATGGACTTCTGATCTAGAAGAAAGGCCTGGGTGAATAAAAGGAATGGACATGCTCTTTGCTGAGATCAAAGAATGTGTTGTTTTTTTTTTTTCCCTTGCGCCCCGAAGGCTTTGAAGCGCAGGGCCACATCAGTTTAACAAGTTGCCGTTTATTAGCGGGGCTGTGGTTTATCCGCTGAACCCGATGCCAATGTGAGATAAACCACACTCGCCTAAATCTTTCACGTGGGTGTAAGCAAGTCTAATTTATCTTGGTTTGCTGTTGGCTAAGAGCACATATGCCTTTAGTTACGTCAGCTCAATGATGTAACTTGGGTGTGCATTGAAGTCACGATCCTAAATACTGACAGCGATTGCTCTCGTTTCTCACAAAGAACTCAGTTTAAAACTGCACAGGCTATTCTGCAAATATCCTCGCTGAGTCTGATTTTGTAAGAGCGATTATTAAATTTCAGATGTGTCTTTATGGTTGGACGTAGCCTTGTGCAAGATGTGGATGGCGTCCGGGTCACATCCTTCTGCAAAAGCCAGGTGATGCCATCAGCCTTCAGAAGTTTACTTTGATGTAAACTACTTTAGAGATGCAAAATATTTGGAAATCTCTCCTGAAAGCAAGGCTGAATTTAGTAACATCCTTGTGGTATTATTGGATAAACAAGCACTTTATCCCCCAGTATCATAAGAGTGTTTAAAGAAATAATTGGTTACTATTTTGGGGCACAGCTTAAGTATAAAAATATTAATACGAAGTGAGGAACTTTGTCAATGTTTAAGAAATACCTTGCTAGACTTGGAAAGATAAGTGTCTTGTTAAGAAGAACAGACAATAGCTTCTTTTACTAATTAAAGGCAAAGACTGCCTGAATTTTAAGAAGGCTATCTAGAAAAATGAAAGGCTTTTACATAGGCATTAAGAGTAATTTTGGTACTCTTTGAATAACAGTTTTGCCTTCTCCATAGTTTCTTGCAAGATCAGTGATCTCTGGCTGGGGTCTAAATACAAGGAATAGTTGCAACGTCAGTAACGGTGGTATTCTGCATATGTCCTGATATGAAACAGAAGTGGTTACAAGGCTCTTCAGCATGCATTGGTGTTCTCTGCATGGTATTGAAGATACTAAGACCAGCTCTGGATGAATGTTTTAGTCCAGCCAAACCTCTGGAAAAGATGTCTATCATCAGTACCGATAAGGAAAGAAATTTATTTCTTATAATAAGCCAATGGTACCAGTGCTGCTCCTCTGAAGCCGCAGATGTATTTTGGGGAGCTGAGGAGTCCTAGTTTCTTTTTCTCAGATCGTTGGTAGTCATCATGTTAGCAAGTTCTGAAAATGTTGTAATATAAAAGATCAACAGTCTCTTCTAGTTTCTTCTAGGGTCACAAAAATTATCAGAGGGATGGAACACCTCTCCTATGAAGAAAGGCTGAGAGAGTTGGGGTTGTTCAGCCTCGAGAAGAGAAGGCTCCGGGGAGACCTTATTGCAGCCTATCAGTACTTCAAGGGGGCTTATAAAAAAGATGGGGGCAAACATTTTAGCAGGGCCTGTTGCAACAGGACAAGGGGGAATGGCTTTAAACTGAAGGGAGGTAGATTTAGCCTAGCTATAAGGAAGAAATTTTTTACGCTGAGGGTGGTGAAACACTGGCACAGGTTGCCGCCCAGAGAGGTGGTGGATGCCCCATCCCTGGAAACATTCCAGGTCAGGTTGGACGGGGCTCTGAGCAAGCTGATCTAGTTGAAGATGTCCCTGCCCATGGCAGGGGGGTTGGACTAGATGACCTTTAGAGGTCCCTTCCAACCCAACCCATTCTATGATTCTATGATAAAATACTGGGTTCTTTGACTTAACAGTGAAATTTCTGGTGAGTTGTTTAAGGTTGCTTAATAAGTATGAATTTGTGTTCCTGGACTTCTGAATGAGTTTGAGTTGGAACTTCAGTTCCATAAATCAGGTTAATTTGACCCATTTATTAGAAAGTAAGTTATTTGTAGGAGCACAACATACCTCAGCCTTGCTTCTCCTAGCAGAAGGCATTCCCAGCAGAGGAGGTGCCTTTCGCAGGTCTGGTCTCAAAGGTGGGAGAAGGTGCCAAGAATCATCACATGGTGCCAGAGTCGATGTGATTGTCACTGAGAACCGCTGTAGGTCATTTGTGCTGTTGTGTCTGTGTGTCTATGTGTGATGTTAGCTGTTCTCCCTCACCTTACAGTTTTTTAATCGTGAACGCGCAGCTCTCTGGTTGTTACCTCCTTTAATATATGTAAGGTGTTGAGAATCAGTTCCCAAAATTGACATTACAGAGCATTTCTGTGTGTGTATAGTTATATAATATGTGTATATGTATTTTTTTTTCTTTGTTTGTCACACATTTTCTGTTTTTGTGAATTTGTTTAGGTGCAATTACCTGGAACACTGTATTAAAGCTCCTGTTTCTAGTCCTGCAGACCCTGGCGGGACTTCTGACTGATCATTTGGCTGGCGCGCGGGCTGAGTCATCCTCCCAGCCTGTGCTTATGACCAGCATCGCGGAAGTCAGCCTATTTGTACAAGCAGCTTCAGAGAGATAAAAGGAATGGAAGAACTCTACAGTGGAAAAGGAAAAAAAAAAAAAAGACTTTTTTTCCATGTCTTAAGTGATGGGAAAGCTTATCAAAAAGATGTATTTTTCAAGTCTGAAGTGATGTGAAATCCTATTAAAAAAGAATTAAAATATGTTTTTTTACCTAGGTGGTAGGTAGATAGTTATTTCATAGTTAATCACTTGGGTTCAATCAAGAAAGCACAAAAGAAACCCTAAGACATCTATTATCTACTTGCCCTCAGACCTCTTTCACTCCTTTTCCCATCAGGCCAGTTCTTATGGTAGCTGAGAACCTGGTTAATACCTTTAGATATTTCAAGCCAAATCTGGGGAGTTGGGTGTGTCAAACGTCTCTGCTCCTACAGCCATAGAGACCTGCAAGTTTGTTTTTGTTCTGGCAGTTGGAGAATTCATGGTGAGCACTTTCGTAGTCTCAAAGTGCGTTTGGGACAGACCTGCGAACCCTTGGAGGAGCCTGGACACTCGGTGTGCTCATCACTGCGATTACCACACTGAATATTTAATTGCATGACTTCATGCACATAATTTTGGGCTCACACTGACCCCTGACAAATTTTAGCATGTTGTTATACGTGGTTGGCTGCGGGTGTCCAGCCCAGCTCTGGAGGTTGCCCTCTCCCAAGTGAGCACTGTAGCATGTGGCTTCCACCTGAGTGTTATCTTTAAGCACCAACAAAAGAGAGTTTCTGTGAATATTTTGGGCTGTGACTGGCACCACCCATTTGCCCCAGAGGGTAAGCCACACCGGTGGGGCAAGCACTCGCTGGGGTAAAACAGCGTATGCTGCTGTCACTGTTTGCTTTAGTGTGTGTGAGTCAGAGCCTTTAATTCTCCCTGCTACAGTTCCCTCAGTAAATTAGGGATAATTATTGCCTTCCTCACAATTCTGAGGTACATTGGAAAGTGAGGTTGGCAAATCCATTTTGATTTTCAGACCCAGATGTTGTAAGATTAGAACTTCCTACTACTTTTTCTCATCATTCCTGCAATTACTGTTGCGAAGTATTGCGCTATCTGGTAGCCGCGCTGGCAGTCTCCGGTGCTTGCTCATCTCGTGTTCTTTGTTGTTTGTGGAAGGATATCTTCTTTTAAGGGAGGAATTTCTGGGAAGGCTTTGGGTAGGATCCAGTGCGGAAGGGGCTGCACTCACTTTCCCTGGACGGTGGTAGCACAGGCTGGAAGTCGAAGCTGAAGCTTTTTTGGTTGCTGTGCACTTTAAGTGGACCTTACGGCTGCTAAAGGCAAACCAGAAGACTTTCCTTTCAAATAGTTAAAAACTCCATCAGGTATTTCTCTTTGGTAAAACAGTCAATAATGAAATGAGTGTTGAAAGCATTGTTTCTTGGAGGGGAACGTGCCCCAAAGAGAGAAATGGAAGACTGAAAACTTTTGCTACCGGTCAGAGTGTAGAGCTTCAACAAATGTGCTGAACTTGTTCATCCTTGGGTGGGGTTTATGGCTAAACACATACACACGCACACTGATAAAGATGAGGCGGTGATGCTGTCTGCCTCGGTGATTGTAAGCATTTAATTAATAGATTTTAAATGCTTTAAAAATAGGGAAAAATAGCATCCTTGATGTTACTGCGTTACTTTTCTCGTGGCAGCAGAACCCTCAACTTGTTTATTTTTTTTCAGATATATAAGTATTGAAGTATTGATTTCAGTATTTCTTCTTTGGATCCAGTGTAGTAGCAGCAAAGCTCACCTTCACGTGTCAGATGCAGGCCTCTCTGGGGGACCTAGTTAGGAAGAAGGTAGCCTGCATGTGTCTGAGGAATTCAGCAAGGATGTGCTGGCTCCCGTGCATCCCTTTCAGCAGGCAGCAGCAACAGCTTCGGTCCTGCAGGGCTGTCCGTCCTTGAGATGGAATTTTAACGTTCCACAGCACTTTCCATTGCATTGAGCACAATCCATAAAGGTACTGGAGTGGATACTGACTGTGGTGGGTTGACCCTGCCTGGATGCCAGGTGCCCACCAAAGCCGCTCTATCACTCCCCTCCTCAGCCAGACAGGGGAGAGAAAATATAACGAAAGGCTCGTGGGTCGAGATAAGGACAGGGAGAGATCACTCACCAATTACTGTCATGGGCAAAACAGGCTCGACTTGGGGAAAATGAATTTAATTTATTACCAATCAAATCAGAGTAGGATAGTGAGAAATAAAAACAAAATCTTAAAACACTTTCCCCCCACCCCTCCCTTCTTCCCAGGCTCAACTTCACTCCCGATTTTCTCTACCTCCTCCCGCCCAGCAGCAGAGGGGGACGGGGAATGGGGGTTGTGGTCAGTTCATCACACGTTGTCTCTGCCGCTCCTTCCTCCTCAGGGGGAGGACTCCTCACCCTCTTCCCCTGCTCCAGCATGGGGTTCCTCCCACGGGAGACAGTCCTCCATTAATTTTTCCAACGTGAGTCCTTCCCACGGGCTGCAGTTCTTCACGAACTGCTCCAGCCTGGGGCCCTTCCATGGGGTGCAGTCCTTCAGGAACAGACTGCTCCAGCGTGGGTCCCC
>NW_008795557.1:1938676-1977342 GCF_000699145.1 Aptenodytes forsteri
CTCCTCCCCCTCCTTCTTCACTGACCTTGGTGTCTGCAGAGTTGTTTCTCTCACATATTCTCAATCCTCTCCCCGGCTGAAGTTGCTGTTGTGGTTTCCCCCCACCTGCTTAAATATGTTATCCCAGAGGCACTACCACCATCGCTGACTGGCTCGGCCTTGGCCAATGGTGGGTCTGTCTTGCAGCCAGCTGGCCTTGGCTCTGTCGGACATAGGGGAAGCTTCTAGCAGCTTCTCACAGAAGCCACCCCTGTAGCTTCCCCTGCTACCAAAACCTTGCCACGCAAACCCAACACACCGACAACAAATGCATCAATCATGATTCACTCATTGGTTTTCCACCATCAAGCTGCAAGCCCCACTGGGAGATGGCTACCAGGCAAAGATGGTATTGGAGAGGTTTGTGCTCTAGTATATGAACAAATGGACATATAATTATGACTGCCCATCACGAGTGTGGGAGGGGAGTTGCAGTCCTGAAGCTCTGCTTTTGTCTGCCTCTACCCTGCTAGTTATTTGACCTGAGCAGGAGGAGTGTTTCTCCAGCACTGCAGGATCTTAGCTGGGAAGATCTTTCTCTACCTAGGAGTAGTGGTAACGATTTACCAGCCACGGTTTGCATGAGCCAGAATCAGGCTCATCTCCACAGAGCTCAGTTGTCCTACCAGGAAACTGCTCCGATTTCTTTTCCAGCACTTCTGACAAACTGCACAGTGTGATGGATGCTCAATTCTGTCCTGCAGAAAAAAACATCAGTCCCCTGAAAAAGTTCAAGAAGTAATGTTGGCTATCGCAAAGCTCGGTTTTCCCTTTTAGTGAAGGGGATATATCCCATATTTACCTCTGCAAACTGATGCATTGATAATCCGGTTTTATTTTATGTACCTTACTCTTAATAAAATACGGATAAACATCTGAGAGATGCTCAACAGAGAGAAGTAAAGCTGGGCGCTGCTGGTCTGCATTTGGTGAGCCTGGGGAGTGGCAGTGTGGGATGATGTGATTTATCAGGAAGAGGCCTTCAGACAACAGCAGGGACAGCACTGGACGCCAGAAGACGACCTCCAAATAATGCTGTGCTGCAGAGTCTGATTTTTCCCTTTGCTTTCAGGTTTTCTCTGCTACCCACTCAATGTCCTTCAAAAACTGACTGCTGGGAGCTGACTAATGCAATGGTGTTTATCCTTCGCTATGTCATAATGAAAAGTAGCTTTGGTTCATTGAATCTGGAAGTTAAGTTCTCATTGGAGACCTGAGTGGGCTCAGCCTTCCTCAACGATCTTCTCATTTGCTACATCTCATGTTCACATGTTGGTTTTAATAAACAGCAGCGGAGTTTGTAGTCCTGCTGCCCAGGCCCATGTTTTGCCCAAGGCAGAGTATACTCCAACCCTCCATGCAGCAGAAGAGATGAAGATGGGCTACACAGTGGGCTCGTGTGGCAGGCGATGGTGGAAACACTGCATGGGGAGAGAAAGACCTGCCATCTTGCATAAGGCCAGGGGTCCATCTAGTCTGAGAGTGACTGAGCACTGGCACAGGTTGCCCAAAGAGCTTGTGGAGTCGTCATCCTGGGAGTTATTCAAAAGCTGTCTGAACATGGTCCAGGGCAACTGGGTCTAGGTGGCCCTGCTTGAGCAGGGGGGTTGGACCAGGTGACCTCCAGAAGTCCCTTCCAACCTCAACCATTCTGTGAGTCTGTGATTCTGCTCTTTTGACATCATTCACATGGCATCTTGGCAGAAGGTACAAAAAGCTGGCTGTATGCCCTGTGGAGAGATGTTTTGCGAGTGAATGGTGGCCAGGTTGAGAATTACGTTTCTGTTGGCAGTTGGCAGTGCTCCTTCTTGCACTTCGTGGGGGTCTTCTCTTGTCCATGGAACTCCACAAAAGCAAACTGAAAAGAAGTATGAAGGTGAGTTTCCCAATGCCATGCAATAAATTAGTGGCTGAGCGGGAACTGGTGTGGGAGTGACAACTCTGCCTGTTTGTGATAGTAGGGCAGTCTCCACTCTTTCATGCTGCATGTATTCTCTTCAGCAGCATGATGACAGCTTTCTCTTTCCACCTGGTTATGTCTCTTGCATACCTCTCCCTAAAGAGCTGAAATACATCTGTAGATCAAATGTAATCTCGCCGTTCTGCATTAGACCATGCTCCTTCTGCTGGGGCAGCAGGCTGATCCTAACGGAGGGCAGCGTGTATTTTCTGCCTGGTTTCCGTTTCAGTAAGTGAGTTGACTCTGTGCTGAGCACGGACGGGATCTGAACATTGCAGGAGTTAGCTTTGCCTACACTTACTGTAGAACTCACATCTTCAGGTAGAGTTAATGAAGCTGTGGTCTGCCCCCATGAGAATAAATTATAATAATTTTCCCATGGTTAGCGCCTTTCATCCAAACATCTCAGCCACTCTACAAACATTAATGAATTTAACCTTTATGCCACCCCAGAGCAATAGTCCAGTATTTATCATCAGTGTTTTATGGATTCACAACTCACAGAGAAGTGAATCAATTTTCCTGAGGTGCTATCAGACAGGAATAAAATATGGGAGTGTTTGGCTTATAAGTCTATAGACCAATACATTTTCTTTCTTTGTAAGATTTACCAGTTTTTAGATAAGGAGATGTCTGTTTTCAGGTCTTGACGGGGAAAGAAAGAGGTGCCTGTGAAATCTTCAGAGAGGATGCATCTGAACTGCCAAGAGGGCCATGCCCAACATAAACAATAGCTTGTAAGGAGTTAAAGTCAATCGTAGTGCTTAGCACGTGAGGCACAATCTGTGGGGTTTTTTGGGTAGCGCCACACTAAAAATGTTAAGGCCAATTAATAAGAAAGGCCCTCAAGCAAACTTAGACTTCTGTGGAGAGATCAGTGTTATTCTCCATTCTGCGGTGAAAATAAATCACCACTGGGATGTGTTACACTGGAATAGTCTTTTAAGAAATGAAAAACAAGCTTTGCTGCTTGAACAGCATTAAAATGAGAGTAGGCAATGAGAGTAGGTATGTGGAGGGGCATTTCTGTGCTGCCTCCCTCCTGGGGAAGGGACTAGCTGACCTGGAGAGTCTCCTTCTTTCCGTTTTATGATTCGTTGAGTAGGTTGCTCAGTTGGGATTTGCACTGTTGACCTGTCGGCTCAGAAAGATGTTGAATCATCTTCCTTCAGGTGATTATATGGCTCACCATATACAAGCTACATCACTACAAGCATGTGCCGAGCAGCAGCAGTATGGTAGAAGAAGTAGAAATCTCTCAAAAGCTAAGAGCTCTCCATGTTGCAAACCTTTTCCTTTCATTCTTCCCTTCGTTCCCTTTTTTCTTCTCTGAAGACTTGCTAAGGATTTAGAGCTACAAGGTTTGTGGCAATGATATTTCACTAACAAAGTGGTTCTCTGCACAGTTTTTGGGTAGCAACTTCATCTATATTCTGATATTGAGCCCATCTCCTGGCTGTGAAAATTAAGAGTCGTGTTTGGTCTCCACACATCATGTGAAGGTAGCAGGTGTCATGTTCAGAACAAGCAGAAGGAGGGGAGCCTCAATCGGCTCCAATTATGTCATTGAACCCCTTGCTGTAGTTTGTTACGGGTCCTGAAAGCGTATGTGGCTTTGAGGGGAGACTAAACATGGTGGAGTACTCCACAGGAAGCACTTTTTGCTCAAGAAGTCCCCAAGATGCAAGTGGTCGGTAGCTGGGAAGGCGCTTGTGCAGTAGCATGTGTGCTTTCCACCTTCTTACTCTTTGTAGGCACCTGCTGTTTACCGCTGCTGTAGGCCTTTGACCTTCCCCGACATGTGTATTCTTATTTTGTAGGTCAGTTGAGTCAGTTCCTGGCCACCCGTCCTCAGAGGCAACCAGTTGTGTTGAGAGCTTTACTGGCGTGGATGCGCAACCCATGCCCACTTGATGCAATAGCTTAGGCACAGCACTGTCTACAAAAGGCTGTAGCGTCAGGAGGAAAAGGTGCTGCTAGGGAAGGCCTGAGTCAGCCAAACGAACCTTTTTATACGGCTGTTTCTCTTTTACTGCGCATCCACTTGCTCTCTGACCGTGAGAAAAGGCAGAGTAAAACCAGCCTGTTCTCAGCAAGGGGATGGAGAGCAAATATTTAATTAGCAAGACAGTATTGCCCTGGAGGTTGCTGCAGTAAAACGTTAATTGAGCAAGCCTAGTTCGGAAATCAGACATATTTAGTTAAATGTTTTAGTACTTTGCATTTTTGCACTAGTTAACAGCGTTCAGTGTTGTGCTTACAGTAATAAAACTTTTTAGCGTGATTTTTCAAGAAAGCCAAGTGGAGAGATAATGGTCTTGTCTGCAAGAACAGACATGTTACCATGCACGCGTGCATGCCTCCATAGTGAGGAGGTGCTGGACAACACCTAGGTTTAGGCCATGGTATTGGTTTCGGCAGCAGAGATTTGGGCAGCAGAAGGTGGAAATACTCTCCGTAGGTCATTTTGTTGGTGCCTGCTTAGGGTAGATTGCCTTCCCTCTCAGCATCCCTACTTGAATTTTGCACGAAACTCCAATCAAGCTTAGAGAGTCAATGCATGGGCCAGGGATGGAGGGGGAGCCTTTTGTCAGATGTACCATTGCCAAACAGAGGTAAGAAGGCCTAAATTTTTATTTCTCTTCCTGGCAGGTTCCAACGTGGTAGAGACCTCCCCTCCATTTGGTTTTTGTTGTCATTTTTACAAAGGCACTATTGTTTTGCTGTACAATGGCATGGGCGGGAAGGGACAAAGTGGCTCAGACAGCTCAGAACAGGAAGATTAGCTTTGCAGAATGCTTGTTATTTTATTATTTAGCCAGGCAAGCATTGTCATTTGGAAGGCGGGGGGAGAGAGAGGAGAGAGAGATGTTATCAGCAAAACTGATTGTTTTTTTTCTTTTATCCTTTTCTCTGTCAGAATAAAATAAATGTCTTTTCTTGAAGAAATATATATTTTTCTTGATTTCTAGAGGATAAACTTGAAGTTTAATTAGATTCAGTGGTGCAGTATTACTTCTCATCTGCTGATCACTTTAATTAAATTATTGCAAGGATTGGAAAGTATTAATCTAGTGGTTGGAGAACTGAGCAAGCACTTGGGAAGTTTTGCGCAGTGATTCTTACCGCGAAACAAATTCTCTGTAACCATACATGGCTCCATGATTTTCTTTTCCTTCCTACTTGTGCTAATAATCTGTTTTCCTGGGATATCAAGAAGACGGTATAATACCCAGAAGCGCGTGAAACATGTAATACATTATGGAAATTATGTTCTACATTCATCAAAATGACACGTACGTTAAAAACTCAACGATGTCATTAACAGCACACTTTGGATTTTCATGAGAAATTTGGAGGTTTTAGCAAAGATTTAGTAGCAGGTGCTTTTAATGTGCTCTCATTCTAGGACATCTCGGGAAAATATTTGCAATGAAAAGTAATATGCTATAAAACGTGTTTTACGTGTATCTGGGTATATACATAGCCACATGACATGCATATACCTACTGTAAGATGAAGAATTATCACTAATATTCTAACATTAACAAATGAACAGAGGAATTTAGTTATTTTTGTTAATTTACTGCCTTGCTTTGAAATTCCTAAATAAAGTGTTGGGTGGGGATTTTTTCTGGGGGGAGAGGGGGATTTTTTTTTAAAGCAGTGGGGGATGAACAGTTCTTTACTTCATAGTGGCAAAGTTTCGGCCTATATGGGTAAGTACTGTTATGCATCTTGCCGTTGAATGCAAGACCTTGTGCCTTATATATGTTAAATCCACCGAAACTAATGGCAATACCTCCAGGCACTTCCAGGTTTGTCAGAATATAGAGCCTGAGAGACTGTGCAATGCCTGGTTGTATTCTCACCGAAAACAACTTGTCATGGTTTTCTGTTCTGCTTTTCATAGTCTATTGGACAGGGCAGATGTCTTGCAAGTCACTAGAGCAACTGTATATAATGCATAATTCTATTGTGTTAATACAGTGTAATACAAAATAATGCACATCTCTGTTTTGGTTACATTGCCGTCTTGGTATATATTCTGCTGAACTCAAACTCCCGTGGTTTCACCTGGTTTCCATCGACTCTTATGAGCCGCGCTGTGTTGCAGTAGAGGGAGACTTTGTCCATCCCAAAGGAGACCGTAGCTTGCCAAAAATGCAAGGGCTTCACATGTCTCAAGGAAAGGGAGCTGCACCTGTAAACCAGATGAATTATTTCATATCTCCTGATGGCGGGTGCCAGGAAATATGTTTATTATTATTGAATTGGACTACAAACATCTGCAATACTTGTTCCTTCACTGCCCTTTGCCGTTGCCCGCTGTCGGTGGCAAAATTGCATGGGCGTCCTTTCCAGCGCGGCTCCTCCTGCTGATGGACAGCCAGGTTGGAGTGACAAGCTGTGAGACAGTCATCACGGGGAAGTTTTCAGCTCTCTGCTGCAGCTTTAATTAGCTCACTTTCTTGAGCCGACTGCTTGACAGCGTATCTCCTACATGGGCTTGCCTCCTAAGTTGTGTTCATATGGACATGATGGGCAGACGCACTTGGCACGGCGTCATCTTTCCAACAAGGTGGCCAGGTGTTGCTGTAGAGCATAATTGAGCTGTAGGAATAAGGGGCTGCGTTCATCCATGAACGAAGCTGCCTAATCTAGGAAAAACATGAATGGGATCTTTACTTAATACTCATTTTGGCACATAAAGGACCGTTTCCCTCAACACGTGGCAGACAGGCGGTGCCCTTTCCTCTGCCCCCACCCCGAGGTCTCCCTGGCAGGGCTGGGAGCCTGCGTCTCAGACAGATTGATTGGTCTGTCCCATCGTCAAATCCAGCTCGAGCCAAAGTTGCTTTATTGACTTAACCATAATGCAAGTATTGCCAAATCTAATACACGGGAATTAAATGGCAATTATCCATTTATTTGAGCTGGCTTCTTCCTCCCTCAGTGTTTCAGCTCTCTTTCGGCTTGCAGGCTGCTTTCCTAATTGAATGCTGCTCAGGGCAGCGCTGCCAGCTCTGGCTGGGTGGAGGGATGGGGGCAGCTCTTGACCCCCAGCGGTAGGGGGAAGGCTGCCCACACCAAGCTGAAGGCGCGTTCGCGTGGAGGACTTCCAGACCCTTTGCCGTATTTCTGCCCACCTCCATGATGTGGACATCCCGACTCGGGGAGATTTGCCTTGTGCATGCGTGGTGCTGCTCTCCACATCTCAGTTGTGTCTTCCATCCCCTATCCGAGGTGGGCTGGTTTCTTCAAGAAAATTGCCCTCCATGAGATGAGTGAAGAAGGAGGTGCGATCGGATGATAGCTAAGTAAGGGACAGGAAATCTTTGCAGGCTTTTTTGGGGATCCTTATGGCTTTTCTCTAAAAAGACCAACATTTGGTACAGATGTTTGTGTGCTGGAACCTGGGCTGTACCACATCGCCGTACATTAGGTTGCCCAGCCTTGACGTAGGTAACATCCGACCTAGGTTCAGATGCCAGCCAGGGGTTAGAGAGCTCTTCTATCTCGTCGTGTGTCTTGGAGCTCACCAGCTGCCGGGATTTGTTTTCTAGCAATACCAAAATGCACCCAAGGAAGGTGGGACTGTGGCTCCTTCATGCATGCAGCAAACATGTTTCTTATTTGGTATTGCTTTTTTTTTTTTTTAATAAGCTGTTTTCCAAGCAGTGCCTCACCAGCACATAATCATTTTGACTGCGAGTGGTTTTTTGCTGTAGCTGCTGTTTGAGTTTTTCATTGTTCAGAATAGAGGCACAGGCTGTTTTGGGAATAGTATGCCCTCCATATCCCACCTCCCCGTCCATGTCCTAAGCTTTAGCATCAGTGCAAGAAAAAGGGAGTTTTGTCATAGCAGTAAAAATCGATGCCGTGATGTGTAATCAGGTGCCAGGGCAGGAGCATCCCTTGGGGTTTTCTGGAGCATCTTCAATACAGATGCCAAGTCCCAAGGGCTCGATTTGAAGACTACCAGGGTAATCTGGTCCCACGCTAGTGTGATGCTATGGGCTGCTGGTGTACACTGGGTCTATGAACCTCTTCCCTGTGAGAAGAGGGATTTTTGGTGATTCCTCACATCGCTGTGTAGCGGGGGGAGTACACAAAACTTTGGGAGAATTTCATCGTCGCTGTGCAAAGTATCATTAGTAATGGCATGATGGGAGCTCAGCATTCAAAAAGAAATAGGATTGTGCCTTTCCTCATGCCTTGGTTTATAGTGCAACACTAAATATCCATGCTTTAATTATTGTGTGCAAAATAGTACCCTGTAGCAGTCAGATGAATCTTGCTTATGGCCACTGGGCTTGAGCATTAAGCAGCCAATTCCTGTGTGAGGACAGAGGGACTATAATAGAGCTCTGATTGAATTAATGAGCTTAAAAAAGCATACGAGGGCAAGGTATTCAGATGCCAGTGCATGGATAGACTTTGTTTTTAAAACAAACCAAAGACTGCTTGAGAAATGTAAGCCTCCAACTTTTTAATGGAGACATGAAACTTTTATCTTTTCTTGTCTTTGAAGTTTGATTTTTTTTAATTTTTCTTTTTAATATGTTTTAAGACAATGGCATGGAAGTCCCCAGACATAATCCCAGTTTATTTAGACAGAGCATACTTTTAATGATGCTTCCTGCTGGAAGATGTTCCTTTTTAAAGTGTTGTTTTCCACCTACTCAGCCAGTTTATAGGCACAAAAGTTTACTGGAAGTTTTGAAATTCCGTTATTTAGCCATGATCTTGGGTGAAAATATGTCTAGTCTTGGCATTAATGGTAAGCAGCATTATTTTTTTTGTGGCATGTCTTTCAGCTCTCACAATCATGGATTTCAAAGCTAGAAGGGATCATGAGATTATTTTGTCAGTCTTTTTGGATCACCTGTACGCTAACAGCTTACTGCAGTATTATCGATGTATATTCAGCTCCTTGCATCAGGAGGTCATCGGGATTTACCCGCAGGATGGGTGGGAGATGCTCCATCCCATTTTCAGCCAGGGGAAGTAGGACCCAAAGCTTTTACCCCACCCGTTCTTGCAGGCAGGATCAGAGGGATTGTCCCCCTCCAACCTCCATAGAAACAGGAGACGGGATTCACCGGAGCGGGGAGAGAGCTTCAGATGTTGCAGGTCGCCCATGCAGGGCCAGGACCGGGACTGGGACCAGGACTGGGACCAGGACTGGGACCATCACCCTGCTTTTGCCCGCAGCTTGCACAGAGTATGGCCCACAGTCTGGCGAGGTCTTGTGCTCTTCCTGCTGGAAAAAATAACCCCAAATCTCATGTGCGGTGGCCCAGAGACTGGAGCGGTTCTGCTTTATGTTACCGTGGGTGCCTGGCATGGGTCTGCTGGGAGGAAAGGGGAAAAGAAGCCCCCACGACTCAAGTGAGACCCCAGTCAGCGTCATGCATGCACGTTTTAGCTGCACCAAACCCAGCAAGCAAGCAGCCTTGGGTTGGCTGTGGGTGGGAGTAATTTGGTGGATGCAGCTCCCCAGCAAGCCCATCTTGCCTCATTTAAATGTTTGGGAACAGAAGAGTTTTGGGATTTGGTAGTCCAAAATGCTCTTGGTCTGGAGCGACATCGATACCAGCATGGATCAGAGCACTACGCGCTATGCTGTTAGCAAATCTCAGCCTACATAAATTTACCCCAGGCTTGTTCCCATACGTCTCATGCCTTTGCGCTGTAAACAGATCCATAGTGTCTAGAAGGACTACGCTTATCATGTTGGCTAATATTTTGGTTATTTTATACGCATCTTGTCTTTAAGCACAGGTGGCCGAGGGGTGTGTGCACGTGTGCACCTGTGCGTGCATATGTGGTTTTTCTTCTCTTTTTATGACTTGGGACTGTTAGACACTAAGACAAAATGAATTAGGTTTCTAGTTAATGCCTAGTGGCATCATTACAGAGGCTTTCCTCATGAATATGCAAGCTTTTTCCCCCAGACATGCACACACCACCTTTCTGAGAAAGACGCGTTTTAGAGATGTCATTCTCCTTACAAATTGCTTCTCTCTTGGCGTGCTCTAATTATAGAAGCTGCAACGATGTGTGTGCATGCATGAAGGCAGCAGCAGGAATTTCAGATAAAATCAATTCGCTTAAACTAACTGATGTTAACTGCTTGGGCTGCTCATTACAATGAACTGGAAGAGAAGTGCTGATTGACCTCCTCCTCAGATCTCTGGGAGGTGTTAAACCATCTCAAGTGTGGAATTAGCACAGTGCAGGGAGTGGGACAGGAGTGCAAGGAAGTGGTACTGCCAAACTCAGATTTCCACCTCTTTTGGGGGAAGTTACCAGATTATGAACTTTCCAACCAGACCATGAACTCGTTGGAACTGAATGGGTGCTTAGGGGCTGATCCCTACCTTCTAGACAAGCCTTCAAGATTTCTTTTCTTTGTATCCCATAGGAGATATTTTCTGTTTTCAGGGAGAATTGGCTACTGTGACTTTTGCATGCCCAGTGTGGTCTTGTCTGTGCTCTCCTGGACTTCATTCATCTGATACTGACCATCAGCCGAGAAGTCGGTCTGCAAAGCACCTCCTTTCCCAGCAGATCCGTGTGCACCACCCAGCCTACATGATCTGTCTACAGCTGAGAAGTCGGTCTGCAAAGCACCTTTCCCAGCAGATTCCTGTGCACCACCCAGCCTACATGATCTGTCTTGGGGTCACACAGTGGGGCTGGTGCAAGGGTAACACCTAGTTGCTGCAAGACGATGAAGAGTCTGTGGGAGGCAACTTTTCACCACTTAAGGATCACTGGTTGCCCCCGAGCAGCACCATTTTACCCATTTGAGCAGCAACGTAGTCCAACTCCTGCAGAGTTTCTGCTGCACAGTGCCTGTCCCCTCTGCACAGAGCAACGGGGTGGGAGGAAGGGAGTCAGGATATGTTTACGAAAGAAGACTATAGCACTCCTGATCCTTGGGTCTTCATCACTGTTTCTTTCAAGGAAGAAGATGAATGGCATGTTGAGGAACCACAGAATGGTTGAGGTTGGAAGGGATCTCTAGAGGTCATCTAGTCCAACCTCCCTGCTCAAGCAGGGCCAGGTTGCTCAGGATCATGTCCAGATGGCAAGTGGAAGGATGGGCTGAAGCTTGCTGCAGCTGAACATGGGTGCCGGGGATGCACCATCCTGGCAACAGAGGTGGAGGGACTTTTGGGGGCCCTTCAGTTTCAACCTACTCTTCCTGAGGAGCGGCGAGGAGGGGATTTTGCCCAAGGAGGGATGTGGCATGTCTCAGTCTCCCTGAGGTGCTTTGTGAGATCTGCATGGCGGTGGCTGCTGCTGACTTTACAAGCAGTGGGTGGAAAAAGTATTCAGTAAGAGGTCAAGGAAGTGAAGGAAAGGAGGAGGAGGCAGAAGGAGATGAAAGGAAGGAGAAGGCAGTCCAGCATCCCCAGACGGGCACCCAAGATCAGTCCTCATTGAGTGGCTGCTATTGGCTCGTGGATGGATAAAGCCCCTGCCCCAGCCATGCTAGGCACAGGCTCTAGCTGCTTGTGACCAACTGTTTAATGCTGGTTGATGCAACAGCAGCATGAGGGAACGTGGGGTAGCAGGGATTTGCAGAAGTCCTCTTTCTTCTGCAAGAACATTATTTTATTATTATAGCCCTGACGTCGATGAAAATCCAGAGAGCCATTGCTGGCGACACGCTGCTAACGTGTTCAGATTTCCCATTAATAGCGGCAACAGTTGTATGTGTGCAGAAAATCAGGGCGTTAACCCTTTCGTAGCATTTGATAGGGAGTGTGTGTGGAGAAGGGTTTCTTTGACCTCAGCTGCCGCAACGTGTCATGGAAAGAGCGTCAGAAAATGACTGCGGCACTTTGCAAGGATGTTTGAAGAGCGGCTACGAGCAGAAGAGGGACACGGAAGAGTTCAAAATGGTATTTCTTGGGTTTACTAACAGAATGAGTGCTACAGCCCTAAAATGAATGTCCACTTTGGGATTCCTTGAGATTTTCCAAAGGGACTAAAGGGCTAACTCCTGTGGAGGCTGCGCATCTCCAGGAGTTTTGCCCTTGGAGCCAAAACCTTTCAGATGTATTTTGTTTTTCACCACCTTGCTGTGTCTTGGATGTGCATTTCTCTCTGCATGAGCAGTGGTACTGGTATTCAGGGGGGTGATGTAAATAATTGATTTTTATTTGCTTTTTAAGTTTTTCCTCCTTATGGCTGATAAATATGTTTAGAATTTATCTGAAAATGGAAAAAAAGAAAGGAGAGTTGCACTGACTGAAACATTTAGGGAAAAAAACCCCTTTTGTTCTAGTTTTCATGTTCTTTTGGGGGTTTAAATGTGGGCAATTTTTGAGAATACACAGAATTTTGGTGCAAAATGTCAAAACATTTCCCTCTGAAAGCTTGCAATGGGCTTCTTTGACTATGGTAAAGGGAGGAAGAAAAAAACTTTCAGCTGAAACCAACTTACTGAGTTTGTCATTTGTATCTGTTGACCTAAACCAGGCTGCTATAGCTAATAAACTTGTTGTCTAAAAAATTTAATTCAGCCTCTTCTTCCTGAGTTTCCTGTCACTTCTACCTTCTCATACTCATCAGTATCGCAGTGCCGTGGATTTTTTTATTTTAGGCAAACACTTAAACCCATGTCTCAGTTTTATTTTGGAAGAAAGTGAGGAAGTCTGTGTTCGAGTACATAATAGAGTCTTTTCGATTAACGTGAAGAGCAAAATCTGGTCTGCAGATATTTAATGAGTCATGCTGAGAATGAGAAAGAGAGCAAAGTTCTGCCGAATGAAACAGCAAAAGGCCAGTTTTTGTCTTGCAACTGAATGCACAGATGGGCCCGAGGATGGATCTGTCCTCCTGCATGTTAGGGCTGAGCCCCAGTGCGTTACACATGCTGCTGTTTCACCCATAGGGAAGGGATATTCTTGCTTTTACGAAGGTGCAGAGGGCAATATAATAATCTCTAATGAACGTTAACACCCATGCAATCCTTTTCTTTTTTTTTTGTGCAGGCGTGGGTATGAAGTTCATTCTCCAAGTGACATTGCAAGTGGAGTACCTACATTTCTTCTGTAGTTTTACATAAACTTCTAAGGAACTTCTCTTTTATTTCAGTTTTATTTTTAGCACTGTCATGGGCTCTGTTGTTCTGCATGGGTTAGAGGTTGCCTTGTAGGTTAACAGGTCCATGCTATTACGCCTGAAATTGTCTATGAAAAAGCAAAGTATTTTTTTCTAATCAACAAATAGCAGTAAGATGATGTTCCCCTCTACTTCTGTCTCAGTAGATGAGGAAGGACTGTTGCTGAGTGTGTGTGTGCCTCTGTATATGAAAAATAAAAGACTAATTCTGTAATGTTTGCCCACATTAACCATCTCACTAGCGATGAATAATACGAGGGCTTGCCAGTACCAGGGTCAGAGAACTCAAAAATCTGGTCCGTATGAATCCCAGGGAGAGACAGCTGAGCCTGTGCCTTTTGTACTAGTCTTTCCTTTCTAGTGAATAACTACAGCGGTAGCTGGGTAACGAGAAACAGGACGTTTTATGGCCATCGCTACAACCTTTGCTGACCACTTGCAGATCCCATAAGCTGTGGAGGACCAGATCTGCATACAGTGTCCCACAGAAACAAACCCAGGAGACTTCCAGAAATTATGGCAGATGGTGTTTCATCTTCCTCCCTGAATGGCGTATGGGATTTTGTACACATGCATTATAAAACCCTGTATGGGTTTTATGATTTCTTCCAAAAGAGCTAGTTTCTTGGGCCAGATGGTTTCTATTATGGTTAATCTTAGGCAAACAAAAGTCATTTTCCTTCATTCAGTAAATGTTGGGAAGGTGCATAAATTACCACGCATACATTATCAGTATAGTTTTCTTATTTAAACATATAGATAAAGACTACCAAAGGGTGTATTGCACTTTTTCATTTCTCTTTAGGATGTCTAGTAAGTTAAGTTGCTCCTTTTTTGCTGGAGAATTGAAGCTCTCCAGAAGAGGAGGGTGCATCGGTTGGTACTTTTGTTCCAAACTTGGAAATCTGCTCCAACACTTGCACTGCTGTCCATCCGCAAAACACTCTTTTTTCCCCGCAGGTAGGTGGCAGCTGTCGCATTGCTCGGTCGCTGTTTCCCACCGCATCCACTTTGTCTCTGTTTCATGTCTCTGTCTCTCAGTAATTTCTGCTATCTTGTCATCCCAGATCTCACTTCATCTCTCTGGGGCTTCTGGTTTGTAAAAACTCTTCATGCAGATCTCAATGACACTGCAGGGGCTCTCCAAGAATGTTGTACTTACTGAAGGTTCAATTTGCCTTCTATATCCTTGAGATGGTCTGAAATTTTAGTCCTGACCAACAAAGGAAGTGATGAAGAGGAAGGAGATGGAAAAAAAAAGGCATTTTCTACACTAGAGCTTCTTCAACCTTGTGCTGGAACAAGCGTGGTTGACCCTGAAGCAAGCTTGCAGCTCCGCTGGGCTCCAGCATCGCATCTTGTAACACCACCTTTTCCTGCAGAGCTCTAATGCACGTGCTCTCCTGTCTTCCTCCAACTCTTCTTCTCTATGGACTCACACGTGCCAAGGGCTGGGGAAAGACCAATTGACTTCATTGGGTGCCAGTGGCCAGAGCAGCGAGGAGAGCACTCCCTTCTCCCACCCCACTGTTCATCTCCATCTGAGTGTCACCACTATTGATGCACTGAGTCTCATCTCTGTCATTGTTCCTGTTAGATTAGTGACTCATCCCAACCCTGGAACCTCGCTGGTACGGTGGTAGTAAAGATAATCTCATGAATTATACATATTATCTGCTGGGATCACACATTCTTATTCATTTTTATTACCAACCTTTTATCCAATATGCTTTGGAGGTCTTTTTCATAATCGAGTTTACATTTCAGTTGATAGAATCCATAATTTACATAGTGAAACATTTATATAATTTACAAGGAGTGAAAAAAATACCCATTTACCTGGATGTTTTCAACTGGAAAGCTGTGGTAAGGTAATATTTTTAAAGGTTTCTGTCTTTCATTAGTATGGCTGTTTTTTCCGATACCACTTCCTTGCATCACATGGACTTAATCAGAAAAAAAAAAATCATCTCCATTTTGTCATTAATAGCCTGGATCTTTTAAAAGATATTTTCTAAGGCAATTAGTGCTAAGTGCATTAATAAGACCAGAAGAGAGCTGATTAAGAGCTAGTTTAAAAATAAAACCAGTATTTTGTAATTTATATCACCAATAAATCTTTAAATAACGACGTTTCAAAAATATTTGGATTTTTCATCTTTTTTTGTTGGCTTTTTTCACATTACATTTCCAACAGCTCGGGCAGTGAGTGTACGATTAATCCTTTCCACTTTGCTTTTCAGTCAATTCCTTTGCATTTTCACATACTGTTGGTGCTGGTGTCTGTGTTTGCATTAGCGCAGGACCGCAGACTATCCTAGGGATATAGCAGTGCAAACAAAAACCTGCCTTCGCTCAGGTTTTATTTATGTACTCATACCACATTATCATTAAAAAAAACCCCAAACAGCACAGAACTGTCAAACATCTTAAATTGCCTTTTTTTTTAAATGACTTGGGTATCCTTTTAAAAATACAAGCAGGCACCGCCTTAACGCTTGCTTCTGCTACTGCTTTGGAGCATGAAGAAGGGAACATGATTAGACTTTCCATCTTGGAAAGCAGGAAGCAATGGGATTTGATAGGGAAATTTTGCAAATGAATTGGTATTTTCCAGTACATTGATTTATTTCAATAAAAAATGAATTGTCTTTTTAACTCTCTCCTAATCCACTACCAGGAAAAAAAAAAAAAAAAAGAATCAAAGTGCTTTGTTTTATTTAAAAGCTACTTAACTGTGTCTTGGTAATACATCAGAATTATGCAAAACCTTTTAAAGTTTGCCTCCCCTCTGCTTAAAAATGGAGACAAACTCTTAATTGTAAAACTGTCCAACCAAAGCCAAAATTCCACACTCTGCCAGAATTAGCAGATTCTTAATCCATTGCACAGTTCTGTTCTGCACTTATTCTTCATAAAATTTTGCTTAAAATTTTAAGTCCATTTTGCAGTTAACCATCACGGGAAATCAACATTCTCCCTGATTCTCCTGCCTGGACAAGAGCTCCTCAGCCAGTGTGGATGTCTGTGGTGAAAGTAATTCTCTGAATTCTCTGAATTACTTTGTTAATTTTATAAAGATTTGAGCAGGTGAAACAGGACTGAGAATCCCACCAACTCATTTCCCATGGGCTGCCAAGCTCGCCTGACCTTCAGATCACTCTTAGCCATCGTGGTGCTGGCATGAAGTGATGGGCTTTTTATTTCAGTAAGAGGCTTGTGAGTCTTTGACATTTCCTTCTTCTAAATCAACAAGAGCTGCTGTTTTTCTTGTACAAATTAGAAGGCAGTGTGGGTTTGTTTTTTTTTTGCTTAGTTGGTTGGTTTTTTATTTTTATTTTTTTTTTCACTGCTGCCTAAAAAGGAGTATAGGATGAGAACAGTTTTTTCTAGCAGCAATATGGTTTAATGCAGATGTAGAGAATATCAGGTTTTGTACCGCAGGCCACCGTTCACTTTCTAGCATCTTTAACAAACTTGAGAAGAAAAGACTGAAAACCACAAACTGTAACTTGTTGCTGGAAAAGATCTGATATATTTCTAGTGTCCTTGCAAAAGCAGGGAACTTCTTAATAATAAGTTAAAATAAACTGTGAGGCTACTAATATAATAAAGTTGGTTGGTTGGTTGGGACTTTTTTGTTGAGTTTTGGGTATTTGCCCCCCCCCCATGAGCTGGAAGCAGCCTCTATCCAACATCTCTGCTTCATCTCACCCCTTCTTTTTTACTGTGTGGTGTATCCCAATCTTCTGGGTGACACTTTAGGCCAGCAACTTTCTCTTAATGCTGTTTCTGATGATGTCTGGGATTTCTCTGCTCCTTGTCAGCATTGTACGTGCAGTCTCTCCAGACTTTCGGTCGTAGCTTTGTCATTCAGTCGTGAAGTCTACCTTCGGAGCTGGAGCAAATTTGGGCAGAGCTGCTATTGCTGGCATCCGGCTGCATGGAACAACATGGTGCTCACCAAAGAGGACACCTCTCCACTTGGCCAAGAGTCAGTGTCCGGTGGGGGCAGAATGAATGTGTGTGTCTCAGGGTTGGCTCTAGAGACAACTTCTTCTCTTGGTGGACTACTTGGATATTTCTTTTGCTTGCCTTAATATTGGGTGGGTGGGTTTGGGGGGCTGTTTTTGTTGACTACTGCTATGAGTATGGTGGAGATGTACCCTCTGGGACATGCGTCCGAAGTGGTTCGGCAAAGCTGAACAACGTGTTGTCAACACGGCTGCAAATCTCCTTGGCCAGGCTCCCTGTACGTGAGCTGATACACTGGCACTGTCTGCAGTCATGCTCTCCTGGACGCGCAGGGTGAGCTGCAGGGCTGAGAAGGTACCAGCACTAGCCATGCACCTAGAGTGTCTCATTGCTTTCTTCTTCAGCAGTTTCTTATTAGCATGTATGCTAAAGAAGGAAACAAAACAGAATAAAAACATCTTAACTAGAAATAATGCAAAGCATATCTGATTGATTGAATCTTGATTGCACTGTAAAAAGATAACTAATGTTTCCTTTTCTCTGTGAACCGCTTCTTGGGTGTACACAGATTTGCATTTTTGTGGATGAGGACTTGGTGCTGTGTTTGGGGTTGCAGGGGGAGGTTTCCCTCATGACAGGGCAGGAAGGATGGGAATATGGCAAAGCATCCCTGGGTATAATGCTCCATCCAAGTGGCTTAGGAAAAAAGGTCTCTCTTGGCTGATTTAAAATGGAAGTGCACAGATTGCGTGCAGCCCCTTTCCTCAGCTAGGTCGTGGGGGAGATAGTGTCTTAATTCTGTATCTTCTTTAATTTCTGAGGTTGGCTTTCACTGCAGGTTAATGTTCACCCTTTACCTTCTCTTGATTTCTGTGAGGGATGCTTCTCCATGCCTGGGCTGTCCCTTGCGATGCCTCCTGTGCCACCAGAGCGCAGACACTTGCCAAGCTGCAAAGTTTTGGTCCCACTGCCCTAGACCTCACCTGCATGGGAAGCTTTTGTCTGAATAGCCTTTTTCCTTGGCTTCTTAGGCTTTCCTTGGGGTAGGGTCTGTATTTATTATTCCTTTCAGAGATATGTATTGCGTATATATTTATAGCTTCATTTTTTTTTTCCTAGTATCTTCCAAGAAAGACCTGTGCTGAGCTCCAGTTAAAACTTACTAGCTCTACCAGGAACACTTGTGCTGGGGACACTGTGCACAATTACTTCTCTGGGGACATGTTAACTAAAGCACAAATCTCAGCGGCTTTAAAAAGGTTAATGTACTGAAACTCTGCTGCAGAGAGCCCAAGAAAAAAATGCATGCCTAGGTGGGATCCTTACCAACCTGAAATGATTCTCCCTCCCTGCTTTACCTCCTTGGTCTTGTCCACTCATTGAATCTGGGCCCTGCACTTAACTCGGCTTAGAAATTATAAAATCTCTGTCTCCTCTGGTCAGCTTGCTATAGCTGTGGTAGGTCTTTCAAAGAAAAAAATCTGTTCTGTTAAAGTAGATGTGTTTTTTTCCTCTCATTTTCTCTATACTTTTTTCTGCTAGTGTATCTGGTGGGGAAGTACGGTGGGAGGAAGGTTCTTCTTCAGGGCAAGGCTGCGGGGTGACTTCTTGGTTTTACCTTGGGGAGAGGAGGAGGAGGCAGGTCCTTCACTACCTAAACGCATCTTGCTTTCAGATTGGTGGGGTGAAACGGGTTCTTCCAGCTCAGATGCCTTCAGGTAAAGCTTCATTTCTAAAACTAGGAAAATTTTGGTTTGTATGTTCAGGAGAACTTGGCCAAACCAGGAAGGCGATTTCAAAAAAATGAACAGGAGTTTGTAAGTGTTAATGCAAACAGAGACCCCGAGTTAACCCATAGGTAATTGAGTTCTTGAATACACTGACCCCACTGCGTGAGACTGGGGGTTGGAAGAGGATTGATGCAAACACTGGCTTCATCCCATTTGTTACACGTGTGATCCCCTCAGCGCCCTCTCTTTGTGCTGTGGCCATGCCGAGGAGACCCAGGTCTTTTGTACAAGTCACTGCATAAATCTGTAGCAAGGAGCTTCAGAGCATTGCCACGTGAAACAGCATCACGTTTTCCCATGCTGATGAAAAGCATGTTGCCTGATGAGTGTGATTTTTGCTTACATTTCCCTTTATCACTTATTTCACTCAAACTTCAACAGGAGGAAATAAAAACCTCCTAAGCTTGCATGCCAGGAGCAACTTCGCAAGATTAGACACGATGCTGCTTCTTTCATTCCCTTCCATTTCCCTTTCTATTTTAAGCTCTTTTCCTTGAGGAAAGGAGCCTTGTCCAAACATGCTCTTGGCCAATCCTTTCTACGCTGGTATTTGTTGAAGCTTTTTTGCCCAGTTTCAACAGAATAGCAGAGGTCATGAGGATAAATGAGGTTCCTGTGGTTTATATGAAATGGAAACGCAGCTGAAGACCAAAACAGTGTTCTTGCTGTGGAAGAGACTGAGGACTGCTACGAAGCATAGTCTCAGAAACCAGCGAGTCCACAGGGAGGAGCACCATAGGAAGCTGTTGAGTACTGGCGGCAAGAGGACTCGTCTGGGGTGGGTGTAGGTGTCTGTGCATCCACCAGTTCTTGCTTGTCTGTTTTCTGTAGCATTTTCTTTTTCCCATGACAAGCTGCTTCTTTGTGTTTACTCTTTCTTTTTCCCCCTTTGCCTCCTTCATCTTCTTCCACCTCTTCATTTTTACATCAATTGTTGTGGGAAAGCTAAAACAAAGACATGAATTTAGCATTTTGCTACAGAGCAAATCTCTTCTTTTTGGGCTAGCAGCCAGAAATCAATCTTTTTCTCTCCCTTGGGTTTGATTTCCCAGTGCCAGAGGCCCGTGGCTCTTGTTGTGGACCATAGTCTTCAATAGTTACTCTTCTTGGATAACTTAGGTCAACGCTGTGAAAAGTCTTCAAGGGGGGAATTGAAACCTTGCAACGGGTCCCCTGGTCCTGGGGAAGGAACAAGTTTCTTGATGGGTGAGACTTATCCGTTCAGCTGGGTTGTGAAGGGGTTAAGCCACAGGGCTTGAGTGCAGTTGTGCTTAATCCTTATTGGCAAACTGAGGATTTAGGGTGGATGGTTTGAAATCATAGTGAGCAGGTTGCTCCCTACCTGCACTTTACTCCTGGTAGGTGTTTCAGGGTACAAAAGGGGAGTTCGGATACCAAATAACTTTCTGCTGGAAGGTTGTTTTTTTTTTCAGCAAAGGATGATGTTATAACTTCAGTTGAAACAAAGGATGATGTTATAACTTCAGTTGAAACTTTCAAATGAGCAAAGATGGAGATGCAGGAAATCTGTAGCTGTCTTTTACAGAGCACTGACATAGCTCTCGGTGGTGCAGTGGGGATAGGTGCATTACAATTCTGAGGGGTTGAGCTGCTTTACTACAGCCACGTTAAGTATTGTAAGTAGAAACATCGAATGCTTGTCCTGTTTTTCCTCTTTTCCCTTTTTATTGGAGTTACTGTAATTATTGCCTTTTCTTTTCTGCAACTTTTGAGTTATTTTGGGTTTGCTGCAAAACTGAGTTCAGGGAGGCGATTGCCTTCACCTGGCTGCAGAAAAGCCATTAGGAGCTTCAAATTAGTGTGAAATAATTAATAGGCAAGGAAGATTAACGTGGAGAACACGGGCAGTTTTCATTAACATTAAGCAAAAGGATGTTCCTGTAGACACTTTTACCATGCCTGTTGTCCTGGACCTCTAGCTATTCCCTTTGGACATTAATTATATCCAGATCACTAGAGACAAGACCCTGTAAGCCTGCTCAGGCTTCGCATTTGGCTTGTCTTGAAGAGGAACTGAAAGACTTTTCGGCTTGCCAGCTCGCTCAGATTTCTCCTTCCCCTGCATAAGTGTTGTCGGTGGTGGTTGGAGCTAACGACTGCTTGTCACAGCACCTGAGAGCCCCAGGGATGCCCACATGCATCATCAGCATTTTCTCCCTCCCGAACAGGCTGGGGGGAAGCAGACCACGAGCTCCCAGGTTATATTTTGCTCCAAGCACTGATACCACATCCCTCCACTGGCCAGTCCTCATCCTGAGTGTCTCCTGTAGAGAGACGTGTGATGAATTAGAGATTATAAGTGCACTGAAATGTGGAACGCACAGCACTCTGAGTCTCCACTGGAATAACGATTGCAAAAATCATGTGTGAGGCTTGTATGGATTTTTAAGATGTTCAGCCGCTCTTTACAACTACCTGAAAGGAGATGGTAACAGGGCGAGTGTTGGTCTCTTCTCCCAAGTAATTAGCGATAGGACGAGAGGAAATGGCCTCAAGTTGCGCCAGGGGAGGTTTAGATTGGATATTAGGAAAAATGTCTTTACTGAAAGAGTGATTAAACATTGGACCAGGCTGCCCAGGGAAGTGGTTGAGTCCCCATCCCTGGAGGTACTTAAAAGATGTGTAGCCGTGCTGCTTAGGGACATGGTTTAGTGGTGGACTTGGCAGTAACACTGTTTATGGTTGGACTCGATGATCCTAAGGGTCTTTTCCAACCCAAATGATTCTCTGATTTTATGATTCAGTTTCCTTTTTTTGGTGTTGGTCCAAAGTGCTAGGCGCATCACAGAGGTCAGAATACCACCTCCGCACAGCAGATAGGTGTGAGATGGTGTTGCATGTCTGGATTTAAACCTGGTGCAGTCTCACTGATTTTTGCCTGGAGGAAGCAATTTATGGGATAAACTATCCCCGGAACAGCTTCTGAGTTTATTTTGGCAATACAGAGCTGAGCAGCCAGCTAACAATAAAATATGGTTTGTTCCCTCACTCTGTTTTATTTACTAGCGGACATATTCCCTTCAAGGTTTATTTTGAGGCAGTTTGCTGAAATGATGAAATGGGAAGGGTTAACAGCAGGGAGAAGGCAGCAAAGTCTGGTGAAAGGGACTGTTTGGCTTCAGTGATGCCCACTCCTCCTCCTCCCTCTCTGTCCCTCCTCAGTGCACTGTCAGCATCACTGGACAAGGAATATCTCGTACTGCACACATGCAGTTAATCACACGATGGGATGCAACTACTTTTCTTATGAAGGAAAGGGATTTTTGGTGCAATAAATAAAATAAGCACGCAAGCAACAACAACAAAAAGAACAGCCGATAAATGCATTTCCAGGAGTGCAGCAAGGTGGATTACGAGGCAGTGGCTCTATCTCAAGCTGCACATTTCCCTAAGATCGCACTCGCGGCTGAGGTCTCCCACTGCAGTTGGCCAGAGCGTGTATAAACACATTTTGCTTTGGTAGAGCATGTACTTAAAAGCTCGTCCCTTCCATTTGCTGCACCCACCTGTAGCTTTTCAGTTGAAAGACAGAAGAATTAAGAAACAGTAGGAAAATATCAGAAATGCCAGTGTTGATTGCTGCTGCTTTAGCAATTGCAATAAATATAACAGGTCATCACTATTTGCTAGGTGGGGAGAAGGTTGAGCTGATAGCAGAGGAAGTTAGAATCATAGAATCATAGAATCATTAAGGTTGGAAAAGACCTCTAAGATCATCGAGTCCAACCGTCGACCCAACACCACCACCCACTAAACCATGTCCCTAAGCGCCTCATCTACTCGTCTTTTAAATACCTCCAGGGATGGGGACTCAACCACTTCCCTGGGCAGCCTGGTCCAATGTTTAACCACTCTTTCAGTAAAGACATTTTTCCTCATGTCCAATCTAAACCTCCCCGGCGCAACTTGAGGCCATTTCCTCTCATCCTGTCGCTTGTTTCTTGGGAGAAGAGACCGACCCCCACCTCGCTACAACCTCCTTTCAGGGAGTTGTAGAGAGCGATGAGGTCTCCCCTCAGCCTCCTTTTCTCCAGGCTAAACAACCCCAGTTCCCTCAGCTGCTCCTCATCAGACTTGTTCTCCAGACCCCTCACCAGCTTCATTGCCCTTCTCTGGACACGCTCCAGCACCTCAACGTCCTTCTTGTAGTGAGGGGCCCAAAACTGAACACAGTATTCGAGGTGCGGCCTCACCAGTGCCGAGTACAGGGGCACGATCACTTCCCTACTCCTGCTGGCCACAGTTGGGTTGTTCAACCCCAATCCAGTTGGGTTGTCCTGTCTCCTGCCAAGGGGATTCTGCTGGAAAGCAAATGGGGAAAGTAGCTGGAAACTGTAAAAATGTTTTTGGAAATATCCAGTTAAGGAAGCGGAGGAGAAGTGATTTGCACATAGGATTCTGTGATGTATCCACCACAAACCCTTCACAGCTTTCAGGACCCACAGTGCGAGCAAAAGTCACCCTTCCCCCATTGTGGCCCTGAACCCTATTAGCATTGGGGCATGCAAAGTGGTTACTGGATATCAGCAACCCCATATTCCTTCTTGGGGAATTGTAATATTTTAGCACTCGCTTTATGTAGTCAAAGACATTTAATTTTTTATTAGACACAAATGTACTTCACATTCACTTTCTTTCAGTCTTGGTATGTCTTCACTTAGCTTGGCAGTACAGATGTCTTTTTGCTTTGCTTTCTGCTGCTGTTTCTAAATTGTTTTGCGTGTCTGCTTGAACTGCTGAATCCTCCATGAATAGTTACAACATTTCTGCTTGATGTGTGGAAGCTTGAAGTTAAAGCAGTTAAAACAAACTCCTTCTTACTATTTTATTTTCTTTTCTAAAACAAAAAGTAAAATAAAACCAGAACTGGCAGTATGCTGTAACATGAAATAAGAGTTCAGGGGCAGGAAATTGCAAGCCAGATTCAATGCAGTTTTCTCAGATAAGCCATTCTCCGAGCATTGCATTTTCAATGTAATTGTTTGGAAATTCTGGCCAAAGGTTGCATCTACCTTTGTTTTTTTCATTTAATTTGCACTTGTTTGAGGTGTGGGGTTGTCGTGGCCCTCTCTGTTAGTTCTATATGAATTGAGATTTCAAGCCTTTGAGGGGGAGTTCATCATCTCACAGTCCTCTTGCATTTGGCTAAAATAAATATGCTGGGGCTTAAAAACTTAAGTATTTCCATGTCTTCAGAGTATGATCCTCACACGTTGTCCTGTTGTGTTTTGCCTCTTTCTCATTAGGGAAATGCGGTACAGGGTGAGCAAATTGGTCTCTCCATGGCCACCCAGGGGAGGTTGGACAAAACCCACCCTCCCAAATTAGCACTTGAATTTCTGGGTGGTTTTTAACTTTATGGACCAACTCTGGACACACAGTGTTGCTCGGTGTTTCTTTCTTATGGTATTGCAGGGACTCCGAAATGCAGGCGTGCACAGTCCGTGCAATGAAATTGGTGCTTCTGCCTTTTGCAACATTTGGGATATTTCATCTTTGCTGTTGGGGTGGTTTTGGCATTTTAATGACCCTCCAGCAGTACCTGCTGGATGCTGTGAATCTGCAAGAGTGTCCTCAGGTGGGAACACATTGAGGTCTGGAGTCTGTATTATTTGGGGGGTTTAATGCAATAGTGTTCCTAGCTGGGTGCTTATAATTGACGACTTGAAGGAGTTTCCAACCCTTGGTTTGGTTGCATCATGGTTCATCTGAAGCTTCATTCAGCAAAGTACCTAAGTGTGTGTGGACTCAGGATCACTGGGCCAGGCTAGAAATCTGTTGAGGCAAATTCAGTGTTTCTAAGGAAAGAATGGAAATAAATAGGTAAATAAACCCTTCTCTCCCCTACAAAAAACCCCACTCATCCAAAAAACCTCTATCACAAAATGTGTGGACCGGTACTCTCAGCACATGCAATTGGAAATTTAGCCAAGCTGAAGCCATGTCTTGGACGCCCATCCTCCTGTATTACTAACCCAGAGTGTGTCGGCACACTGAAAAATCCGAGAAAAACCTCCCGAAACTGGGATCAGCGCAGCCTGTAAAGATCTAAAAAATCTTATCCCATGCTGCTCTTTTGTCAGTGATTTAATGAAAGCTGGATCTTGTTAGTAACAAGTGAAATTCCTGGGGGATGGGTAAGCCCAAGCTAATTTCTTGTGTTATATAGCCTCATATATAAAGCAAAGGAAAGGACTGTCTAGGACAGCTGATTTAGGAGGAACTGCAGGAAGAGAAGAGTGGGAAAATCTCTAGAAATGACCCCCTGTGCATTTGGATTAAACGCCATTTAATGCCCCGGATTTGTGTCAACCTGACAGACTGATCCAAGACTTTATTTACTGCTGGTACATCATCTGAATCATCTCATGTGTGTGCTGGTGCGGGGGCTGAATCATCTCATGTGTGTGCTGGTGCGGGTGAGATGTGTGAGAAGCAGTGGAAAATCCCGATTGCACTGTTTGGATGTGGAGCTTGTCCTCAAGCACCGGGAGATGCATCCTCAGGACTAACCTGAGCAGTGCATCAAGCAGGCTTCTCGTTTTGTTCAATACTCATGGTTTTCGCCTTGCTCCGTCGCTGACTTTCTGCTCTTCCAAATGCAGGTTGGGCACATGGTGTTTAACAGCTTAGGGAAATCTGGTTAAGGGAAGTAGTTGCAGTCGTAGTTGCAGTCTGCTGACTTGAAAATACGAATCATAGCTCCTGTTTGAGTTTCTGTAACGCTTCAGCTCAGAGAAGCGGCTTGCTAATAGCAGTGGCTGTTTGAATGCGCTGTAGTGGGTCGGGTGGACAAGCCCTGCGGTGCTTTTGGACTTGACCAAAGTTTCAGGTAGAGCAGCTTCTGGGAAACCTGCAACAGCTGACCCAGGCGGGAGGCAGAATAGGGCAAAACCATAAGAAAATCTGCTGTAAAGCTGCTGCCATAAAGCTGGTGCCAAAGACATAGGTATAAATGACTGTTTCTCTGGTGACTACTACCAATCAAAAACCAAACGCCTGATTAAAGCTTATTTGTGTGATGTATCTTTTCTCTGTAATATAGCGCAGTCCAACCTCACGTCGCTTCTTCTCTGGGGATGATGAAGCTGTGGAGGAGCTCAGGATAGTTTCAGGGGGTTTGAAGTTGGGAAATGAAGCTAACAAAAAAACCCCCAACAAACACCACCAAACCTCAAAATCCCAAACATTCAAACCCTCACTTCAGTGTTCTCCTTGTAGGGCAGATTTGGGTACCTTGGCCAAAGTGGGACCTTGGGAATGAAGCTGAGAGAAGTCATCTGGGCAGCAGCAATAGCAATTCCTGGCACTGACTCATTGACCCTTGCAGTTGGGCTATCAGGAAGAAATAGGAAGAAGGGGAGCCTCTCTTGGGGGCTGGAAGATGAATGTGTGGAAGACCCATCTGGGCTCCCATCTCCCTCCTGCCCCAAATGCTTCGAGCCCATGGAGCAGTTGCACTCTTCTCACTGCTTCCTCCCCTTTTCTGAAGGCAGGACCCGCTTGCGTGCCCTCCTGCTCTGGGAAGCGATGGTTAACCATCCTGTTGTGCTTGCGGTTTCTTGTTCATTCGTGGCTCTGATACTCCCACTTGATAAATAAGCAGAAATCATTTATATTCCAATTGCTAATAATTCCTACAATGCTGTCTCAATCCACGTGGGCCGTATCCTCCGTGTTGCAGAAGCATCTTTACTGTCCTGATCGTGCTGAAGTAGGTATTTGCCTGTCCAGTGCAAGTTGCATGATCAGCCACTGCGTAAGGCTACATCAGACCACCTACTTGGGCTAAATTTCTGCAGTGAGGAGGGACCTGCATCCCTCTTCAAAGGATCAGCTGGGAGGTGAGTCCCTTTCAAAGTGATCGGTGGTCTCCAGTACTAATATCTCTTCTGCCTTTTTGTCTTCACAGCCACCCAGATTGATCCCAGCGAACTACAGGAACTTTTTCAGGAGACTTCAGCCAATGTCTTCCGAATTAACTCCAATGGTGCGTATAATGAAAGGTTTCCTAGTCAATTGTGTGCTGTCCTGCTGATGACTCGTGTGCGTGTACACGGTGTATGGCAGCTCCTGTTGTCAGGGAGCAAGTATTAATGCAGTTTTTCTGCTGCTGCATCTCACGAGCACCAGCACATGTCCAATACACAGCTCTTTATAAGATGTAAAAATATTCCACCATATGTTCCATTAAACAGGCACAGATATATTCCAATCCTTGCTGAGACCACATCCTTTTCTATTTTTAATTGTGTCATCTGTTACAATAGGGAGTTAGAGTGCAGAAAGGTGGAACAAGCCAGACTCGTTTTCTAATGTGTTGCAGCACTAGTGTGTTCAGAGCCTGTCCTATGAGCTTGCAAAACATCTATCTATCTCCCTTATAAAAACACCAACACCAAAATTCTTCTGTTGTTCTTCACTCTGTAGATTGAGTGGGGACGCTATTCCTGCTCATGTCTCCTCAGACCCTACAGACGCAAAGTGCTTCCCTCCTTCGGAGACATGCTCTGGCTCATCAGTTTTGTTGGGCTGGGCTGGAGGGATGTATTTTGCAGATAGATACCAACTAACATTGCTGAATGGTTAATGGCATGGTATCCCAGTTCTAAAATTCACTAGTGTCAGACAACAATCTAAAATTATTGGGTGCCGATTTTACGGTGGACCTTGAAATTGCTTCTGAATCACCTGGACAGCTTCTCTGTCTGGTCTGTTCTGTGTCTGTGGGTATTGGGTGACAGAGAGGACTGGCCTAGGTGCAAGGAAAGGATCTTAGTGCCTCCTTATTTCTGTAATTATTCCCCCACGTGTCCCAGGGGTGAGGCCCCAGTCCTTGTAGCAAGGAATCCTTGCTAGAAGAAGGACGGGAAGTAAAACTTCTAAAACATAGTCGTCTCTTCTGCCAGGAAAACTCAAGCACCAATTTTTCTATGACTACAAGGGATTGGTAGGTTTGAGTTTACTTTCGACAATCATCACCTTGAGTTCAGGACCTCCTGCAACATGGATGTACCTCACCTGTGAGCCTCGTTGCTGCTCTCCACCACCCCAGAAGGTGAAGGCCTGAAACAAGTGTAGGCTCTGGGTAGGCTCCATGAAGTTATTCAAGTGCCCAGCTTGCTGTAAAATCAGAAGAAAAATAATTATTCACATTCTCCTTTGTGCCTTGGGATAGACTAACCCCATGCAACAGGACAGGATGGGTGCTGGCTGGCTATGAAGCTGTTTTGAGGAAAAGACCTGGGGGTACTGGTCAACCACAAGTTGAACATGAATTACAGAAATCGTATTCTTGTCTTTAATTACCTAACGGGAGACTGTAGAGTAGGTGGAGCCATAACCTCTCAGATGTGCACAGTGGAAGGACGAGAGGCAAAGGGCATCTGAAACATAGGACATTCCAACTCAATATGAGGAAAAAGGTTCTGATCATCAGGGTGGTCAACCAGTGCAACAGGAGCCCAGAGAGGCTGTGACATCTCCATCCTTCAAGATATTCAGAGCTGGACAAGACCCTGAACAACTTGCTCTTAAGTGGACCTTCTCTGAGCAGAAGGTTGGACTAGAGACCTCCAGAGATCCCCTCCAACCTGCATGAGTCTGTGATTCTTCAGTAGTTTGTCAGAATCTCAATTACTGCACATACAAGTTGATTCTGAATGGGTCAAAAGCAAAATGGGAAATGCACGCTTCATGTTTGTTTATTTTTCTTATTTTTCAGAGGATTAACTGATAGATGCATTATACAAACAGTTGTTTAAAACACTTGTTATTCACAGTTTTTTGGCAAACTGCTTGGATACCACAAGTTCAACAGTTTTCTTCACAGAACAGAATCCAAGAAATTCAGCCATTGAAAGTCACCTTCGGGTTGCCAGTGATATTTGCCCACTGGGATACTGGAGAGCAGTGGTGGGATTGACGGTGCTTGGGGTGAAGGACAACCATGCACTGCAGAAGGTGGAGAAAATCATAGAATCAGAGAATGGTTGAAGTTGGAAGGGACCTCTGGAGGTCATCTTGTCCAACCCCTTTGCTCATGCAGGGCCACTTAGAGCTTGGTGCCCAGGACCATGTCCAGACGGCGTTTGAATGTCTGCAAGGATGGAGACTCCACAACCTCCCTGGGCAGCCTGTGCCAGTGCTCAAGTCACCCTCACAGTAAAAAAAGTGTTTCCTGATGTTCAGAGGGAACCTCCCGCATTTCAGTTTGTGCCCCTTGCCTCTGGTCCTGTCACGGGGCACCACTGAAAAGAGTCCGGCTCCATCTTCTTTGCTCCCTCCCTTCAGATATTTCTATACATTAATAAGATCCCCCTGAGCCTTCTCTTCTCCAGGCTGAACAGTTCCAGCTCTCTCAGCCTTTCCTCACAGGAGAGATGCTCCAGACCCTTAATCATCTTTGTGGCCCTTCTCTGGACTCTCTCCAGTGTGTCCATGTCTCCCTTGTCCTGAGGAGCCCGGAACTGGACACAGCGCTCCAGGTGTGGCCTCACCAGTGTTGAGTAGATGGGAAGGATCTCCTCCCCTGACCTGCTGGCAATGCTTTGCTTAATGCAGTCCAGGATATTACTCACCTTCTTTGCAGCAAGGGCACATCGCTGGCTCATGTTCAACTTGGTGTCCACCAGGACCCCCAGGCCCTTTTTCCCGAGCTTTTCCTTGAGAAAACTCTAATACTGTGACCTGGGCTTGTGGTCACTGTGGCAACTTGAACCTCCCAGCTGTGATCACTAGTACTTTGCTTATAGATGGGTATATAACCATACTATGACACACAGAAATACCTGATTAGCATCAATCTTGGTTGCTCCAACACTAATAGTTTTACCTTGACAATGGTAGTGATGAATGATAGTAGCACTTCTGCTACCAAGCCAAGGGCTCAGCGTGAAGTTTTGCAACCTGCTCGCGAGTCTGTGTGCGCTATTAATACCCAAACTAGCCAGGTTAGGGCTGACTTGATATGTCTCTGTGCTGTAATCACAACTCCTGCTGCAGTGGAGTTTATCCTGAGAAACCCTTAAGATGAGTGGTGCATCTTTTTTGAAATGCCACGATCCAATTTCTATTTTTGTTCTTTGTTAGAATTGCATTAATCCATTCAATTAGGTTTTGAGCAATTTCTGGTGGTCTTTGTTTCTGCTCTTGAGATGGTATAGAGTGCATGATGATGTGCTTTCTGTTAAGAGTTGCCTGTATTGAGTGCTCTGTGAAGCAGGTAATGACAGTGCCTGTACTTAAAACTATTTTGCAAAATTGGAGAGGGTGCGGAGAAGAGCTATGACAACTGTTTGAAGTCTGCAAATCAGACTCTAAAATGCATGCTATCCGAACTCCTGTTTGAGACATCTAAGAGAACTTGATCATGGTGTGTAAGTACCTCTCTGGGAAGAAAGACATCAAATAGATAGCATAGGGCTCATTAATCTAACATTCTTACACATAACGAGATCAGGAGATAGGAGTCAAAGCTAGACAAATTCAATCTTTCTGTATGAGGATAACTAGCCATTAGAACTGCTTATTGAGGGGACGTGATGGATTTGGCATTGCTTCAAACGTTTAAATCAAGATTCAAATGTCTTTTTATAAGATATACTTTAGTCCAGCTACAGTCTACGGTCTTGATGTAGGAGTGATGGGACAAAATTTTATGGTAGGAAATCAGATTGGATAATCAGAATTGCTCTCTCTGGCCTTTAAAATCTATGAATCTATGAATTTATAATGCCTTTTAAAGTACTTTTAGGTTGAAGAAATGCCCATAAGACACTCTACTGTTGTTGCTCTGTTCACCACCCATATTATTTTCTGTCTGCTAAAGTCAGTTTCATTCAGTTTGCGTGTGGCTTCTTCATAGCCTTTTCCCCAAAAGTGGGTACATCTTTTCAGGAGAGGGATGCTGAGTGTACTGCTAAGATTTTGCAGTCAGAGCTAATCCACGTTAGGTAAAGAACTTTGCAGGATTATAAAATGGGAAAGGATGCCCATGATCCCTTCTGCCCTGTACAGCTGTACAATATGGTCTCTTTAGGGAACCCAGCAAGCTCCATCTCAGGGCATGTAGCAGAAGTCAGTGCTGTTGTTTGTGCACCACCACGCAAACAGCTGAGCAAGGAACGAGCGGCTGCATTGCAGATGTTCACCAGATTATGGTTTGTACTCCTGTTGCACTGGGCATGATGTGTTGAACGTCCTTCAGTGTTGCATAAATCCAATCACAGGTCCCCTTTTCCTTCTTTTCCTGCCTTACCCCAGCCTCTTTGGGGTTTTCCAGGTTTACCGTTGCATTTGGAGACCAAACTATGCACCTGAAATCCTCTTCTCCTCCTTGGGATGCTAAAGGTGTCATGAGCTCCCCATGCTATGCCTCTGTTGTTTGAATTCCCAAAATGCCAGGTTGTGGGCAGTCTCGGCTGTATTTTTTCTGTCTTTGGGGAATGGCTATTTTTAATGAAACAAGAAGTCAACTTTGTACCGGGATTTTAAAACATCGTTGATTTTTATTGAGTAACACTACAAAAATAATAAACGTTGCATACTTTCTCCCTCTTTGCTCTCCTTACTCTTTTTGCAGAAGTCTGAGCCTTTGGGGTGCTTTAAATTCTTCTTGGGCCGCTCAGGACTTGCCTCCTGACCAAGGGGTATCTTTGTAGCTCTCAGCTGATCTTGGCTGATTTCACGTATAAATGCCTCCTGCTCCTTTTTTCTGCTATGAAAATGGAAATCTTCCTCATGTGTTGAATAAAAATCTTAGCCAGGACAGTTGGTTCTGTTTATGTGCTACTGGATCACTCTCCGGCCAGGTCATGAGCTTATAGACTTTTTTTTTATCCCATCTCTTACAGAAATGTCAAGGGGTAGAGAAAGCTTTTTCCTATTCTTTGCATCTGCTTGCTTTCTCTCTAATTCTTTGGGGGCCGTCTCTGTTGAGCGTAGGGAAGTTTGTCTGATAGTGCTTTGACTTATGTGAGTTTTATGGGGTTTTTGTTTAGTTGTTTTTTTTCCTTTTGGGGAAAAAAAACCCACAAAAATAAGCTCAAGTACTGGCTGAATTTGTCTTATCGATGGCTTTTTTCCCTACTTATTTTTATGAAGGTTTTGCATTTCTTTTGAAGTACGGCTTTTAGCTGCCTCTCAGTAAATGCCTTATAAATAAGTAAAATAAATAACAGTCGTAAAAGGAGCTGGTTTGGTGCGTCATGTCTAGAGGGCCAATCAGTGGAGGATATACTGGAGGAATCAGACCTGTTCTGGCCAGATGGAGAACCTGAGTGCTCTAATGAGTCTCTTCCCTCTCTAATTCCTGTTACTTGCTCATTAATGACTCCCTGTGACAGGTTGGTGCCATGCGCAGTCCCATTACCTTGATCTGAGAGGCTGAGCAAAGGATTTTTCAGCATCCCCCAGGTGCGATAAAGTCTCCATTGCCATCTCAGGATGGTTTCTTATCCCCCGTTGATTTTAAGGATTGCTACGGCATAGACAACTGGTGCCAAACTCTCAGTTTATGTAAATCAGTACAGCTCCAACAGCAGTGATCTCTTCTGAATGTGCCTCATCCTAGAGGACTAGCATATGCCTTTTAAAAATTGACTGTACAAGGCTTTTAAAGTCAGATGTCTGTTTTAACACTGGCTTCACAACATCTCTCCATCACAGCTTGACGTGTTGCTCCTTTAGTAGAGTTACTGCTCGCGTGGTCAGAACTGGTAAATTGAGAGGGATTTTCCATATCCAGCACATGAACTACACAGATTTTGATAGAGTGATTCCTGGCCAAATAAGTTAGATCCATCCCAGAATAGCTCAGTCCGCCCGAGATCCAGGATGCTCAAGTTTGAGTCTCAGTTCTGCTATTTCCCAGGTAAGAGCCATATCAAATGCCAACCTTTGACTCTTCCAGAGTGCGTATCTTGTCCTTTTGGGATAATTGACCTTTATGTAAGTGTGTAAATATTATGCTCGAATTAAAATATTAGATAAAATTGTAGGATAGGGACTTAAACCTGAGCCATTTTCTCACCTGACTGACAAGCATTTTGCTCTTCTCTTGCATTCCTGTCTCAGGTTCTTTTGTGTATATGTGTCTTTTCCAAAATATTTAACAAATGTAAAAGCTCTTGGATTTGCCTCAACGTGAAATGGCGTGTATGTGAAATCTCGAAGAGTTTTGTGCAAAAGGAAAGCTGCTTCCTACTCCCTTCTTCTCCAAAGCAGGTAGTAGCAAAGGCCTGCAGTGTTTTTGCAGAGAACCGCCTGCGTATCGGATCTGTCTTCCATCAAGCTCATCTTCATTTGTAGGAAGATGCTGGCAGAGTAGCTTTCACTTTGAATTGTCCTGATTTTGCACCTCAGGATAGAAAGGTGCCTGGATGCTGTAAGCTGCTGTTTTCCCTTCTGGAGTTGCACACATGACATTAACACATTCTTAGAAATTCAATGTCCGCACAAGTGCTTTCTCTACCTTGACTTGCTGTCCGTTCACCAAGGACCAAGCCTGTCCTGAAGGGTTTATGGGCCCAGAAGTATTTTTAGATGGTGCAAAATTTTGCCTTTGAAACAGACAGCATATAGAATGCATGGGAGATTGATTTGTTTGGATTGCAGAGGGGGGAAGAGAGACAATTATAATATCTGTGAGATCTCTGCAGAATCAGTGCTGTTCTCTTAGAGAAACAAATGGTTATTAGTGAATTTATTTAGTCTCAATTTATTCTTTAAAACATTGTGCATCCAGCAAAGGATACTAATTATTAGCTCAGTTACAGACAATTCCTTGAGTCTTTATCTCACTGAATCACCAAACTCCACACTAAATTCTGTTATTGCGATCTAGCAAGCGGGGTGAAAATATATGGTGGTATTCAAGCTTGTTTTGAATACTCATGTTGGCCAGGCACATCATTAGTTACTTTTTATGCTGTTTGGTGACTTTTGCTGTCAACCCAGAGAAAAGCCTAAAAGAGAAAAGGGGATTTTGTCTGTCAGTGGAAAAATATTAAAGTGACTTGTTCAAAGTTACAGGCCGAGTCCAAGTCTGCAGAGTCATTAAAACAGAGGATTTCTTAAATTTCTATGGAAATATTTGAGCCACGTTTCTAATCTGTTCTTTTTTCCTTCCTTAAATATTGAAGTGTGACTGATAACGAGTTACAAGTTTTTACAACTGGAAGCGTCCGGAGAAAATCCCACATATAAATATTAAGAATGTCATTTATTTAGCGTCTTCCATTGTGGAAGATCTTGAAGTACTTTGTGTACTTGATAAGCTAAGCCCAAAAGTAGTGACCTGCTGTTAATTTAAGAGTGAATTTGAAACAGTGAACATTCAAGGGTATAAAAAGGCAACAGTACTCCTACATTTCTGCCACTTTTTTATACACATACACACACACACATATATATTTCTTAAATCTGAAGTCACTGTGTATTGCAAAACAAACCACGTTTCCAGCTTCCAGCTGCTCTTAGGGTATTCTCCTCCCCTGCTGGAAACACCCAAGAGGCTTTCTAGCTCAAACACAGGAGATGATCACAGCGAAGCGCCCCGTTCTGTCTGAGCCAAAAACCAGAAAAGATTTGGAGTATTAAAGTCTGGGACAATGAGATTAGAAGATATCAGAATGGACAACAGTGTTCTGCCTCTTAATCGCTAGTCAGAGCAATGAACACTTATTATGCAATTTCTTGCCTCTTCATTGAGGGCACATTTGCAGCTGGAGATGCTCCACGCACAGTTCTGTGGGGCCTCAAGGCATGGACCTCCTGAGGAGGATAAGCAGTGGTTTCCTACTCCCAAGAGTGCTGCCCGGATCTCCTGGCAGAAAGCACAACTGCCTCCAGCCCTGGGAATTTCATGCATTTGCTGTAATATGAAGAGTTAGAAAGTTTGGGGCTGGCAGAGTCAGAGATCTATGTGAGGTCCACGGGATGGAGGTTTTCTTGCTGTTACAAGCAGTCGTGCCCCGTCATGTCATGACACGTGACAAGTGGATTCACCATTTCTGCATCCAAGGGACCCAATTTATCCATTTTGGGGTAATGGGCATTGCCAGATGTTGTCCCCTTTGTCTTATGAGTTACCTACCGAAACACTACTTCATTCTGTTGTTTTGAAAGAAAATAAATTAAAAGGCAAGCAAATGAACAAAAATCCAATATTTTTTCCCTCTGAAAAAGTGTACTGCTTCTTTACCTTTTCTTTCCTTGCTGTTGACAGTGACCTCTCTGGAAAGAAGCCTTCGATCTCTGGGGACCTCAAATGATACTCAAGAGCTGCAGGATGGACTGTGAGTTTATTTTGAATTGCTGCAGATCTCTCTTTGTCCCAGCCTTTTCATTTTTTTCCTCACATCCTCACCCTTTCTTCTGTCCTTTTTTTTATAGCTGGACACTTTTTTGTCAGGCTTACTTCATTTTGTTCCTTTCTGTCGGTGATTAATAATGGTAGGGCGTGTATTGGTCATATAAAGCTTTGCTAGTGCTGGTTTCAGGTGGCAGAGAATGGTAGGAAGATAACAGAAAATGATGGCCCACAGTGAAAGAGGGTTTTCTGTCGTTGTGTATGTGTTGTTATTTTTTGTTGGTTGTTTTTTGTTGTTGGGAGTTTTTTATTTATTTTTAATGTGAAGCCAGAGTACGATGCTTGTGTAGCTTTTTCCTTCCCCCTTCCCCACTTTGCCAAAGACCATGAATCCAAGAGAAAAAAAGAGAAGGAGCAAAAAGATATTTTGTAGGTGGAAAAGTGTGTTGTGGTGTTGAAACCTGCATCACAGCATCACGCGGCACAACACTGAGAAAATGAAACTTCAATTTCACTTGCAATAGATACAGTTCATTAAACTCTCTTTTCTAGATATGTGTATACACAAACACGCACAGTTAGTTTTCATTGTAAGCATGCTAATTAGAGAATTAAAATGGCTTTTCCAAATGTAGCACAATTTATTAAAGCTGCTTCCCTTAATGCAGCTTGCATGCAAAAATCAAGTAATTAGGATGTTGCTCTGATTTCGTGTATATGACTGCAGTTCCTGCTGAGATTCGGCTGTGAACAAAGGGGAGAATTTGGTTGCTGTTTCTTTATATTGGCTTTATACACTGTAATTTGCCTGATGGACTTGACTGACCTTCTCAATGCAATATAAACTCTCAGACTGGTTTGCAGTCTCTCTCCTTCTCTCTCCAATCCATTGCTTTCACCAGTGCATCAGATCTGCCCTAATTCACATATACTGTTTTGCAAACTTGAAGATTAAAAATAGTGATAGTAATAATAGTCAGAAGATTTGGAGCTAAATTTAGGAGATGGAGAGGATGCAAGAGTAAAAAATCAGCCTGTGGAGATAGATGTAATCAGGAAAGATGTTTACATGTACAAAATTATTTGTAGCATAAACCACCCCAGTAACTGCTGGAGATCCTTAACCCAGGAAAGCCTTTCTGTCACGCAGAGCAGCTATTGTGTGTGCACTCCTAAACTATTCTTCTTTTTATTTAAGAATCAATTCCTTGACTCTTCAGAGCACTTCAAAAACGTGGCTAGATAATTTTCTTCTTTCCTGAGCAGTTACCTAAATAGATGCAAAATGCACTAATTGCAATTATTTTTGATCTCGGAATTATAATTAATTGTCCAGATAGCTAAATGCAGCTTATTTTTATTTTAACTGTGCTTCCCTGCCCCTGTCGTGAGCCCCAGAATTCCTCCAGCTGTCTTCTTCCACCTTCCTGGTTCATCCCCTTTCTCCATGCTCTAGCAGAAGGTCTGTCCTGATTTCTTCCATTTGGCTCATTGCATCTCCGGACAGAAAAGTTGCAGGGTGCCAAGCAGAGGAGGACCAACAGCTGTCTTCCCCTCAATCCTCTCATTCTTTCATCCTGTCCTAACACTGATGTGTCCTTCGCATTGCCCCTGATTTCATCGCCAGATGCAGGCAAGCAGTCTTGAATGCTCTGCAAGCGTCTCTGCCTGTCTCTCGTGAGAGCTGCACCAGCAAAAAGCAGTATGCCATGAATCACGAGAGCTGGCAGTGCTGCATATATCTCTATGTTCAGGAACAAGCAGAAGGTCAGCTCTTCAGGTGAGAACTTTGGGGCAGCATTTTCTGCTTCCCCCGCTGCAAATCATGGCCTAATCTTCCTCCTTTGCCACTTGACCCCTTTCCTTCAAAGGTTGATGCATGTTTCTCCTTGAACAGCCTCTAACTTGGAAGATGGTTGGGGAGCAACGAGTGAACATTTGGTGGGTTTATAGCCTTGGCTATTAGAAAAATGATAGTATTTGTGGGTATCTAAATGGTAAAATTGCCACAATTTCTACTTTCATACTAACTAGGTGACTATCACTCTGCTTAAAATGAGACTGTTAGGCAGGCGAGGGGAGGCAGAATATTTGAGAATAGGGGTTCATGGTGAATACTGGTCCTGCCACATAGGACATTTGCCTACCATAGTCTGTATGCTGCAAAAGTATTTGCTTACCTAGCTGCAGAGTCCTGGTAAAACGGCAAAAACCAAAGTTGCCTGACTCCTTTTCAAATTCATGCAGACTTTCTGCCTCTTATGCACAGGACCTATAAGGTCATCAGATGAGGGCAGGCTTCTTACTGTCAGACTGGGCTATTCCTTTTTCTGAAATGGTTTCTCTCCCTTGGATAGCTGAGTCGTTCAGAATAAGGACTGTATCTGCGGCAAGTGGATTTGGGAGAGTTCATCCCAAATCGAGTGCCAGCTCTAGTCAGCGAGACAGACTTGGCTGCGGATGTGTGAGTAGGCTATAGATGAGGCCCAACAGTGAATAGTCTTGGTCAAAGGTCTTCCCAAAGCCAGCACAAATTCTTGTGTGCTATGTGCTTGGAACTGTATGTCCTGGCAAGTGAAATGTAAATGCCCATGAAAAGCTCTAGATGGAGTCAGCTGAATGCAGTTGACCCTGGATTAATTGGGAAGGGAATGGGAGCAAAAGGAAAAAAGGTGCGTGGAGCTGGGATGAGGAGCTAGGGCCAGTAGGCAACACTGACAGCTTTGTCCAGTGATGCTTGGTTACAAACAGCTTGTTAAGTACTGATATGTTGCAAGAAAAAAACGACTGATTTTTTTTTCCTGACCTTTGGTTTAATAGTCCAAGCTCCCAAGGAATTTATCTGCCTCCTTAGCCAGAGGATTTGGGATGAGGGGCTTCTCCAACATTAGGCACTGAAGGTAACTAGCTTTTAATTTAGGCAAATAAACTTAAATGCCCAGATAAATCACTGTCTCTAAGAGACAGTGAAAACCAGTCTCTATTCTTGTGAGGGGGTGTGTCTAGTTTGTCTCCCAACACCCTCAAAAAAGAGGCTGGAAATGAAAGCATTCCTGTAACCTGGGCAATGCTCTCTGAGAAGTATGATACGCTCCCCCGTATCAGTCTTGCCCACATTTGTTCATCACTGACCCAACACATCAGGGGTGAAGGATGCCTTTGACTAGCTGAACACAGAGGCTTGGGTCCAGAGGCATCCCCTTTTAATGTTACCGTGAGGATAAAGCTTCCCTGTGTACCACCAGATTCTTTTTTTCCTGAGAACAAAATTTAATAAGAAAAAAATGTAAAGCTGGCTTTTTTTTTTTTTTTTTTTGGGGGGGGGGGGAATTCTTGCATTTTTTGACAACCTGGCCCAGTCTTATTGTTACATCAAGAAAAAAAAGGTGGTCGTGCAGATTGCAAGTAGCATTTGATGGCCACC
>NW_008795557.1:1977366-1993427 GCF_000699145.1 Aptenodytes forsteri
TATAAAGAAAAAAAGGAAAGGCTTGTTTTTTTTTTTTTTGGGGGGGGGGGGAATTCTTGCATTTTTTGACAACCTGACCCAGTCTTATTGTTACATCAAGAAAAAAAAGGTGGTCGTGCAGATTGCAAGTAGCATTTGATGGCCACCTCGAAGTCATGAGACTGAGTATTTAGCGGCATGAAAGGTCTTTGATGCCCTTTCTGTGGAGGCTGGTTGGCCATAGCAGCGATCCGTGCTCTCCAAACCAGACTTCCTCTTGCATTTTTTGACAACCTGACCCAGTCTTATTGTTACATCAAGAAAAAAAAGGTGGTCGTGCAGATTGCAAGTAGCATTTGATGGCCACCTCGAAGTCATGAGACTGAGTATTTAGCGGCATGAAAGGTCTTTGATGCCCTTTCTGTGGAGGCTGGTTGGCCATAGCAGCGATCCGTGCTCTCCAAACCAGACTTCCTGCATTGCTCATCTCAGTGAGGAGTATATCTCCTCACTGGACATTTGGCCTTAGCTCATTGCAGGTGCAAGGTCAAGAACAATATTGCATTGAGTTACAGTCATAGCTTACTACCCTTTTTTAAGTGTGTCTAGGATGTAGCCCATGAATCTTCACTCTGTGGCATTTTTGGATCTTTATAAGTCACTAGCAGGAGAATTTGCCTGTTTAGGGAGGAGTTATAAGAAGGATATATTCAGGGCCTTTAGCACTGATGAGATTTTTGAGTGCGTCCATACCGCAAAATTTTTTGATTTCTCCTGATTTGAGGAAAAGCTCAAATTTTGGCTTCCACCTCCCTTCTCCCATTGACATTATTTTTGAAAAAAATGTGCACATTATAGAAATAGGTAGGGATTTTTTTTCTGCAACTGAGAGAGGGCTCAGCTCTACATCTGTACAGTGTGTGAAAATAAATCTCCTTTTCTGATAGAAGTGATATGGCAATAGTCAATGCTCTCTATCATAACACCCTTCCATTCCCTTGGAAAAATCAGGCATCCGGACACTACAAGGTCACTAGCAGAGAACCCACAAGGACACAGATCCTCCTGTCTTTGAACTCTAGTTAAGCGAAGCCACGGCAGAGAATTCCTGTGGCCACAGCCTGAGTGTCACATCTGAGCAGTATTAGTGAATATATATATAACATATATATAGGAAGTGAACGCTGTCTGCAAAACACTGACGAAGTGCATGCTTTTTGATGTACAATACTTTAATGATTTTATTAGGGCTATGCAGCGGAACTGATTATATTGCAGGACTGCAAAGGAGTTTCAAAGTGTTTTCCAAACGGAAAGGTTAGTTTGAGATCTGAGCTGCTTTGGCGCGAGACAAAGGCAACGGTCCTGGAAGAGGCCAAAAGTGCAGCTTTTGGGTTGCTGCTCGTACCTGGCTTTTGGCCAAACGGTAACCTCACAGGGCACCTGTTTTCCCTGAGCATGCAAATTGTGCCAAAATGCATGTGTGGTTTGCCATATTCTTGGCTGGGATTAGAAGGAACTCCATCTTCCTCACCCTTCCCCAGGCAATTTGCCACATCACCAGAGGATTTTTTGGGGGTGAGTAAAATCACCTTGTCAGTTTATCATCACACGACCCTGAAATCAAGTCATACCTATGGCGAAGCACTGCCAATGCGACATATGCAGGGTGCCCTATTTGGGGTGCTCTTGGGAAGAGCTGCATCCCTGTCCAAGCTTGAAGCCTCTCTGAACAGCGAAAGTCAACTGAAGAATGGCAATGAGCACTTCAGTCCACTCAGGCTCAGTCTGAGGTGGTTTGCTGGATTTGTAGAAGCACTTTTGAAACACGCTGGCATTCAGGATATAGTCATATCACCTTCGTTATGGATAAGACACCTAAAGGTAGGTGTCTACGTTAGCTTGGTCTATGGTGTCTGTCAAGCTTCAGCTCGTCCTGATAAGATAGATGACTCTTGAGGCTATTGAGATGCCCCAGGGTGTCTGAGACACACATGTGGGGCTGGCAGTTTTGGTACAGGACTTGCTGTTCAGTCACTTCTGAAACAACAGCTGTAGGCCTGGTGGCACCCTAGGACATCTCAAGTGACACTAGGTGTCCCCCTGAATCAAATGGGAGAATTACCGCTGGTAGTTTACCTTCAGGCTGAATGATTAAGACAACTCAGTTTCTTCCCACCTAACTGGTATTACAGTGAGAAGCGTAAGTAACCCTTGGTTTTTTTGTGAGTTGTGGGGTCATTCGTACCTTAGCTGGACTGAAATGACCTTTGGACATGCCCAGCTTCATCTGCATGTGCTCCAGGGATGCTGGATGGTTGTCCTCATGGCTAGGAGCCTCACCAACTTGCTGGGGAGGCAGATGAATCCATGCCCCTCAGCTTTTCTGAATTGACATAAAACAATAAAGGCTTTTTTCTCAGTTCTTTTTATCATTTATGTGTATTGTTTCCTTTTTCCTTTCCTATCTTACCCTTATGTTTGACAAGTTGGAGGTATACCTTAAAGAAAATCTATTTATTTATTTATTTTAAAGCTTCTGTTAAAAAGGTTTTAATTCCTCTGGAATACAGATTCATTTAGAGAAGAAAGATATTTTAAAGTTGTAATTTACTGAAAGAAAATTTTTAAAGTAAATCAGACAGAAGATTTTCAGTGTCAGCATGTTTAATTTTAAAAAGGTTTTAATTCCTCTGGAATACAGATTCATTTAGAGAAGAAAGATATTTTAAAGTTGTAATTTACTGAAAGAAAATTTTTAAAGTAAATCAGACAGAAGCTTTTAAGTGTCAGCATGTTTAATTAAGGGTAGAATTTAATAATATTTTATATGGTTTTGTTATACTGCTTGTATAAGCTTAAAAAAAAAAAAAGATTTCCATAAATATTTTGAAATGTCTTTGTGATTCTGTTAATATGTTAAACCCTTCAAAGTAATACCTTCCCTGTTCAACTCAAAGCAGTCGGATTAACTTTATCTATCTTCCATTTATCGCTGCTGGCATCTATTTCTGACATGAAAAACCTTCTAGGTTTGGCAGTAAAAATGGGTTGCCAGATTGCAACATTTGCATTTAACTGTATAATACACTTGCCGCATTAATAACTGTATTTATGTGACAGATCTCACCCTTAAGAATCCCAGAGCTCCAGATATATGACATCTCTGAGATAAATTACAAAAGCTGGTGATGAACTGCATAACTCTCCAATGATGATAAATTCATCTGCTTTTGACCATCTTCCCTGCTTAGAGAGGTCCTTGGCGTATCCCTTCACATGCCTGAACAGTTTCTAACAGTCACTACAAATCAATCTGTCAGAGTTTTTCTTTTCAGTGTTTTCCTCCCAAATTGCCCTTGCCAGAGGTCTGAGATGGCCAGAAACCTTGGCCAAAGCACTAGTCTCTTCCCACGTTAAGATACCAACCTTTAGAAATAAGCTGTGAATTTTAGGCCATGAAGTGATGGAGCAATGATTAGTTATTTGTGGGAAATAGTGGGTGCTCCAGGAGATGCAAGCATGGGGACAAGCAAAGATGGCATCTGGGGGATAACCAACTATCTCATCTTGAAGATGTCTTACTGCTGCTGCTTCTTACATCATTTTTTCATGCTTTCATGTCTGAGCTTGCGATTTCTGATTTGTCCTCGGTGTCGTGGTGAGTCAAGGAAACAAGACCATGGGAGCCCACTCACTGCCGGTGTCTCTGCAGGTGAAAACTGGGCTGCATGGGAGCCCCAGCCTTCCCACATATCCTTGTTCCCATCTCCGGTTTGCAGATTTGCCCATCAGCTTTAGGTCCAGCTGGTTAAACAACATGGCTGTAACATCTTCAGGGGAGGTGAGGAACAGGAGAAGTTGGTTACCACGGCGTGAACACAGGTCTTTGCATGCTTACTCCAAGGAAACAGGGTCTGCAGTAACATCCCACGGTCTTTATGCCATTCGGAGCACAGATCTGGGTAAACAGAGAGATGACTGTTGTCTTCTGCCAGTGACTAGATACTGTAAAAATAAGCCTTCTCCCCACTCATGCACCCCTTTTAATTTGGCGCCTCAGGTGAAAAATGTGCGCTCCCATTTTGGAAGCCAACTGCATCCTCCAGCAAGCACTCTATTTGTAGCAAGAAAATTTTACACTAGCAGAAGTGTAGCTGGATATTGCCATGTGTAAAAATACTGTCATGCTTGGTCTTTTAATAAATTTATTCTAAGATGTTTATCTGGGAAATGCTGAACTCACACTGATGTTATTTTATTTTTTGTTTTGTGGGTGACAGCAGGAGGAATAAATAAATAGAATAAACCATTCCCTCTCTTTTCAGCTCTTGGACCACCATGATAACAGCAATACTTTTACTAATTTTTCAGAAGCCTTTCTGAGCTCAATCAATGAAAAATATGCACAACTCCCCTCCTATTATTAGCCAAAATACTAGCTTTTTAATTTTGGTTTTACTTCTTTTGCCATTCTCATGTATTGGAAATGAAATGTGGTATTTGAATAGGTTAAAGATTGGCATTTTGAGTCAACAGAGCAAAATTCATCCTCCCTCCCCCCCCAAAGAACAAACCAACTTCAACTATTTTGCCTCTTTGCTCCTGCAGAGTTAGAGATAGTGAAAGACGAGTTCACATTCCGTTAGCATAGCCTGCAGAGGGCAAATAATTTTTTATTTGGGTTGAAATATCCACAGGCAGGAAGTTTATCTTACGACTTGAGATCCTGATTGGAGTGACTTGCCTCTGGATTTATAAGCACAAGTTTTGTAAACTTTCGGAGACCAAAAAAAATTCCTGGAGGGGGGGACAGGAAGGCTGCATGTTTACGGTAAGTTTTTATGCCCATAGTTACACATTCAGCGATGCAGTTCATATTGATTGACTGGAGGGACCTGTGGGATGAAATTTGTTTAATAATTCATGTATGCAGGCATGGAGTACGTGGTTGTCAGGGCTGAGCATCCATTCTGCCGTGGAGTCCTTCAGGGGTCTGACATGCTAATCCAAACATGCTAATGCTTATTGGAATACTTCTATTGGCTTTGTGTAAGGTCTTGTTTATTCCCTGAGTCTTACGCCGGCCATAAAGCTGGGAGCAGCGGTCCCATCAATGAGAATGACGTTTGTTGTGATCTGTGGCTTTGGCTGATCCGTTCAGTTGTGTTTCTGCAGGCTATCTGTGGAAGCAATTAGCATCCTCTGGAAGGTTTGCTGGGTTTGAGGGGGGGGAAAAAAAGAAAGAAAAAAAGTAAAGTCCAATCTCAGAGAAGAGTATGAGGATGTGCTGAGATGTTGCTTGCTGGAGAAGTCACTCTGGCTTGCTGATATCACTGTGTTTTTCACTGCAGTGCTCTAATGGATGAGTCCTTTTGCACCGAGCTCGATCAGGGCCATAGTAAACCCCCTGTGCAGAGACGCTCGTCTTCCCACCACAGGAGGCACCACCAGGGGTTAATCAGTTCTTTAGGCAATGTGTATAGACATCAGATGTTTTAACTGAGTAAGGAGATGGTTTTCAGCAAGTAACACTTCCACAGAGCAGTAATGGGAGATCAGGAGGAAATCTCATAGGGGATTGGGTTTAAACCCCTTTCCCTAACTTGTTCGAAGTGGAACTAGGTAAGCCAGACGAGGATGCTCTTTGGGAAAATGTCTTGGAGGAAGAGAAGTGAATCATGCCAGATGAAAACTACAAAGGAAAGAAAAGAGAAGCCAAGGCTACTTTAAAGAAATTATAATTTTAATACAGCATTGACTGTTTGTTAGTAATGTCACAGCTTTTGGAATTTAGCATGTGACTTAGCAGATTTTTTCCAGAAAATGCTTGTGATCAGCCAGGGGTCCATGACCTCCTCTTGAATAACGTCAACTGTTTGACAAACATGCGTGTTTTATTTTGAAGAAAGTCAAACCTCAAGGGTTTGACAAACATGTTGACATACATGTTTAGCAGGACATTTTCTATTGCTGTCTCCTTACATTCTCTCTCCCAGTGTTCACAAAACACAGATGCAATTTGTACATGGAGAGCTTGCCTGCTCGCATCCTGTGATCTTCATGCATTCAGTCTTACAGAATAATGAACGACTAATGTCATGCCTCTTTCCTAGATTGCAATGTCGCAGAATGGGAATTTTCTTTCTAGATTTAAGATAATGAGGGGAAAAAAAAAAATCTTAGTTCCCCAGTGCACGTCCTTAGAGGTTAAACTAGCTGAGGAGGAATTTTCATCCTCCTTTAGAAGTTATTTTATTAATACTAATACAGTAAATAATTCTAGAAGGTTAAGACTGTACACATGACCCCCTGCACTTTGCAACTGTAAAAAGTTCAATAAAGTTTGACTGTTTGAGTACCGTGAGTGCTGTGCACTTGGTCCCATGGCAACAACCACCTTATGGAAGGTGCAGACAAAGAAAGCAAACTTGTTAAAGCACTCAAAAGGTACAGCATTGAATGAGTGTTTTGTTTCAACTGTATTTCTTCTTTTCTTTCTCTTAAGCTGCAGGAAACAGTAGCCCTGTGTGCCAAAGTCTTGTCTAACACCCTTTTAGATGGTGTTAAAAATATAATATCCTCCCTTTTGGGTGAAAAATTGAGAAATCTGTTGCCTTGAGGGGAGGTGATTGTGGCTGCAGTGCAGTCTTGCTTCTTGGAGGCAAAAGCTGGGGTGGAGGAGGAATACAAACATAGCAGGAGAAGAAGGAGCAGCAGCTTTTGTTTCAGGTGCTGACTCCCAAGAGGTGCAAACTGAAAAATCTTGGGTTTGGCCAAAAATAGCATGTAGCTGATCAGTGTTGTATAGTAAGCTTGTACCACCCTTGAACCAAAATGCTACTTCTAGATGCCTTTTTGAGCATGGCTTTATGCAGGGCTTCAGAGGAAGCTGATTGAGGTGATTAAGCAAAGATGCAAAAGGAAAGGGGCGATACAGGTTGCTGTAAGTTTGATCAACACAAACAATACTGCCTGCGGGATGGGGGAAGGTAAATTAGTGTCACTCATTCAGGTGAACCTGTCCCTGGTGGAAGGAAGGAGATGAGAGCAGAAAGACAGCCTTGCGTTGCAGATGCAGGTGCAGATGCAGATTCCGCACCTCGAATACTGTGTTCAGTTTTGGGCCCCTCACTACAAGAAGGACGTTGAGGTGCTGGAGCATGTGCAGAGAAGGGCAACGAGGCTGGTGAGGGGTCTGGAGAACAAGTCTTCTGAGGAGCGGCTGAGGGAACTGGGGTTGTTTAGCCTGGAGAAAAGGAGGCTGAGGGGAGACCTCATCGCGCTTTACAACTCCCTGAAAGGAGGTTGTAGCGAGGTGGGTGTCGGTCTCTTCTCCCAAGTAACAAGCGACAGGACGAGAGGAAAATCAAGCACTGGAAGAGGCTGCCCAGGGAAGTGGTTGAGCCCCCATCCCTGGAGGTATTTAAAAGACCTGTAGATGTGGCACTTAGGGACATGGTTTAGTGGTGGACTTGGCAGTGTTAACAGTTGGACTTGATGATTTTAAGAGTCTTTTCCAACCTAAATGATTCTATGATTCTATGGTTCTATGACAGTGCAGACTCAGCTGAACCAGGAGAAGTTGGGGTTGTGTTGGCAGAGAGAGGTGCTGACGTGGGTTGGGCACTGTTAAAACTATTGTCTGTGGATAGACTCCCAAGAACTGAAAGACGATCATGAAATCGATACTTTGAGGGCTTCCTGCTTATGTGCAGGATTGCAGCGTTTTTCCCATGTGAAGCTCTAAGTGCACTTGTTTCCCTTCAGTATAATTACCCACTAGCAAAGTCTGATGCCTGACATTTTTGTTGTGTGTTTATGGTACTGCACGTGATTGCAGTTGTGTTATTATATGGCAAGGTCAGAGACAAAACCATCTCAGATGGTTCAACTGGTGCTGATGGATAATTTCTGTACGTGGACCATTTAACCCTCTGACCTAGCAGATTGCAAATGGGATTTAATATGGGTTAGTGTTAGCTGCTGAGATGTTTGAGAAGATGGGCAAAACAGCTGAGTTGTTTGCCAAAAAGCAAGTTACAGCAGCAAGTTGACAGGAGATTTAGATTATAGTGTTGATAAAGCCCCTCAACCTCTCCAGCTTGATTTGTGTCTGGAGTAGAGGGAAAATCCAGCTATGTCACGTTGTCTGAAGAACATAAATGAAAGAAAGTAAGATTATTGAATTGCTGAGCATGGCAAATTCCCCCAAGCCCTGTAGAATAATGTATTTTAATGATGCTGTACAGTTTATAAAGGTCAGTTTGCACTTCAATTACAAATCCAGGTTTAAACATGGTAAAGGACACAGGAAAAAATAGTGATTTCATTTTTTTTTCTTTTGTAATTACCTTTTGGGATGCTGATAATATTTCAGGCTCATTTGTAAAAAGATTCCACAGTACTACAGTAACAGGCATTTTAAAAGCCTCAGCTGAAGTGCTGAAAATCTAGGTCCTAGTTTTATTTCTCTATTTTGCAGCTGGACAAAATAAGCCCTGTGAATTTTTAAGGTTTTCCAGTGAATTAATCACAAAGTTGGGAAGCAATCTTGTATGAAAGGTTCAGTCAAATAGCAAACCAAGTTTAATTAAAAAGAAGCCACGATTTTTTTTTTTTTCTTATCCTTTTTACCAGCATTCTGGTTGTTAATCTTCTTTACTGAATATGATTTCACACTGAGCTGCGAGCGCAGGGTCTTTGCATCCTGGTTAAATCTGGAGTTGACTGGGATGACAAGAAAAAAGGTTTCCGGCAATTTGGAAATGACCAGAAAAAGGAATAACCTTTTTCTCCTGTATAGATATGATTGGAACAGGACAAGAAATGTTAGCTTTAAGGAGGTGAGTAGATGCCTGTGCGTTTCACCCAGGCGCTGCCTTACCACGGATGGCAGCCATCCCCTAGCTCCGTAAATGTCTATTCTTTTTCTTGGCTACACTAACAAGCCATAAAAAGAGAAAGCTGGGTCACAGGGTAAAGGTTACAACATTAGATGACCAGACCATGCTAATTATGGCACCGAAAAGTGAATTTGAGTGGATCCAGCTAAATTATTGCATTTCTCAGGCTGGTAGAGGGAGAATTTTTTTCCTCTCGCATCAGCCGAGAAAAGCTCCCTCCCTTGACACATGTGCTGCAGTCTATTTTATGTGTGTCTTCATTCAACCAATTATGCCTGAGAGATGGGCAATTAAAAAAGCATCTGTTTTTACGTCAAGAGCACTGCTGCCTATGGCATTTTACTTGCCACAGTGGTTTTCTACATAGGGGAGGAAGATGAGGGAGGGAAAATGGGGTCATAAGGAAATAAAAAAGAAAAAGAAGAAAACCTGGAAGATGACCTCCTAAAAGCTGTCGGCTGTGCGTGTGCCTCCTGGCCTGCCTGGCTTTGTTTAAATAGCAAAACGTTTGACAGATGGATTGACAACAGGATTGATGGGAAGCTGGTCTCTGCAGTTTGCTGCTGATGCTCTCGGGATAAGTGGTTGGGTCGCGTCACTGGAAACGCTTTTGGGCGTCAGACTGGGCATGTGTCACCCAACACGGTTCCCACAACAGGCGCACAGCCTCTCAGAAGAGTCAGGATGCTTCTGCCCATTCTACCTCTAGGAAAACAAGGGATGGATGGATGGATGGATGGACAGACGGACGGATGGATGGATGGATGGACAGATGGAGGGATGGATGGATGCTTTGGGTGGAGGTGATGGACTTCAGGACTGTGGCTTTTCCCTATCCTGCCTTGTAGGAAATGTCACATGGCTCATTACCACAGGAGGAGAGAGAAGCCAGAATATGTAGGGCAATATTTGTCATGTATTTTTCACGCATCCAAGCTGCTGGCACGTGAGACAGCTTAATGCCAGGAACCGATCTCGGTTTTGACAACTGACTCTAAGTCAGTTAGACAAAAGTCATGGCCAAACCCACCTGTTTCCTATAATACAGCTCCTCCAGCTGTGGTTTCTTCTGCATAGGCAGCTGTGGGCTTTTGGATCACATCTCTTCCCAAATCTAAGCTCACTTGCACACTGAACCAGGAGAATTTGGGAGTTGGGGTATAATGTTGCCACCCAGTAATCCCAGTCACACTCACAGAGCCGTGGCCATTGCCTTAGAGAGAAGTGCTCCAAGTACACGTCATATATGCTGTTTAGTGCTTATTAGTCACAGCCAAGGAAATGTCAGCTGTATTTCATCCTAATTTTTATGAAGCCGCTGGGGCTTAGTTTCTTTCTGCTCAAGCAGTGTAACCAACAAGCATTATTTTAGCATCTAACTGATTTTTTTCCAAGTATATAACTATACATAAATTGTGTATATATATGTGTCTACGTACACTATGTAGACACCCTTACATAAATATGTAAAACACTTTATTAGCTATATATAATAATAATTTTGTGTTGTGTTTCCAAATGTCTTGTGTGTCGGCATGAGGAGTGTCTGTCTGCCAGACAGAAACATGAATTGAGGCATGGAAGGAGATGAAATGAAAAAAACCCTGGGATTCGGGATTTATCTAAACCCCCTTTCAGCAGCTGTCATTTAAGGGACACGGTTTTGCGGCCAATGGAGCAGTTACAGTGCCTGATCCTGCTGCAATAGTTTCTGCTGCCACTGAGAAGGTTTCCTCCTGCTCCATCTTGCAACATACAGGTAACATATATAAGAATAAGAGCAGAGATCACTTTATGTGGGTAACCAGGATATACAGTCATAGTTATACACCTCCTCTTCCCTTTCAAATGTGTAAAATTCATTAAATATTTAAGTATTGGGATCTTCTGTCATTCAAGACTGCTGACCCTCTTTTTTTTTCTTTGTTGTTTAGAAATGAAATGAGTATGTACAATACTCTTCTCACACTTGTCAACTGGCAAGATGATGGATAAAGAGGGGAAAAGAGATGCTTGTGCTTGTCAGTGATGCTTATATCCTGCTAAAAGCAAAACACATTATATTTGCTTGTGAAGATATTCCTTAATCCAGCTGCTAGATCACAGAGTGATTGTGCAGCCCTTAGAAAGCCAGAGCATCTCTTATTGCAGTTGTCCAGATTTCCTTTTCAGAGAAAGTACATTTTCCGAGACTGGTCCAAGCAATTTTTCCAATCTACCCGTCCAAATAATATACGTAAAACCATATATGCACCTGCTGCCCTCACTGCATTCAGCGGGGGCTGCAAGATAGAGGGTGTTGGGAAGATCTGGTTTATGCATGAGCTGCTGTGCCTGCTCAGCAAAAGGAGATTATTCCTCTGCAGATGGATAGTGTTGCTGAAAAGTGCACCTTGGTGGCCTGCCTCTCTAGTCTCTTCCCTCGGTATTTTGCAGGACTCGAGGCGAACGACAAGTACCCCTGAGCAAAGTAATTTATCGCTGTGCAGTTGCATGGAGTATACTTCTATTGTTTAGAGTTTTGCTGCTCGTGGGGAATTTTGTCTTGGATTGTCTACAAATTGATCTTTTTCCTAGATTTTTTGGGGGGGATGGTCAAGTTCAAGACATAAGTCTTTGTTGACTCAGCCCTAACTTCTTACTTTTTCTGAGCGTTAAGAAATTATTCAGTGCTGATTAGGGCTAAAGAAAAAAACGATGAGAATAAAGACGTGGTCCAAAGAGCTGGTTCCTGTGTTGTATAATGCAGGATGCTCTGAACAGTTCACCAGAAGCGGTCCTTGCTGGGTCGTGACCAAATCTGCTGTTCTTGCATGTTGATTAACACCTGAGTAGGAGTACTTATGGAGTCAGCAGGAGCTCAGTGGGAGCCAGAAAATACCCTAATTCCATCAGGGTACAGCAACTTGCTCCCCCCACCCCCTGCAAAAAGAAAATGGGAAGACAAGGAGGATAAGCAGGCAAGTTTGCCAGCTTTGTGGTGCCTTATATGTGAATATTGCCCTGGAAAGGAGACTTCACTTGAGTCTCCCCGAGAGGCTCCACAGTTTCTGATCTGACATTCCTCTCTGAGGTTTCTCTGTACAGACAGTGTCTTATTAACATTAGTATGAGCTGTTGGACCTATCAAGAAAACATGGTAGCTTAATAAATGATGATACAGGCAGCATTTTATTCATAAATGATGATGCGGGTGGAGGCACAAAGAGGGGAGTAGGAGCTGAAGGAGGCATTAAATCTGGCATTTGTAGAGTGGGAAAATCATCAACGTGAGGGGGAGCTGGAACATGATGGACTGTTTATTGTGAGAGAGGAGAGATTTATGATGAGCGTGTGAACGTCTCACTGTTTTCCCCATCGCCTCCTGTTTTCATGGAGGAATAGAGTTTCTAGCTGAAACCAAAGTTTGCCTAAGCAAGAACAAAACACTGTTCAGAGCAACCAGGAAAAATAAATAACGTAAGTAAAGAACCTCATATTACATTTTAAACTACCCTTGGCACAGCGTAAGATGATTGTAAAATTGCAAAGATACCTAGAAAACACAAAATCTGAATAATTCCTGGGTAAAATGAACAGTGTTGACTTCAAAAGAATGCTATACATAATAAAGTTGAATAAAATACAGAAAGCTGACTCTGTCCTTCCATATGTACCCATCAACATTCATGTTTGCTTTTTTCATGCCCTTCTTCCCTCCCTCATCAATTGGCTTAACCAAAATTGCTCCTTTTCGTCATGAACTTTCTTGCCTTACGCAAATATGACTGCATAGCTTTTATAGCCCAATGCCTTCCACCTTGGCAGATGCAGTGGCACATCTGTGCTCTGATCTACCTGCCTTATCATTTGTATCCTGTGCATCATTATTTATTATAGTTGTGAATTTGCTTTATTTTCTTGCACACCCTTTTTGATGGTTTTCTGACCAAAGATTCAATACAGTCACGTCTTACGGATTTCTTAATTAAATGCCGATTTCATAGGTACATTAGTTCCCTGTCACCACCAATGACTAGTTTTATAAATGGTTCACTTAACTAAAGCTTTAAGATCTGATCAAATCATATGCATATAGGTAGGTGTCTGCTCACCTGGGGTTCATCTGGGGTTTGTATGTGGCCATTTGTATAGATTAGTGAGGTGTTTCTGAATTTAAAGGGGTGCTGCTCAGTCTATAAATGTCAGAGGGCTTGGGAAAGATGTACGCTATTTCTAATGAGTTGTATTTTTCTTCAGTTGTGGGTTAGGGCTTTTTTGTGGGTTTGTTTTGTGGGTTTTTTTTAGGACTGGAGTAATTTTTAATCCAATTTACTTGTCACAGCTGTGATTACTCAATATGGGAAACAACGATGAACAGATTATTTTTAATCCTTTTTTAATCATTTTCCCTTCTTTAGTTTTGTGCTGTTAACACAAGGCTGCAGAGTCTGAGCTGTGTGTATTGTAGAACATTTAACTCTGACTTTTGAAATCCAGATTGGTGAGAATCAGGACAAAGAAACAAAAAAACATGCAATCCTTTCTGTTTACCTATGAAGTCTGCAGACTGGCCTCAAGGTCATCCCAACTCCCATTTTATTCAGGGGAGAGGTGTTAAGAAAAAAAATGTTCTGTTCCTCTATGGTACTGGAAGGTACTAAAGAAATTCCTCTCTGAAATCTTTTAACCTTATGCTGTACTGCATTTTTGTGTATATTCCAAAATTATTTTATTATTGAACGATTGGTAACAATGTCTTAAAAATGCTGCAGTGCAAAATGACTAATTCAGTGTGTCACCACCTTCCTTCTTGCTCTTGAGTTTTCAGGGAGAGAACCAGAGGAGCCCTGACGACCCCATGCCCTAACAAAGCACGTGACACCGACACTGATTCAGGCTCTAAGTTTTTAGATGATGTTGGAAGCTCCCTTTTTAAAGATGCAGGTACAATGGTCCACGTTATTTTAGCCATTCACTCTCCAAGCACTTTTATAAGGGGAAAACAGGAATGCATGGGTAAAGGAGGACATGTGAAAACCGTTGTCCCTCCCTCTGCTCATCCCCAACCTCCAGATTTGAGCTCTTTGCCTTCTGACCAGAAGCATTACCATGCTTTCAGTAGTATTATTGTAAGTTAGCTAAGAGCCTCTTTTGCCCTGTTCTGCCAGACTTTGCATGGGCAGAGATGCCGCAGGAGGGAGTTTGGTGCGTGTTGCACTCCAGCAGCGATGTGCATGGTGGGTGTGCAGCACTCCTTAATGTGGTAATTAGGGGATGCATGATTTAAACACACTACAAAAGGCGTGCTGCCATTTTACTTGTTTATTTGGGGGCTTTATTCATTTGTTTGCTTTGATAAATAACCTGACTAGTTTGAAAATGTGCACAGCAAAAAGCCTGTATGACTGCAGTCTCTCTGGGGTGACCCTGCCCCATCATGGGTCTCTGCTATTCCTCAGATAAAAAACTCTGTTACTGATAAATAGTTTGTTGTGTAAATGTATATTTAAAAAAAAAAGAAAAAACAAACAAAACAACAGCAAAGAACACTTGAATTGAGATAAATTATATAATAACATGGCAGCAAATGTTCTATAAAAATGGATTGGGTCTACCGTTCAGCCTGGTGAAGTAGCTGGTGATAAATTTGGTCTTCGGCTTGAGTCCTTGGCTAAAGCCAATGTTTCTGGGTGAAATATTGTAAGTGAAGTTCCAAGCCTAAAATAATTTATTGTGGCCTGAGCACTCGGTTTTGGCACATACCTAAATTTATCTCTGTCCTGCCTTCATTGCGGTGATGTCCAAGCTCCTTGTATTTATTACGGTTTTAGTCAGCAGTCCTTTGAATATCAAAATGAGGTATGTAAAACTCCTACCATGTTTACCTCATTGGGACAGCAGCTGTGCTAGAAGCAGTTGTAATAGTTACAAGAATGAGAAAGATTGCTGGGAGGTATTTTAGTCACTGTCAGAATCAGTATTTCACTTTCAAAACAGGGCTGTGTCTCTCAGGTCAGCACTAGAGCAGCAGTCCAGGGACTGAAGGATGTAGCAGAGTACATCGAGCCCACCAATTTGCATGGAAATTTATCCCTGGCATCTTCCAGTGACCCCCACCATACAACACCACAACGCTGTTCATTTTGTTACTCCCTCAAACCTTGTTGGGGCAAAAGGGAGCACACTATCTATATGGAGCCGTGGTTTTAGTGTTAGTCCAGTTAATGTTTTAACAGTCTGATTGTCCAAGTTACCTAATTACTACAGAAAGATTCATTAATAATACAGTTATAATTGTTATTACTGGTACTTTTCTCTTGTTGGTTCCCAGTTATTCAGGTTTTCTCTTCTCTTTTGTCTCTCTGAAGTTCGTTTTACATGGTTCACAAGGTACCACTGCTGTCATGACCGCTGATAAACCACGATGACTTGTGTTTACAGACTAGGATGTCTGGTACCAGCTCGTGTTTGCACTTGTCCGTACCTCATTTTACTCTAGAGTCGTAGACAGAATAGCTACTTGTTATTACTATAAACTGATGCTAAACTAGAACAAATTTGGGCAGTGACAATTGTCCAGACAATTGTTGTTGCAGCTAAAATAAGCTCAGATGAGCTCAGGTCAAGACAAGCTCAGACAAGTCCTTGAGACCCTGCACTGTCAGGTCAGGCCAAAGCCTGTGGCTTTTTACTAAATAATGGCAAAATCATATTTACTGACTACCTCTCTATTCAGACAGAAACAACAAATGTTGGTGTGATTAATAAAAAAATGAGACCTCTTTGTTCATAGCTAGTGGGCAAATTAAAATAACCAAGATTATCCCAGAAAACAGGATTGAGGCTAATTTTGAGACTCTGTTAAGAGTTAAGGTCAGTATAATAAATGACCCTGTGTTATGCCCAGTCCTTCCAGATTTGGGAAGTGATTTTCAAATAAGGAGTGAATGACTCTGAGTGACCAGTGTGTCCCTAATTAGAAATGTTTTGTGAGAACCAGGCATTATGGTTCTTCAAAGGTGTAATCCCATTTACACATCTGGAGTGTAGCCCCTTTTTCCATGGATATTCATTAAATCTAAAGGGCAAGAAACAAAAGGTACTTAGAATCATAGAATAGTTTGGGTTGGAAGGTACCTCTATAGTTCATTTAGGCCAACCCCCCTTCTGTGGGCAGGGACATCTTCAACTAGA
>NW_008795557.1:1994145-1995019 GCF_000699145.1 Aptenodytes forsteri
TCTGTGGCATTGATGAAGATATTAAACAGTACCGGTCCCAATACGGACCCCTGCAGGATGCCACTCGTCACCAGTCTCCATCTGGACATTGAGCTGTTGACCACAACCCTCTGGATGCAACCATCGAACCATTTCCTCACCCAGCAGACAGTCCACCCATCAAATCCAGGCCTCTCCAGTTGAGAGAGAAGGATGTTGTGGGGGACCGTTTCAAAGGCCTTACAGAGGTCCAGATAGATGACATCTGTAGCCCTTCCCGTGTCCACTGCTGTAGTCACTCCATCATAGAAGGCCACTAGGTTGGTCAGGCAGGACATGCCCTTGGTGAAACCATGCTGGCTGTCTCGTATCACCTCCCTGTCCTCCATGTGCCTTAGCAGAGCTTCCAGGAGGATCTGTTCCATGATCTTCCCAGGCACAGAGGTGAGACTTGACTGGCCTGTGGTTTCCCGGGTCTTCCTTTTTTCCCTTTTTCAAAATGGGGGTTATGTTTCCCCTTTTCCAGTCAGTGGGAACTTCACCGGACTGCCACGACTTCTCAAATACGATGGAGAGTGGCTTAGCAACTTCATCTGCCAGTTCACTCAGGACCTGTGGATGGATCTCATTGGGTCCCATGGACCTGTGCACCTTCAGGTGCCTTAGATGGACTCGAACCTGATGTTCTCCTACAGTAGGCGGCTCTTCATTCTCCCAGTCCCCGCCTTTGCCTTCTGTGGCTTGGGCAGTGAGGCTTGAGCACTTGCTGGTGAAGACCAATGCAAAAACATCATTGAGTACCTCTGCCTTATCCATGTCCTGGGCAACCAGGTGTCCCGTGGAGAGGGTCCACATTTTCCCTAGTCTTCCTTTTATCCCCAGCGTACCTATAGAA
>NW_008795557.1:1996896-2000686 GCF_000699145.1 Aptenodytes forsteri
GCTGCAGCCTCTCCCTTCAGCAGTTCCCTCTGCGTGGAGGCATCGGCCGCCACTGGGGGAGATGGTGCAGACCCCCCAGCTGAAGCCACGGCCTTTACCCTCAGATGAGTGCCCACCATTCTGCCTTGAGGGTCGGGTAGGATGAGTGCCCTTGAGCTGTGCCCAGTTGCTGGGTTATGTGCACGCCGAGTCCCCCACTCAGCCCACAGAACGCCTCTCCTTCGAAGAGGCGCCCTCCCTGTGCACCGTTCCACATGAACTGCTGCCCAAACTGCCGTGCCACACCCTGGCTGACGTGCCACGCCCTGTTTGCCCGTCCTGGTCGCAGTGCTCCCAGTGGCTAGCGCTCCCTGGGGCTGCCTTTAGTAGGAGTAGGGGTGGCAACCGTTACTCCTGGCCCCGCTCATGCCTCGTCAGCCGCCCTCGTCAGAGCTGTCGGCTCCCGGTGGGTCTCCGCACTCCCCTGTGGATTACCCAGCTCAGGAAACCCCTCTGTACACCGCGATCCGCCGCTCCGCTGCGGGACACGCCTGCACCGGAGCTGATCGCCTGTGCCATTGAGTAGCCACTTGCTATTCAATATGTGGCACAAGCAACCAAAAAGTTTTCTATAGCTTCCTTTATTGTCAAAAACTCTTTCTCTTCAAGTGGATAGGATGGGTTTTAAAATGGTTTGGCCATTTTTTCTTATGCATAGATGGGGACAATGGTGACATTTAGAGGAATTTTGTAAAGTTGGTGTAAGTAATATTGGCACATGTGTGTATCCCTGAACAAAAAGAAGGGTGTGCACTAGAGAAAAAGTGTTGAGGACTTGCGTTGTTTAATTAAGGCTGGGATTTTCTTTTTTTTATTTGGGGCGGAGGCAATGCTTACCATTTTTGCATGCCTGATAAATTTCAAATTATTCCCACTAAAAATAAATATCAAAGGGAAAAAGAAAATTTCAGCTCTGTAGTTTTTCCATACTAGATTCCCCTCATCCTGCCTGTTCTCCTCTTTTCTCTATATCAGCTGGATCTAGATATGGCCTCAGTCTGGTACAGTGACAAAGGAAAGATAAGGTATAAACCTTGGTGTGTATTTGTGGTAACAGCCTAGCTTGAACTTGACTTATCTGTGTTTTGTTTATATTTAGGTCATTGAAACTATGCAACTAGAAGGTGGTGTGAAGGCAGAGGTGGGAAGGAAGTGGGGAGGGAGAAGAGAGGGCAGGAGATGGATGCTGTGTGCTAATTTTCCTGCATGAGAGCCGGGTCTTCACGAATGCATTGCACCAGGATATTCGATAGCTTCTTGTAGTTTAACAGCCAGACGCATCTGCTCTTGTGAATGATGCATAGGGATGGTTGCAAAGCCCTGAAGAACCTTGTGTGTCTTTGAAGCTGGCCTTACATCAAGCTGAGATCTTGACCAAATGACCACCAGTGGTCCCATCCAATCTAAATTATTCCGTGATTCTAAGAGAAAGTATCAAATACTGGTATTTTCCTATGAGGTCTCATCGCTGTTGCCCATACACATGGACAACTATGTTGCAGAGAAGCTCTGTCACATGGAATTTGATGAGGCCACCTTAATAAAAGATTTTCTTGACCAAAGGGTTATACTGATCAGTCATGTCTGAGGTATGCAAGTGAAGTTGCAGCCAGAATTTTGTGGGCGATTAGAGATTATTTGGCACTTCTAACTTTAATCTTTGCAAATCTATCCAGTCCTCCTGAATAAGTTTATATGCCTCATCACTGTGCTGTCTAACCCTCGTTAAAATTCTCACAACGTGTGAAGGAGGATTGGGAAGGTTGTTGAAGCACCCTGAAGAGGTACACGGGTTGTGTTGGTTTCAATGACAAATTTTGCTCCAGATTTACCTAGGTGATGTGGATAGGATGGGTTTTAAAATGGTTTGGCCATTTTTTCTTATGCATAGATGGGGACAATGGTGACATTTAGAGAAATTTTGTAAAGTTTTAATGATGCATATGGTGAGCCTTGGGTACAAACTGCTTGAAGGTGGAATAATTAAAGCATACTTGGAAAGGTTGTCATGTGCAGCTTGCAGTAATACAGATTTAATCTGGTTTATCCCCACCCTTTTGTTGTGGATTCAGCTTTGTGCTTTTGTGTGTTTTGTTCCACCTTCCCCCACTGGGTTTTGCCTTTGTTTTCAGAAATGGAAAGTAGACATAAGATGATGGACATGATTGATGGGGATGTTTGGGGTTTGGGCAATAGACTGCTTCTCTTCCTCTCACACAGGTTTTCATTCATCCTTGCTTTAATTTAGCATCTGACTCCTTTGCTTCTCCCAAACAGCCCCCCCGAGAAGAAAAAGAAGAGGCTGTCCTTGGCCTCTCTGCTGTCACCACCAGCTGATGCTTGTTTGGAGAGGTTTTTGGTTTGGTTTTTTTTTTTTTCCTTCTGGGAGTCTTCTGGAGTTTCCTTCATTTTTTGATGCTTCTTCCAATTCCTCCTGTATTTCTTGATTTACTCCAAAGGATCTTTCAGTGTCGTCCCCTGGGACTTTTGATTGCCCTGGCACTGAACCAAACTATTAAGAAGTTATTAAACTAATGGGAGTTAAAACATTTTGTCTTTCTCTGCCTGGCAGGGTGGTATTCAAATGCCATATAATCATCTGCACACACTGAATCTTAAATTTCATATAAAAATATAATTTGTTAATTAGACTTTCTCTGTCACATACATTAGACTAATGCCTGCGGCTCATTACTTGTCTGAGGACAGTCCGGGTGGCAATCAATCACTTTGGGATGCAAACTGGTTTGTGATAACTGACCTCCATAATCCAGTCTGTGAGGGATATGGGAGGAGAAGGCTTTTCCTCTCCAGGGGCTACTTGAAAGCCAAGTGTGAGCTAATACGATGCTGGACTGAGAGCCCTGGTGTGTATTCAGAAAAGACAAATAGGATAGCGTTGATCTCTGAAGAAGAGCGAAGAGGGACACTTCTGTGACCCAATTAGTCACTGTGGCTTTTTCCATGAAGAAATGTCTCTTACAGAACTCACAGATTGATAAAAGCCAGCTCCAGCCACGTGAATGTTGAGTTGCACCTGAAACAAGCCCTGTAGGCTGAATGCAGCTCTTCATAGAGTAAAGCTGCCTTTCAGAGACCAAATTTGAGGTCCTTAGCACGCCATGCCCCTTCCGCCCCTTCATGCATGGCTGAGTTGTGTTGACATCCATGCTCCTCGCCTTGCCATCTCCTGTACGGACTGAGCAGGGGAGAAGGCAGTGAGGGGAACCTGCCAATTTTGCAAGTAAGCTTCCTCTGCAGAGCTTCAAATTAGAGGCGGCTTTTCTTTTTACATTCATTTTCTTGTATTAATGGAAAGAAAAAGAATAGTTGTGATGCTATGTGCGTTAGCAGCTTAATGCTGGTTTTGCAAAGCAAGTCAGAAAAGTAGAACTTTGTGCTGAGCGTGTGGGGGTATAAAATGAGGAGGAGGACTATGGTAGCAGACCAAGCTTAGACTTTGCCTTGTAAAGGCAGGTATTTCAGTACTGTGCTGTTCAGCGGGACCTGGTCTAGCTCAGCCTGGGTATTAAAGAGCTCATGTTGCTTTGAACAGGCTTGTATGTAGAAATAGGATCTTTTCTTAGACCAAGTTTTAGAGTTGGAAAAATCATAGAATCATAGAATAGTTTGGGTTGGAAGGGACCTCTAAAGGTCATCTAGGCCAACCCCCCTGCCGTGGGCAGGGACATCTTCAACTAGATCAGGTTGCTCAGAGCCCCGTCCAACCTGACCTTGAATGTTCCCAGGG
>NW_008795557.1:2001243-2002423 GCF_000699145.1 Aptenodytes forsteri
CTGGTCTATATCTACCCCCCTTTAATTTAAAGCCATTCCCCCTTGTCCTGTCGCAACAGGCCCTGCTAAAAAGTCTCCTGCCATCTTTTTTAGAAGCCCCCTTGAAGTACTGATAGGCTGCAATAAGGTCTCCCCGGAGCCTTCTCTTCTCCAGGCTGAACAACCCCAACGCTCTCAGCCTTTCTTCACAGGAGAGGTGTTCCACCCCCCTGATCATTTTCGTGACCCTCTTCTGGACCCGCTCCAACAGGTCTGTGTCTTTCTTATGCTGAGGGCTCCAGAGCTGGACACAGTACTCCAGGTGGGGTCTCACCAGAGCAGAGTACAGGGGCAGACTCACCTCCCTCGACCTGCTGGCCATACAGGTAGATCATCAAAATAGATGAGCTTTCTTCAGATGTACAAGAACTGCCTTGTAGGCCTAAAGCTTCTTCCAGCTCTACCACTCATTTTGATTAAAAATATTACCTTTGCCGAAAAATGTTGTCTTACATATGTTCTCGGACCATCACAACTACAGCAAATTACTACTTGTTACCTTGGGAAAGGAGGGAGATTGTCCAGGATATTCTAGGAGAAAAATCTCCTTTTTCTGCAAGTGGTTGGGGCTGTTGTGTTTCCTGGGCGGGACTGTATTGCAGTGCCACTGGGGCTGCAGAAGATCCCTTTGGGAAACCTCTGCTTGCAAAGTGCTCTGCAAATACATCCTTCATATGAAATGTAACTTATAGGATAGAAAATCTAAAGCAAGTTTTGATTTTAAGGCTGTCAACTGAAGTATTGTGTGCCTCTCTTCTCTCGGACTGGGTGGTTGAAGCCAAGAGGAGGAGTAGGACAATAAATTGCTGGGGGGCATAGATTAACTGAGGGAGGAAAGGAGATTGTCTCATGTTAAATGGCAGAGGGAAAAAATAACAGCTAATCCTTGCTTTATTGAGCAGAGACAGCTAAGGTGTGTTTACAGGGAGTGGTGACAAGTATAATAACCAGTTACAGCGCGCTCCCAGATATGAGTCCCTCAGTCTAACGTCAACAGGATATTAAATGGTAGAAGAAATAATAGTAACCATAGGACGTCATCATGTGAATCTTATGCAGCACTTTCCACTGCTCCTTCCCTTCCCTTCCCTTCCCTTCCCTTCCCTTCCCTTCCCTTCCCTTCCCTTCCCTTCCCTTCCCT
>NW_008795557.1:2003444-2012247 GCF_000699145.1 Aptenodytes forsteri
CCCCTTCCCCTTCCCCTTCCCCTTCCCCTCCCCTCTCCTGCCAACACTGTGGAGCTGAAAACAAACCCAAAGCTTCTGGTATAGGACTTGTCCTGATGCTTTCCATCTCATTTAAAAGCTAGCGGGAATGTTTAAACGCTGTCCTGGCTCTCCTTAAGCACCATCTGCTGAGAGAAGCAAATTAGTAACCTTAACACTGTCGTCAAATTGAACAGCAAATTTCTGGCTAAAGGCTCTTCCCATGGATTAGCAGGTCAGTAACATCAGCACTAATGTGCACGTGCACAGCCGGCCCCAGCAGTGAGCAGAGGTGGCACTTACGTGGGTGGTGATTGCCAGCATAAAAGGAAGAGTAGATGACATAAGGGCTCATTTTGCAGCTAGCAAAACTTGGAGGTTTAGGGAGGCGGTGAAAGAAGGAAAACAGCATTGGAGTTGCGTTTGGAAACGTGGCGGAACTGCAAGCTTTTGGGTTTGGTAGTTTGTATTTCCTTGTGTTCTTGAAAAGGCTTCTTCAAACAGAGGTTTCATGGGGTTGATTGGTGACAACTCAGAAGGTGTTCAGGCCTCATTCACTTCCAACCAGCTGTGGCGGCTGGAGACATCACTGCCCTGTGTCTCCTTTGTCCTATGCTGGGGTCAAGCTGACAGAGGAAAATGTTTTTGCCGTTGTTGCAGTTCACCACGTGGTTTTTAGCATGAACACAATTAGTTTAATTCTGTCTTTTAACTGAATCCTGGAGATACATTTCTCTCTCCCACCACCGGTGACCTTCCACAGGAGTGTGCAGGGGACAGGTAGGGCCATGAACAAGATGAACTTGTGGAGTCAGTCAGTCTAGTTTGTTCATCAGGCTCCTCCTGTTTCCTTCCATTATCTGGTATCACTCTGTTTACCTGCTGCCATTTTAACTTTGTGGGAAATTCCACGGATAGTATTGGCTTGGTTTGTGTAAGGACATCAAAACATGAAGACTCTCTAAAATACTGTATTTGCGTAAAAAAAGCAAGCTGCAAAAAATATCCAACAGAGATGTTCTTTATCTTCATTCTGTGGGGGATTGAAAAACCCTACTGATGTTGCCAAAGCTATTTTAAGCTATGAGAACACAATACGTTTGAAAGTTTAATTGCTTGCTGAATAACGTAAGCTGTCAAAATAAATACTCAAGGTCTTGCATAAGGGAGAACATTAAAAAAGAAAAAAAGACAATGCAGAACTGTGAAGTCAATGAGAAGTGGAATCACACTTTACCCCAGCGTTAGCAGCACCTTTATTTCTGCAGTCATTAATTGCAGCAACAAAGAGCCAGCAAAGGTTTCAGGGGTAATACTCTTTAATTTCTAAAGTATTTCAAAATCTGCTGGCTGGCTCCCGTAAGTATGACTGCTCAGGATAACCTCCCTTTCCCAAAGCTGACGGTTAAGCCCCATTATGCAGATGATAAAAGCTCTCGCCCTGCAGAACGCAAAAGAAAAGCAACTGGAGGGGTGGCCGTGGAAACACTCAGACAGGAGGCTTTGGGCCACAGAGCTTGCCGGAGAGGCAGCTTGAAAAGAAACCGATGACTGGGTTTAGTGGATTTTTTTTCTCTTTTTATTGCACTTGAGGAACAGGTCTTTGTATATGTTCTTTCTAAAAAAATCAGGATTGCATCAGCAGCACACCAGCTCTTAAAACAATTTCTTTTCAGTAGGCAGAATGAGGAAAACCTCTCCCTGTGCCTGAAAAATCCAGGGAAACACGCACACTGAAGGTTTTTTTTCTTGGCGGGTCACTCCAGTTCAGGCTCCGGTTGGTGAAGAAGCATAGCAAAGTTGGCAAGGATCAATGCTCTCAGCTAATAGGAAGCTGAGCTCAGAAACATTTAGCAAGAAACGCAGAATAAATAAAGAATTTTCACCCCTTGTTGTTCTGCAAATGGATTTTAATACCTAAGGTTTTGAGTGACGTTAATTAAGACTCTTAAATTCCTTTAATTAAGCTGTATCTGTGGATTGGGCTGGTGGGCTATAATAGTAGAGCTTTTTAACAGTGTGCTGTGCACAACGAGATGTGTTGTTTTCTTGTGTCCTGTTGCTGCCAATAGCAGACACTTCCATTTGTCTCATTAGTACCAGGAATGATACTCGTGTGGGGGGGGGACAAAGTGCCATATGTTCCTCTCTGCCTGCTGCAGGTAAAAACGTGCTACCGAGGTGTCAAGTCCCTGACACCGTTGGAGGCCGAAGATGATTTCTGCAAAGCTGAGCACTCGTGGAAGATGTTCAGCCAGCCACACACCCGGGAAGAGCCATTTAGGGGCTGTGGGGGCATTTGGCTTGCTCGTGGTGCAAGCTCTGCGTGAACATGCATCAGCAGTCTGGTATGGCTTGTACAACAAGCGTAGTGTCCCGGTGTATTCCTCTCACATTCAGGGAGAATTATCTCTTAACTGAATTTCATGGTACTTGTTCGTAAGTGTAATTATAAGTAAGTAATTTGTAAGTAATTATATTGTTCAGGGCTGAAAGCTAGGAAAGTATTGTTTTTTTTTAAAAAATCCAAACGAATTGAGGGGTTTCTCTTTCAGAGAGCAACTCAGAAAGGTTTGCACTATTTCTTTCAGTACTGGCAGGTACGTGACTGCTCATGTGTGCTGAAACCTGCCAGCAAAAGAGCTTCCTCTGCGTTTCTCTTCCTCTCCTAACATCACATCTTTCCCTCCTTAAGTCCCGCTGGGAAGCCCAGATGAACTTCATTGATGGAGAGCACTGTGAGGCTGGGTGAGGGTCCATCTGGTTATATATAGACCACACGGGAGGCATTGCTGCCATACATTGCCTAGTTTATCAAGGGTCCATCTGGTTATATGTAGACCACATGGGAGGCATTGCTGCCATACATTGCCTAGTTGTCCAGGTTGGGATCTGGCTGGCATATACTGTGTCTCCTCTGGCTTATACAGCCTGCTTCCCTTTTCATGGAAGAGGGGACTCAAGGGAGAATGATAGATGCCCAGGTCTCACTCTGATGAAGAACTAAATGCTCCCTTGTCACCTAAAAACATCATTCTGTATTTCCCAAATCTCTCTGCCTCTTCTCCCCCGGTACACACACAGACACATACACTCAAGAGGAGTTTTCCTCCACGGTCTACAGAGTTTGAAAAGCAGGATAAGGACTGTGGCAGCTCTCTGCGAAGTTAGCGGGAGTCAAAACTGAGCATTTCTAATGGGTTTTCTCAAGTTTGCTATCAGGCCTGGTCCTAATAGGTGATTTCACTAGTCGGCACTAAGTGCCTATAAAAACGTTTCTACTAAAATTCATAAACGGCACAAATATCAGTGAAGCTGCTGAGGAGGTTGGAGGAGCTGTACACGGTGTTAGGCTGAGCTCTTTCTAGCAGCATGTTTCTGTATAGCCAAACACAGTTATCGCTAAGAGAAAGCAATATGAACCGTGCTTATAAAACAGGGATACATGTTGCAAAGCAGTGACCTAAAGTGGGTCAAGGAACTCATCAGGAATTCCCAGGGCTGGCATTCACAGGTGTATGAACATTTAAATAGTGAGTCTGGAGCAGGAAGATGATTTTTTTTGTCTCTATAACTAAAGAATTGTGCACCAGGACAGAGTGGAATATTTTCAGTGTTCACAATTTTAAAGGATTGTGGTGAAACTATAAAAAAGGATCCAAAGGAAACACAAGAAATAATTGAGATGTAGAAAAAAAAAAGGCGTTTCTCAGTGAGCCTTGTAGCACGGTCTGTTTTGTTTATCAGAAATGAGGCTGAGAAGTGACTTGATTACAGAGTACAAGCACCTTCAAGGGGGAAAAGTGGTGCATCTAGAGAGCTCTTAAATCTAACAGGAAGAGGAGTGATAGGAAGAGATGATAAGAAGTTGACAGCAGAAAAATTAAAAAAACCAAACAAACAATTAAATAATAGTCGTGAGTGTGCTTAACCAGGGAAACTAGCCACCGAGGCTTTGGTATGCTACATTTGACTCCACTTGTGAAATGAAAGAGAGATTGAGCGGGTATCGAAAGGCTTTTGAACTGCTTTTTCCAAGGAGATGTTTGCAGAACAGAAGGGAATGCTCCAACCCTGCAAAAATGGGCAGATGCTGGAGGTGAGCAGGTCTCCCCTTGCGCTGGGAGGGATTCGCATGTTTCAGCAGAGGTGTTTTCACCGAGTTGATCACGCATAAATGCTCTTTAGTCAACCAAGAGAAATAGACACTTCCATGACATATAGTTGCCTGTATTCGATTGGATTGTTCCCATATGGTGACTATATCCAGGCATGTTCAGTCCTTTATTTTATCCCTCCCATTTCTTTTTCATTTACAAAATTAATCCACCACTATATTGCCAAGAAGTAAATAATTTAGTACCATTTACAGAGTGTGGGTTAGATAATGGGTTGCACTAGTGGACTGAACGGGAAGCCCATCTCCCACCTCTTGCTTTCTGATCACCCACCAGCTCACCAGTTATGGTTTCCCACCTAGGCTGAACTAAACTGGATGATGTAAAAAAGCTCCTTATGTTTCTGCTAAGCCACAAATTTTCTGCGGTGCCTCTTTGAATCTTCCTTTTAATAGCCACAAGGTGGGTCGTGGGAAGCTATAATTAAAAGATAGAAGACAAATTTCAGGAGGCTAAAGGAGAGGCTATATGCAGAGAGCACCTGGAAACGAGTAAGAAAAATTGTAACAAGGCCAGAAAGGAGAACCCTGTCCCCTTTTGTTCTCAGACGTCTTGGATTATAAATAGAAGATAATGGAATGCAGCGTCCTGCAGGAACCACGAATAATTAGATGGCTGATGTACAAGAGCAAGTGGAGGTCACACAGATAAACTAAAAGAATGCTTGGATTTATTGGGGAAAAAAATGACTTTGAAATGGCTTTGGCTAACTTCTTTTTTTAATGGTAGGAAAACAAAATATATAAATCCTGAAAAGCAAAAGCTCAATTCAAGACACCAGTGCAAATCGAGAGTAATTCCATTAAAGCTAATGGAATTACATCAGTGTAAGACCGGAGGTAAGTTCAGACCCAATTACATCTTGGTCCTGAAATGAAATTTCGATATTGTTTGTTAGTATTTGTATTGCAGTGAAAGCCCAAATGAGAGCATCATTTTGCTGTACTGGGTGATGCTCCCAAGAACCTCCAGTCCCAACAGACAGGGTACACAAAGTAAGAGAAAAGAAGCAGAAATCAGTTCTGTGTATAACAGGATGGGGAACTGAGGCAGAGAAGCAGCCAAAATGATAATACAGAAGTAACTTGACTTATTAATTGCATTTTTTAAAATAGTGTTTTAAAAGGAAAAACAAGTGCCCTGCTCTCTGTGGGAGCAGCGTGCACCTGGCCAGTGGTATCAGTGTGGAGGAAAGCTTGTCCTTGGAGTAAATTATGAAATAGAAAACAAAAAAAGAGTGTAGAAAGGGGCATCTGATGCAAAGCAGTTGGATGTGTGGCTGGAAGGTGGCAGGTTTTGGTGACCTGAGTTTCTTTATCTTTGTATAAAGAAGAGAATGGCAGAAAATGCAGGGTACGAAAACATCTCCCTTTTAAGGTTATTTCCTCATGCTTTTTAAAAATATTTTTGTTCCTCCAATCAACATCTGAAGGAATACTTATATCAGCTAGTACAATCACAGTGTTAAATTGCATCTTGTCCTGCAGGTAAGGAATAGTTATTTTCTTTAACACAAGAAATTGATTTTGCTGAATAGGGAACATGGAAAAAGTCAACATCTGTGAAAGAAGTTTTGTTACGGTCAGTACTTTCTCCTGACCCCACGGTTTTATTACTTTTTTATTATTATTACTTAACATCTGTGTGGTTTCAGAGGAACACTAAGATGCTCCGCGTTTTTATCAATGAACTGAAATACCTTGAATTTCCCCTAACCATCCCACCTGCAAACAGATTTTCTCAAGAGTCCAAGACAGCTGTTACTGAGCTGTTAGGTTGTCCTTAACAGAGAATGTTGTCTAAACTCTGGTAAACTTTTTATAATCTCTAATTTACTGTCCTGGACAGTACCAGGCTGGTTGGGGAATAGTAAAGGAGTTGTTTTGACTTAAATGACTACCAGGACTCTCAGTGGGACACAGGAAACATAATGTGATATTTCAGTCTGATTTAATAATAAAATGATGGACTTCCCTTAGCACTGTGTGACTGTTTCTTGATGGCTAATTCCCAGCTACATAGAGGTAGCAACCTTTACAGCTTGGACTAAAGCCTAATGGTGAGTAATAGCAGGTGTAGCTGAACAGATGAAATTTTGGGCAAGTCTCAGCCTGCCGTGCGAGGTAATAGAGCTGGAATCGCGAACCAAGGGGAGTTGAAGACATGCTGTCTTTGGTATTAAAAGGGGAGTTGATAAATTACGGGATTGTCTGTTTTAAAGATTGATTCTATTTTGGTCCATGGGAGAGAGAGTAGGTGATTTGACTGGTAGATTAATTGATCTTTTTCTTTTCAAGTAATTTCACTTGCTGTTTTTCAACCACTTTGCGTTTGGAGAGCTACCACGCCAACATTGAGAGTGTTAAAAAGGCAGCTATCCAGGGAGGGGAGGCAGAAGGGGAAAGGAATATTTCTGCAATATTTGTCTCTCCATTAAGAAAAAAGTCCCTAAAATGACATAATGACGGGTTGAGACACTGAGATTGAAATCTCCTTCCCCATCAGGTCCCCTGCTACACATCCAGACATTTGACGAGTTGATTTTGTATCATTGCTCAAAAGCTGCTGCTGTGGATTGCTGGTTTTATTTTCTGTTCTCAGGGATACAGTCCCAAAGACCTTTCTTTGTAGTTGTCTCTGACATCTTTCAACCTCCAAAATAATAATAATAAAGCACACTTCCAAAGTGACATTAATTTAATACATTAATGTAAGAGATTGATATGGGGTAATCAAACAAATACATCTGATTCAGCAAGTTCCTTTTATGGAATTTTTTAGGGCAGATAAAATCCATCACTGATAGAAATTTTTTATCTTCTGTGAGAGATAGTAAAAGGGTCCTTTTCTTTAAGTCTGTTTGTTAGGGAATGTGTTTTAGAACTAAAAATGAGATCCTGCCAGCGTGACAGAGGAGATGTGTCAGAAAGGCACATCCAGCCGTCATACTGTGAATGAGATGACACTGGTTGCATGAGGCTTCTTCGAGCTGTTGGCTAAGTGCTCTCTTCAACAGCCACCAAAGAAAAAGTGTCCTCGTTGCTGGAGAGAAGAGGAAGAGGAGATACGGCATCATGCTGCACCGTGGCTGCAGATGGATGAGAAGCAGGTGATAAGGACCCATCTGGGTGACAAGTAGGAGCACAGATTATGAGGCACCTCTACGGCAGAAAATTATATCTCACCAAGGGTGTAAAATTTGCCAAAATCTTGCTGAACTGAAATTGAGACTGCCTGTGACAGCGAAGTCACAGTAACACGCTGGGCTGTGAATAGCTGCAGCTGTGTTCAGGACCACCATGGGTTACCTTTAGGGCAGGACTGTAAGGTGGGCGTAAACACTCGGGTCTGGCAATGCGTTTGATCTAAGAAAGCATAAGCCCATGGTCTGACGCAGTTGCTTAGAGGAGCCTACAACCACAAAATATCCAGCTAATGTTAGGCTAATGGGATGAAATGTATGGGCAGAATATTTCTGTTTGGCAAGTACAGCTAAAAATATCACCAGTTATCTTAGCTGTTCCACGCAGCAATGACTTAATTTTTTTTTTTTTTGTCGTTAATACAGGAAAGTAGATAATCAGGAAGCAGTGATTTTAATTTTTTTTTTTTTTTTAAATTGCACGATTGCTTCAGGGCTTTCCAAACATCTTGATAAACTCTGTTGACTGACCAGAGACAGCCCTCAGAGGCTGGAAGTTCCCCTTGGACTGAAGCAGTTGGGAAAAGGGTGATAACTTCTGGGAAAAGCATCAATCCAGTGAACTGAGCAGAGCTCATTAAGTCACAGGATAGTGTTGGTTGGAATGGTCTTCTGGATATCATCTGGTCCAAGCCCCTGCTCAAGAGCAAGGCCAACTTTGAGCAGACTTCTGCGGGCCTTGTTGTGTGACATAGACCTCAGTTAAGGAAAACAGTGGGGTTCATTAATGTCTTATAACTTACCCATGCTGACTTCGTGCCTTCAGCTGGCTTATCTCCACATCTTCTCAACAACTTTGGGATAGAGGGAAGAGATCCAGGCAAATGCTCCAGCCAGAAGATGTGGTACAACTTGGGGGTTGGCAGCAGCAGAACTGTTTTGGGGGGTTTTCTGTGCAGGAACCCGTCAAGCCTGGACAGCAAGAGAGGTTTAAGAGCAGGAGTTCTGCCTGTCTCCATTGATCAGCTATTTCTAAACCTGTGGAAGGAACAGACAGTAAGTTCCTACAGGCCTTTAAGTAAATAGAGAGCCGCACTCTGTATTTTGGTACCTACAGGGTGACGCAGTCCTGGATGATGGGTGATTAGATGGTTGGCGTGGATGTCACATACATTAGTAGTTATGAATCTGGATCTCATCTAGCATTTGTGTATTGTACAATTGGACAGAGTCCTGAAAATAGACCCAAGAACTAGTTTGGGATATCTGACTGATTTGATGTCAGTGAAAGAATTAACACTTTAAAAAGGACCTGGGGGTGTTGGTCGACAGCCGACTGAACATGAGCCGGCAGTGTGCCCAGGCGACCAAGAAGGCCAATGGCATCCTGGCCTGTATCAGAACTAGTGTGGCCAGCAGGAGTAGGGAAGTGATCGTGCCCCTGTACTCGGCACTGGTGAGGCCG
>NW_008795557.1:2012847-2022551 GCF_000699145.1 Aptenodytes forsteri
CCCTGGAGGTATTTAAAAGACGAGTAGATGAGGCACTTGGGGACATGGTTTAGTGGGCATGGTGGTGTTGGGTTGACGGTTGGACTCGATGATCTTAGAGGTCTTTTCCAACCTCAATGATTCTAACACTGGATGGTAATGAGTCCCATTTGGGGTAACATCAAAATGACCTAGAATCCAGTATATCAGAGGTGCTCAGTCCCCCAAAAGCCAAGGGACTTAATGAATGTGGCAGTACCGTCTGATAGCCAGTCCAGGATTAAAGGTACGAGGACAGGAGATGTGTCTTTTCAGCATGAGAGAGTCTGCTTCCTAATCTAATGGATTATCCTCACCTTTTAATTTTAATGGTTTTATTTAGACAACTATGGGATTATTAATTCAGATCGCTCAAAAACAGTCCAGGAGTTTGGAGTTGGCATGTGCCTCCTGGTGCTACCACAGCGCACGCCACCTGATAGATTTGAGTTAGCTGGCAAACAAGTAGGAGGGAAAAATCTCTTTCTGCTCCTTATGAGCCAAGCCATCATCATTTACCCAAGATCTCATGTCCCTGAAGTTCTCCAGATTTTCATTGTACTCCAGAAGAGAGTTTTCAGCTGAACAAACTCTTCTGTCCATTTGGGAAAGAAAGGGGAAAAATTATATTTAGGATCTCTCCCCTTAGCTTCTTGCACTTCAGCGTGACCCTGTTTTGATGTAAGATCCTTTTATTTTAAAAGGAAAGGTCAGTCACATGCTTCAGTAACACCTCTCCTGTGGTGAATTGGGCCTTTACTGGATATTGCTGCTGTATTCATTTCGTAACTTGTCAGCTGGATCCATATGGACAACCTTTTGGCAGCTATTGCATAAACGTAGCATACTTACCATTTTGTATGAAAGTCTGTTTTTAAGCACTAAGACTGCAAGGAAATATGTTTGGGCTGATTTATCTGCTTTTACGGTGCACTGAGTGTGACTTTCTCCGTTTTCATATCTTTCTGTGTCCATACCTGCACAAATGCAATGTGATTTTCACAACATGATTGTAAATATATAATTTCCTAGCTTAGTTACATTTACAATAGCTTGCATTGAAGCAAGGCGACAGAGAATCAGTCCCTGGAATATTTTATTCTGCACGTAAGCCTCAATTCAGGGAGAGGAGAAATATATTGATCTTTCATCAGGTAATTTTCTTCTTTCAAGTACCTGGATTGGACTCTTAACAGCAGTTCTTAAGCTGAATCCATTTTCCCCCTAGAGAACATATTTGTTATCAGCAGAGGTTTCTGATGACAGGACTTACAGTTTTCACATCTGAATGGATTGGAACAATTGGGTATTTCCATCGTCCCTCACTGTAAACAGAGAGTTGCTATATCTGAGTTCATTATATGCTTGGTCCATTGCCTTCTGCCAGCAGAAAAAGCTACTCTTGCCTTACCTGAAACAAACCCCCGAGCCTATTGATTTATAATGAACTTCCTCAGATCTTTTATTTTGTTTGTTTATCCTTCTATTATATATTTGTGCCTCATTCTTATTAAGGAAGAATCTCTGTGAAGTTTAATTTTTTGGACCGCCAGCAGTGCATTTTAATTGTTGCTCTCCCTCTGGAAGTACTCGTCCTTCTGGCCACAGCCTAATTCACTTTGTCATGGACCACGGATGGTGATTTGCACAATTCCTGTAATAGGAATGCCTTTTGGGTGCTAGTGCAAAATTTATTGCCCCGCAAAATGGGGTCTTCATTCACATGGCTGCTCTTGCGGGTGTTTTATTGGCCAATAAAGTGCCTTGTGTTTTTGTAATCTAACTGCTAGGCTGCTTTATGATCTGATGTCAGCTGGAGGGTGGTGGGGAAGAGCGACTTGTGGTACATTGGGAATTACGCATTATTGTCACCTGAGAGTCTGAAGGATCTTTAAATCGATGAAATGTGGGGCTGATGAGCAGAGAAGCCTCAGCAGTAGCATTTCTTTTAAGATTTTGTCTCTTTTTTGGAAACGTAATTATTCCAAAAAAGAGACAGAGACATCTTTCTGCCTGCTAAATTAAAGTGTTGCTAGAAAGGCGATGCAAGGCAGAGTGAAACATAAGTTGAATGGAAAGGACAATGAAGGAGATAGGAAGAAAAGTATTTAGAGATCAAGAACTCTTTATTTTGAGTGTATCGCACTCTGTTCAGGATAAATATATTAATTTCCCGTGCACTTCACAGCTTGCCCTTATGTTCAGAAAGTTGCAGAGATGTCAGATTATAAAGAGGCATATGAAGTATATGGGATAGAGCAATAGGTGGTTAAGTAGGCTGCTGAGATCCATTTCTCTTCCCAGCACAATTCCTTTTAGTCATCTCCGTGCTTTTTGAGAATGAAGTGCAATATGAAAACAAATAAAGCCGCAACAAAAAAACCTGCTCTCAAGCAAACATATTTTAAAGCCGTTTTCTGCAATATATTATTGTCACTTTTTCCTTTTCTCCTGTCTCTTGCTCAAAAAAATCAGGAAAAATAGATCTTGGCACCCGTGCCTCAAGGGAGTGTGTTCAGAAAGTGCCAGCACTGTTACCAACCTCAACTTTTGTGCTTCACTTTGTACTTTAAAACGTCTCTTTCCTCCAGCTGGCTTCCCTATCTGCATACCACTGTACTCCAAAATCCCTTCTAGGAGAGGAAGAGGAGGAGGAGAGAGAGAAAAACGGATTGAGTTGTGCAGCACTTAACGCCTTTGTGTTTGCTCTTGCAGGGGAGTTAATGGAGCTGGTCACAAAGGTACAACATACCCAGTATCAGCAGAAATGCCATTAGTTAGAGCAGAGGTCCCCAACCCATGGTACATGAAGCAGCCAGATGTCATGCTCGGCAGCAGTGGAAGTGACCACTTTTGGAAGGAGCTGTGAAGCTTATGTTTTCTTCTGTCTGAAGCAGCAGCAGTTTGCAGCTTCCCAGTCTGGTCCCAGTATCATTGTACCAGGGAGGCTGAGAGCTACACTTCTGGCTCAGGATGTGGCATGGTTTGGGCATCCCATATCAGGGGACATGTGATCAGAGGACCAGAATGAGAAGACCTGATATCCTGGTCTTGGGTGCTGGAGTCATACAGGTGGAGCGTGTGAGTGGCCATGGAGATGCATGCATGTAAGTGCATGGAGATGTAATGGGGCAGGAGATCACGTCCTAGCTCAGGGGATGTGGTTGAGGTCGTGTTTTGGGGATACATGGATTTGCAATGGGGCATAGTAGTTTAGGGAGATGGATATAGAGTAGAAGTATAGTAGTAAACTGTTGGTGTGAAGTTGTTTTTTGTTTTAGGAATTAGAGAACATGGAGATGGTCTTTGATTTTGGTGAAGTGGGTATTGTTGGGGATGTGGAAATGGTAGGGACAGAAAATTTAGTTCCTGCTCTGTAGGACGGGTAGGAGTGATGATTGAGACCAGGGAGTTGGGATGTAGGGCAGGTGTTACAGGGCCTGGTTTGGGAACATGAGCATGTTTGAGCACATAAAAGAACCATATTAAGATCATGGTTTTTGTGGACAGAAAGGTATGTGTCTGTGTACTGTGTGATACATGAGAGGTCCAGAAGATGCTAATCTATTCAGAAGGATATGGTCTCACTGCACATGGACTCTACAGATTAACCATGTTTGGCGTAGACTTGTCTAGGAAGATGTACTGAAATCCCAGGTGACTAAACCCAAAATTGTCATGTCTCATCTGAATGGAGTTTCCAGGTGGAAAAGAAAGAGATGTCAAGAGAAACCCAGGTTGTGGGATCCATACACATCTGTCCTGGCAGCCAAAAGCTATGCCTCTGCCTTTGCCAGTGATGGTACTGAAGCAAATCGAATAGATCAGGAGTTAGCTAAATGCTCGGTTCCTTTGCATGATACTTCATCGATAGTGGATTTTGCATCCGTCTTCAACATCTGCTGTAAATGCCAGTCCATTTGCATTGTCCAGACAGCTTAACTAATTGATATTTACTGCGCAACACTTATTAACTCCAGTGTGAAGGTTTATGAAGACTTTCTTCAGTGCCTAAAAGGTGGATTTCTAACAAACCCGATGTCCCACTGGCTTTTGGTGCTGTTCTTTTGAAATAGTGTCTTCACATTACCCGTTAAGGAAATCAGCGTGTACCAAACCTTCCTCCAAGCTGGTCTATGAGGACCATAAAGCTCTCACCATGAGCTTTATGGTGACATTTCCTTCATTTGTCCTCTGGGACAGGGTGGGGGGCCAGTGTAACTTCATCAGATGTGTTTCCTTTGCCGACCCACTTCCTTCCGAAACCCGTAGCACTTGATTCCTGCCATGGTTGGACACGATGCCTTTGTGTTTGTGCACTGCTGCAATGCTTCCTGGGTGTTTGTCTGTTGATTCTTAAAGCTGAGCTTCTTGGAGATGATAAACCACCTGTTTTTGCACTTTAGACTGCAAAAGAATTGCTTGGTCATTGCCTTTCTTTTTGGATTTCTTGCTAGTCAAAGGGTAGACATTTTTCATAGGTTTATAAGACAGCCTGTTTGCTACACATTGGCAATTTCAGTGGTGCAATCACTGCTAATGCCTTTTCTTTCTCACTTAAATCCTGATCGAGGAACTGGGTTTAGGCATATCGCTTAATTTAAGTATACACATAGGAGCGCTTGTGCTTTAATACCCCTAACTAGAAATACACAAGTAATAACAGCAAGCTGAAAGGTGTCTCAAGCTCTTTGTTTGCCTTTGATTTCTTGCTCACTTCACAAAATAACAAAACACCTTGCAGTCGTTTGAATGAAATGGATTCATTTTTCAATTAAAATTGTCTGTTTTTAAGCAAAGATGCCTTTTTTTTTAAAATGAAACATGTATTTTCTGGGGTGAAAATGCCTATGCCTCAGAAATTTGTGTGATTTATTCCCTTTTTGCAGATGTTTGCTCTGGATGTTCTTGCTACCGAAAAATTTGGTAGCAATAAAGCACACGAAACAGCAAAAACAACTTTTAAAATCAGAATAAAGCCTCAAAAGATCTACATCTCTGTTCACCAGAACTTTTCATACTCCAAGGTACAAAGCGCTGGCTCTTCTATTAATGATGGTTTCAGCATAGTTTCTCAAGGAGAGCTAAAGCAATCGATCACTCATTCACATCAGTAAAGTGCCTTTCATCTTTACTTTTCACAGTGCCATACCGAGTATTAACCCACATTAAATGCTAAAACCAAGACAGCGAGTGTGGGAAGGATAATAGGCTAAATTAATCTGCAGTGCAATTTATCTCCTCTCCATTTGTCCCTGTCTTTCTTACATACCTGTGTGCATGTAGGACACGTTCTTGCACACTCGTGCACCCACACTCACTCATCCAGTCTATCCAAATTGCTTCATTGGTTAGGACTGGTGTGTACAGTGAGGGGGGTGTATTGCCATACCGTTGATAACATGGCAGCATGTCATATTATTAAAAAAAGAGGTCCAGCAATGACAGAAAACCTGATGTAGTGTGAAGTGGTGCTCTTAACACCACCCGTGACCCTAAAACTGTATAGGACTGCTAGCTAGACACGGGGACGTAGCCACTGGGATTAACTCTAAAATATAATAGGTAGGACTGCCATCTCCTGCAGTGACGTGCGGAGCCTGTGCATGTCCCTGGCTCAGCCCCACACTCAGTAAGCTCTTGCCATAGAGGGTTTTATGGCTGGGAAGTTCCTAAATAGGGAGACACGGGCTTCTTTTGTTTCTGATTCTACTCTGAAATGCAGGAGCTAATTTCTACAGGTGCATAAATTATGAGAAAATGTATTTAAGCAGATACATCAGTCATCTTTTTTATCTGCATGAAGTCCTTGGGATTCAATATATTGTTTATTGCATTTTGTGCCTGCAGCTTCCAGCCTGTGTTCTGCAACAGACAAGTTATAAGAGGAAGTTTGCATATATTGGAATCCACATACATAGTGTTTCCAAAAAGATTTAGAGGTTAAAAACATAAGACAACATCCATACCTCTGAAAATTTCAGGGAAGGGAGACAGTTTCTAACACTCTTTTACGGTGTATAAAATGTTTTCTGTGTTCGTGGTCTACACGCAGTGTGTAGTTCTCCCTGTCTCTCCCTGCAAGTTGACTGGCTCCATTAACTCCTGCTACAGAGTCCTAAATGCAGCAACCCTGAGCCTTAGATGGGCATAATGCTTCTGAAAACCCTGGAAAGACAGCTCTGATCCAAGCTTCAGCAAAAAGCTGCAGTAAATTACTGGAAGAAGGGCACTGATAACAACTATATGTAGGTTGTACGTCGCTTAGTTGCTTTCTGGTGTTGTTACAGGCACCTCTGGCTATGCCGCTGAGAATTGCTGCAGGGATACATCCTGGTAACCTTTCTGTGAGAGATGTTAAGGTGTGATCCACTCGTTAATGCAGAAATGTGAAAGGCACAACAGAATTAAAAAGCACAGGCAAAGCAATCAGAATAGTCATGGTTTGATGCCATTTATCTTAGGGCGCTAAAAGGATTATCGGGGCAATACCGGAAACGTTGACGAATGTTAAGAGCTCATGGAGGGCAGCTGAGGTCCTCGGGCTGGAAAGGGAGGGACCTGCTTCCTTTTTGCAGAAATGTGGTGCAGGAAGATGGTCCACTTCTGTACCACCTAAGTTGCAAAAACAGTTAAAAAGAAGTAAGCGGTTTATCAGCACCTGGAGGAAAAAAAATGACTATCACGATCAGTAGGCACCAGGGTTCATCAAAATGAAATTATGGCAAATTAAATTAATTTCTGTCTCTGATAAGCTAAGAGGCTTACTGGATAATGAGAGAGAGGGAGGTGTAATATAGCTCAGTGCTAGCAAGGCGTTTACAAAGGATCCAAGGGGCTCTCTTATTACGAAATAAAGTAAAACTTGTAAAATTAAAACTTACTTGGGAATAGTATGGGTGGGAGAAGGAAAAATAACTTGAGAGGTGACTAATGGCAGTGACATTGTTAAGCTGCTTCCCGTGGGGTCCTGTTTTGAGTGCTCTCTGAGCTGTCAGTAATGGCTTGACAGATGGGAGTCTGAGGCGACGCTGAACTAATCTGTGGGTGATGCGGGGTTAAGGGTGGGTCTTAGCGTCCTGGAGATAATTTAGTTAAAAACCACAAACCTGAATTTCTGGTAGCAGGTCAATGAGTAACTAGCTGCTTGCAAAGACTGGTCAAATTCTGTAGGGGAGCAAGCATTCTCCTTATGTTAGTAATAAATGCTTCATCATTTTTTATTATTTATTTTCAAGAAGCAATGCAAAAAAAAGGTGCCTGATAGGTATTAAAAATACCATGGAAAATTTTGCTAAGGTTTGCATTGTTTTATGTTGCCATGGTTGCATTTCTGTGGTGAAATTTGTGAGGACTATCTGACTACAATTCATATGTTTTAATCCAGAACCGCTGAACAACGGAGCTGCTAGCCTATAGCCATGTTCATCTCTAGACATGACACAGCACCAGTGCCAGGTGGATTTGAAATACCTCCCCTTCTCTTCCCACACAGCCACAGACCATCCCCTAAACTCCCTAAAGAAAAATGGCACCACATCTCCTAATACTTTCAAGTGACAGGCAAATTGGAAATCTATGATGCTTTTATTACAGAATATTTTGTGGCTTGAAACTTGGCTTGAAACTTGGAAGTAGCGGTCCATTTTTCTCCTGACTTTTACTCTGCTGGATGATTTACACCTATGCAAAGGGGTTTGCTGACAGACCAGAATTAGAGCTTTTATTTTGCTCTGTTGTAAATGATTTCTCAACATGCACAATCAGGTCCTAAAGGAGAAAGGGGAAAAAAAAGAGCTGTGAGTGTCAGTTTGGAGCCGGAACAAGTAGATTTAGCCTTTCTTCCTTTGGTGACTGTAACTATACAGTAAAGATATTTTAGGGCTCGGTGAAACAAACTTTCCTCCTAGCTCATCTTTCTGCTTTGTTTACATCTGCAATAAATACTTATAGATGAGAGATACCCACTGCGTTGATCCCTCCCTGCATGCGGAAGCAGAGCCAGCAGCCCTGGAAGACGAGGTGTGGGGCTGTCTATGGGCAGTAAGTCATAGCAATCTAACGCAGCACAAGTTTCCATCCTATAGATAAGTGTTTGCTAATACAACTGTTGAACACATCCGCCTGGATCACCCACTTCTGGAAATATCCTTAGCTCTGCTATAGGATCATCCTGGCTGTGTAGGAGACATCCAAAAGTGGTGGGTTACTGCCGAAGGGTGGACTTCTCTGCAACGCCATTGGAGGTGCCACTCTCCACAGACCATGAAGGACCTCCGCTGGCTTTGCTCTGAAGTTAAGCACCTTGATTAGGTGGAAAAAGGGAAATAAGAGCTTCAGGAACCAAGTACCCCTTGCTACTCCATGGCTGTGCCTATGGCCAATGCATAAAGTTTTATATACATGTATTTACAGTTTGCTGAGGCCTATCATCAGCTCCCACAGACATCAGTCCTTCACAAAATCCAGCTCTAAGACAGGGAAGAGATTGACTAAAATCTTATGGTGTGAACAATTTCCTTACACACGCTTGATGCACTTCTACGTATTTCTGTCTCCAACAACAATGGAATATAAGTAAATGCATATAGTCAACCTATTTCTCCTTAAGCCACAGATCATGCAGCTCAGTGCTCTGCTCCCCATACTATAATTTTTACCTCTTTTTGTACAAGAAAACTGCAGTGAGTGGTAAGCATTACAGCTGCTGTGCAAAAGACAAGTATACGGTTTAAGTTATGCTGCCCTACCTGGCTTAACTGTAGCCAAACCTACTTGACCACCCAGCTCTTAAATGCATAAAACTACTTCATTGCTATGCAGTTGCACTGTGCCAAAGCTCATACTGGATCTAATGATGTTTAAGCCAGTACAGTAAAGGTATCTTTGATCTGTACCTGAAAAACTTATTATTGCTTTTGTATTAGGGATCAAATTAAAGTAAAATAAGCCATATCCTGTATTATAAATGGAAATGCCTTTCTCCTGCTGGAACTAGAAAACAAAGCTCTTTGGGATTATTGTGAGTGGCAGCAGGCACGGTAAGGCAGAGAGAATTCTTTCCCTTGGCAGTCTTTGCTGTTGCATTTGGGGTCTGATTGTTTTTTGTTGACTTGGTCATTCATCAAGTGTCTCTAAGAAACAGCGCAAACAGTAGTTAAGCTCCTTCATTCTGTCCCTGCGGAGAAGGGAAGCAGCCATCGTCGCATCTGCCTCTTTGCTATGCTCATTTTAAAACTGGATAAATAAATTAGAGATATGATCATTCAAAGAACAAACTGTAAGCAGCTGCACGCTGGGGATTACGGATTCGGTGGACCGTAGTTCTCTGGTAAAGAAAACAGCAGCCATAGGAAACTCTTAGGCAGCAGTGTAGCATCTTTTGTATTATTTAGCGCACTGGCTTTGCAATCTTTGTGCATACAGAAATGCACAGCAAGAGATGTTATTCTTCCTAAGAGATGCCTTTTCGTTGTTACTCTTAGAGTGCTTATTTTCAGAGTAGCACTGTAGACAGATAAGTCTTTTACATTTATGTTTTAGGTACTCAGTATCTCCACAGACTGAGTATTTAACTTACTAATGTGTGGAGGACTTTTTCGGAAGCAAATTTTATTCATCAGAGACACCCCTTTAATTAACTTCCACACTTCTATGGGGAGAGGAATATAAAGAAAGCTAATAAT
>NW_008795557.1:2022683-2040908 GCF_000699145.1 Aptenodytes forsteri
ATAATAATAATAATAATAATAATAATAATAATAATAATAACCTATCTTGTTACCATTACATAATAAAATAAAATGCTGTGGGGAGTGGAGTTTCAAGACCTCTCTTTTAATGAAGATCTTAATAGCATTTAATGTAATTTAAATATAATCACGGTCTGATTCCTGAGCGTATCTCTGAGGCTGAAGAATAAGAAGTTAATTGTGCTGACAACATAGTGGGAAGTGCCAAAATCAAGCACCAGCATGTTGGTTAAAGTGCATTTTGAATTAAGAGGTGCAAGGCAGAACTTTTATTTTTTGTACTCCCATTCCCAGTTATTTTGCAGCAGTTCAGTGCAAAGTTTGTGTGCGGCATGGATTTATTACATAAGATATCTAACATAAAATTTACATTAGAATGCAAATGAAGGAGACTTTATTTAGCTTTAGAGATTGGGAAGGATCAAATGCATGAGCCTAACAAGCCATTTTACTTTGGGGATGGGGAATTGCTGGTATGTAAATCTCTGACTCGTTCTGTGGGCAGATAATTTAATGAGATCTGCAAAATGACTGGACGTCAACTCCAGCGCCTTGCATTGCATTAAGAGGAATTAGTTGTGGAAGTCTCAGTCTTGAAACTGCTGCTTATGAAATTCATGCACTTGGTGGCAAGATTTACTTGATTAAAAGACTGGGGACCAGGCTAACTTCGTACTCCTCAAGGTAGGCGATGTGACAGGTTTCAATTCCCAGCTCCCTGTCTTGCGATGACAGTGTAGAATACCTCTCTGTGGTAGGTATGAAGTCTTCCATCTCAAATTAAAAGTGAAGTAATTAGTCAACTGGTGCAGTGGGTCCTGGGATCATAAATAAATGAAATGCATTTTGATGAATGAATACAGAAATGGTATCTTAATTTAACTAAGGAGAGCTGAGAATAACTGGTTATTGGATCCAGTCTTATCTTCATATGAGATTATTTCTCTTTCCTGTGTGGTGCCAAAGGAGTCCATGCCTTCTGTGTGCTTGTTCAACCCTTAACATACATCTGAATTACTGTTCTGCAGCTAAGAGATGTTATCTTCATGGTATGCTAAGCTTTCATTTGTATACCTGGTAGGTACAATGCATAAAATTAAGTATACTTTTATCCTAGACAGCTTTCCCACCTGAGCTGTCTGCACAGAGATCTTGCTTAAGTGGAAAAAATAACGCCAAACTTTGCTAGGGGGGTGAATATCGCAGTTCATGGTGCCTATGTCCATCTTCCCTGACTAGATGGAAATGACAGTCAGTGGAGTGCTTGTTGAGAGGTCTCAATTTATTTGTAGTTAAGGTTGTGTTTGGTAAAGACTGTTTGGGGACTGGCCTTGTTCCTCAAAGGAGGCATCTTGCTTAAGTGGAAAAAAAAACGCCAAACTTTGCTAGGGGGGTGAATATCGCAGTTCATGGTGCCTATGTCCATCTTCCCTGACTAGATGGAAATGACAGTCAGTGGAGTGCTTGTTGAGAGGTCTCAATTTATTTGTAGTTAAGGTTGTGTTTGGTAAAGACTGTTTGGGGACTGGCCTTGTTCCTCAAAGGAGGTGCTGAAAGAGTTGACGTAAGTCTTGAAAGAGCTGGTCTCCATCAGTGCTGACAGAGAAGCAGGAAGGAGCTGAAGAGCCAGGACGGGCCATGGGTCTTCAGGACAGAGGGGCCATAAATAGTCATCTTAACATTTTTTAATCAGAGAACTTCCATTCACTCCACATCCTGCCCACCTTGAAAAAAGAGCACTGACAAATTAGTCTTTTCAATATAACCATGGCTCAAATATGTCCTCTAAGGGAGAAAAAAGATCAGTTTCTCCAGGTCTTTCTTGAGTCTTTCTAGAGTTTTTGATTGAAGCAGTATGGAAAACCACCCCTTTCGGACTAAAAATATGAGAAGCGCTCCCTGGGGAAGCTTAGAAGCCAAAAATGCCCTGTTGACCTTATAAAGCTTGAGAACTACTGGACTGAGCTAATAAATACCTTTGGGCAGCATTTATGTCTCTTCCCCCTACTTTGTGTGGTCCCGAACAGCAAAGCCAGCAACCAGTGCCTACAAGAAATAATGGTACTGGAATTTGGAATGTAAAAGAGAGGGACAACCATGACTGGAGAGGGGACTGGTTTGGCTCCCTGCCTGCCTGTTTCAGTGCTCGTAAAGCAGCACCGCACCTTCATGTTCACAGTGTTTTCCTCGAGATACTATGTCATTAGCAGGTAGATGATCATGGTAAGTATATTTGTCCTGCTCAATTTCTGTTGCTTCAAATTTCTCTTCTGAGTACAAAATTTTCCTGGGCAAGCCATCAGGTAACTCCCCAGTCCCATCTCTTTTTGCTCTACAACCCTTCTTTTGACAATTTTAGTTGCAATACCAACCATCAGTGATGGCCTTGTTACCTGTCCACCCCCTACTTTCAACTTATCTTCCCCCATTGACTTTGCACGTCCACCGCCACTGTCTTTGTGCTGATCACAGGAAGAACATTCTGGGCAGCTCCTTGCTAGCATTTCCTACAGCCTTCTGGCTGCTGTTGCTGGTCCAGACCCTGGACTCGCATAGTCCTACTGTGGCTCCATGTGCTGTGTGTTGTGTTGTTTCGTTTGCTCTGCAGCTTGATAAATTTCTGTGTCTCATTATGCAATTAATTTCAATTGCAATTCCCATCATCTCTTCTGCAGGCATGCAACCCAGCAGGAGACTAATAAAACCATCACGACTAGCACCAAAGCCATCAAGCAGCTGTCTGAGGTTGTTAGAGGCTCATCCAGGGTACGTGTCGTTCAAGATGCTGTTGGGGGAGAGTGCTGGGTCTTATGGAGGGAGGAATAATGAAAAAAGAAGTGGTAGTGGGTGCTTTAAAGCTGTTGAGCTCCATGTTTTGTTATAACTTCCATTTCTGTTACACAATAAACATCGCTCGCATTTATAAATGACCAATGGGAAAACAGCTGCACAAACCAGTTCTTCTCCCAAAACTGGATGATGTGGAATTGGAAATCAAGAGCTCATCGACGGAGCCTTGACTCACTTACACCTATCTCAGGGTCTTACTCAGCTTGGGTAAAAGTACTACAGGAATCACCTGGCTCCACATGAGTTTGGCATTGGTCAAAGACTCAGTTGTGCAGTGGGTGCACTGGGTGCAGATGAGTTTGGAAATGTGTTGAAGTGCACGGAAAGGGCAAAGCAGTGGAATATGTCTAGATACGATATTCATTCAGTGCTGTATCCTAGTGAGAAAGCAGCGGTGGGGATAAATAATTACAGGCTGCGGCCAGATCAGAGCAGGACATTGAATTACAATTGCCCCCACGGCAACCCCATCTGTTGAACGGAGAGACTGGTCTTCTGTCATCAGTAGGTTCAACTCATATGAACATCATTGTCACAGGGGTATGAATGATCCCCAATGGGACAAACAGAAGGTTTCTGACCTTTCCACAAAGACCTTTATACCCCATGTGTTCCTGCTGACTTTGGCCTGTGGTATGCATCATGGGGAAGAACAGAAGCATATTGTGGGGAGCAAACTCCAGCTGGTGTGAGAGTTGAGAAGTTTCACCCACATAACAGGTGATTCAGCAACTGAAATGAGAATAAGGACAATACTTTTCTACTTGATTCTGCCTAGCAGTTTTCTGTTACATTCTTGCTTCCAGCATTCATGTAGTTTCTGGGTCAGGAACTTACCTGAATTGGTGTTTTAAGCTCACTCACTTCCTGCCATTTTCCAAAGTCCTGTATTACTTCAACTCTGTTCTCACTGTCCTTCCACCTAGAAAAAACACTGCTCTAAATACACAACTCGTCTCTGTGCAAGTGTTTTTTACAGCCTGGATTTATGTCACTTGCCAACAGGCATATGAGATAAGGATTTAAGAGCTGAATCACCCCAGGCTACCTTTGTAACCTGTGGAGGACCATGTGCAATTCAGCCCACCTGAAAAAATGAATGGGTGATGGTCTGCTCCAGAGGATGGGGAGGAAAGCCTGGAATGACTGTTCTCCATACATAGACATTGACCTTACGCAGGCATCAACCTTAATACTTTGATCTTTTTTAACATGTTGCTTTGATTAGTGATGGACTACAAGGACTATTTTTTTTCCTTTTCGTGCATACTCCGAGAATAATTACATCAGAGCTTGATGAAACAGAAGATGCTTTCTTGGAGATATGGGGATCTGGGCTTTTTTTGTGCTGATCTCCTGGCTCCATTTCGTGACATAAATTGGGTCCGAAGGGAAATCAGGCAAGGTCACGTTAAACCCAATTATAGTGCCACACACAAATGACATTATTTGCCCTTGAAGCCCATGTAGTGTCCACTGAGGACTCTCAGGACAATAGCTTTTACGGTCGCAGGGAGAAAAATTGCTAAGTTAAAGGGAGAATATTTCAGAGCTGAAGGAAATAGGCACACAAACAATTATAGTAATATGAGGAATAAACTTGCCGCTCTCTATTGGCATCACATAATAGCTTTTTCTGCTCCCTGGTCAATTAATTTCACAAATTTTATTTTTTTACCTCTTCTTTTCTAACAGTGCGCAGTTTAAGTAATTAAACCTACAAATTTTGATATAAAGCCTGTAGCCCTCCTCCCTTATATAGAATAAATAGTTGCTGCTGGTCGGTACATCCCTCTTGGGGATCTGGGTAGCATTACAAACTTTCCTCCCATAAAACTTCTCACAGCATGAAAAGCCTTCCATTAATTTAGAGCTTTATAGTCAGTCCTTTCTGATCCATTATTCTGTGTATTGCTTTGCATGCACACACGGACAAAAAATATTTTTCTTTTCTTTCTTCCTTATTTTCCACCAATAACGCACTGCCAGCAAGGTGCACTGTGGGAGTTTCTCTAACTTCCCTTGAAGCTCCAAGTGCTGCTGGAGCTATTGGGAGTCAGGATGCCCAACTGAGCAAATTGATAGTATTTCAGGAGCAAAGATACTGATGTAAGTGGATCAGTGTGATACAAGGCAGGAGACTGATGTAAAAGAGCACATGGCTATTTTAAGGCTTCCTTTCAAACTAACCTCAAAGGACTTAAATAGAGAGGCCTATCTGGAATTCCAGGTTTTTGTAGGATGGGTGCTGGACCATTAGATCAGCCTTCCAGGGTGGCAATCTTTTCTTATTTTGCATGTTTAACAAACATAAGGTTTATAGACCTTTATCTGTAGAATGGGAATAATGATACTTGCCCTGTTCCAAAAATGGTTTTAAATTTTTGGGTGAAGAACTGTCAGATTGGGATCTTCTTCTGTGTATGAAAATACTACCATTAAAAATTAAAGATGTTTATCCCATCCTTTATAAAATTTACTTTTGTATTCTTAAGCGGTTGTCTGAATTAGCTGAAATTGCTGTAAAGTGAACGGTTCTGCTTAGTAGCTTTAGTGTAGATTGGGTTTTATTTGCTACTTGGTTTTCAAGGTGATGCCCCACTTCCTTGCAGTTCATTCCCCTCTGTAAAACCTGGACACGTGAGCTCCTGCACACCTGAAATCTGAGATCCAGGGGGTACAATAGTTCTAGGAGAATTTCCATTGCCTGACACTGTTTGGGTTTGGTCACTCCATCTGAGAGCAGCGATTTTGCAGCGTGTTGGATAGTTACGTCAGGCTAGACTGGGGTCTTCCTTCTGAGAACACTTTTGTTTAAAACATAGATTGGTATCTTGCTGGGGCAAACTCCAGACAGAAAGGCGGTGACATTTGGGTACATGTTTTGGAAAACATGGAAATAAGTTGGTTTCTGACAATCAGGCCCTAGGCCAGGCAGAAGGAAGGTTGTTGTGGCTGATGGACCTCTCGAGTCCAGTAAATCACCCATTGCCATCAAATGAGGTGATGAACTCCGTCATGGGGTATCATCCAAATAAAGGACTTTTTATAGGAGGGTCCCTTGGGTCTCCAGCAGGTAATCTGAGGCTGGATTTTAGTAAGTAGAAGCAGGATACCATACTACAACCGTTCGGTTCTTTTGATGTCAGTAAGGTATTAATTGGCTTGTGTTTCACAATCTTTAAGAACTGATATTGGAGTGTGACCCCCTTCATGCAGCAAGCAGGACAGCAAAATGTCCCACTATATATCCCTGCCACCAAAGGTGTCCAGTTCAGATAGCAGACCACACAGTACTCATGACTTGAGTGCTATCTTGAATATCCAAGGTGACATTTTTTTAATTGCTTTGGCCTGAAAGATCAAAGCATCTTGTGCTCCCTTCCAAAAATAAAACCTCGTAGCATCCTGGCAGCCCCAGTGAAATTGAATTTTTAGAATACTATTTGCGCCCACTTTGTTTACTTAGTGTCTCCCACCAGAACTGTTTCCCGTGGTCACAGACAGTCTACTAGTTGATTTATCTCTACAGACCTGCTAACCACACCTCTGTTTTTCCAAAACAGCAAGAGCGACTTCAGCTGGACAGGCTGAAGAACCAGTTGTCTGATGCCATCCAGAGATACGGAGCTGTGCAGAAGGTGGGGGTCTCTCTTGGTTCCACTCTTGCGTATGTGAGTTTGGCAATGTGTTACATGGGAGCGAGCGTGGCTCCCAGGAGCATGGAGCATCTCCACAGAGCTACTCACATGCAGTTTCCTCCCTCTTTTCTTACTTTATCAGTCAAGAAGTGTATCATTACATTGGAATATGCGCACGCATACGACTGCAGAACAATTCAGCAGCAATGGAAAAGAAAAAAAAGTGTGCTCTTGCCAGCTGTGTGTCTGCTAGGACCTTCAATGGTTCCCCTGGCTTAGCCATGACATTATTTTGGTGTGTCTCCACTTTCAGGGGAGAAGGAGAAGTGATTGCACAGCGGCCCTTGCACCTTTTCTGCTTACAGAAAATGTGCGGGCACCATTGCTAATTTAAATGTTAACCCACCTTACGGCTCTGCTGTGTTACACGGCTTTGCCAGAAGGTCTCCGAACACATCTTGTGGTTTGGACCTCTCCTCAAGATCAAGCTGTTTAATGAAACAAACAAAACCTGAACTCCAGCTCTTTCATTTGCTTCTTGCTCTCCCACTTTACCCTGGGGAGGCTCTACTGACGAGCAGATTTGCTTTGCTTTTAAACACTGTAGTAATGATTTAAATTTACCATCCTCAAACTGCTTCTCTCCCCTGCAGTAACAAGTTTGAACATGTATCTGGATTAATTGAATCCTATGCAAATACAACCTGGACAAACTCTGCTTGCTTTCTTACACTGCTCTAGTGAGTTTGACCCATGCCTGCAACACATGGGAAGAATATATTGTGATTATAGAGGTGTAATGAAATTTGGCTGGCAACATGCTCTTCATAATGTATCGCTATCAGAAACACTCTGTACTGATTGATTTCGCAACACTGGCTGCCGATGGTTTAAAAATAAATAAATAAATGAACGAATAAAAGTACACAAAATTGCATTTCAATAACATTTATATTATGTAATAGCATTGCATTATCTCTAGCATTATCTCATATTTTTAATTATTTCTCTGTCCTATCCAAAAGCCTAAGTGTGGGGTTTTTAAATGAAATGACCTTATCCCATTAAATGACAAGCTGGAAGGATTCAGGTGAAGGGCTCCACCCCCACATACACACACCTTTTTTATGCTTTTTTTTTTTAATGTTCATGAGTACAATCCATCTGAACTGAACATGTAGGGTTGTTTTTTTTTTTTTAAAAACTGTCATCAATTCAGAAGTGCCAAAATTAGCCACTGCAGTTTGTGAATGCCCGGTTGCGTCAGGAAACCAATCTGAGTGGTAAATTGCTACTTATCCACGTCCTAGCTGTCATTTCTTAAATGCGTGTTTCAGTTTTGATAACCTTGTCATTCTGGAAGCTTTGAAGACTTTTAATTCCTGCAAGACCAAACTTTTCAATGCGGTTATACTCCCTTTCTTTTTCTAAGTAATAAGAGTTTTCTCTATGTCCTTTTCTTTAAAAATCAGAAGAAATAGCTTCATATGATTCCTTCCCTAAATATTTGGACTCTCTTTTCTCAGCCATTTTCCCTCTTTTTTTTTTTTTTTCCATTTTTGCAGAAAATAGCAGAGAAATCCAAAGCTTTGCTTCCTACTGGGCAGAGAAGTACCAAACAGGTAAGTTCGTGTGTGTCTCTGTGTTTGACAGTAAGTGCATTGCTAAAAAAGGGCTGTTTTCTAACCCCACTAATGATGCTGAAGAGCATAGTGCTCCCCCACTACCTTTACTGAAGCCAGTGAGATGGTTTTCAAATAGAGATTTATGACATCTTTGGAGGTGGAAGATACAGGACCCAGGAAAAAAGACATATGTAATACCTGTTTAATTATTCTCTGCTTTTCTGTTCTCATGGGGCTGTTTTTCCCTTCTTGATGGGAGTTCTGTCTACTCTGAAATATATCAAAGAGCTGTCCTGTACCCCCTCCTCTGGGAGATGGGCTCTTAGGCTGAGTGAAATCACACACCAAGTGCAATTTCGTAGAAGGAAGTAAGAGGGTTTTTTACCAAATCTCTCTCCTCAGTTTTAAGAGGGATCATGTATCCTGTGTTCTTCGGCTACATTACACTGTGGTTAACTATTATATATATGCAGAGCCTTTTTTTTCTCTTTTTACTCATATTAGGAACTTTGTCAATTAATAAATACTATGTGTAATCAGAGTATATACATTATAATTTTGTGCATATATTTAGTTTCATACGTACATGCATATGTGTGTATATATGAAATATAATTAAATGTATTTGTGCCTGTGCACATGTAACATGATTAAAAGTGTAAAGATATGTATGTGTATATATATGTGTTTATATGTGTATGTGCGTAGTCTTTCACAAATAGTAATGCAAAATACTATATATGTAAGTAGTAATGCAAAATGCTATATATGTGATATGCGTGTGTGTGTATAAGAAATCTCCCCAGATTTCAATGAGAGGTTTGATGCCAGGAGATCAGTTAGCTGTAGTATGAGTCCAGCAGAGATTAGGTTGGCCTTTCAAGTCCTACACACTAAAAAGCTTTTAGGTATTTGCAACTGATATGCCACCAAAAAGCAGAACTCTGTGCCTAAATCCAGTGAATATTTCTGATATTATTGATACCCTTGTCTCTTCTTTTAAGGGGCAGTCAGCAGGTTTTCTGCTTTCCTGATGAATCTTCATTCCCTACCTTGTTGTGCCACCCGGTTTTCTATATCCTCCTCAACGTGTGTATATGAAATAGTTGTTCTTTGTAACATTAATGCTTCTCTGTAAAGAAGGGTGAAACGATGCCACCGAAGACCCTACCATTAGGGCAAGCCAATGGACCAGAGCTTTAATATTAGATAGGTTTCAAGCAATCACAATTCTGCATCAGACCTTCTTGTCACTTAGTTGGTTTTAGGTGGTTAGCGGCAATGAAACTAAGGCCTTTGTGTGCCAAAGGGCTAATGTATTCCTTTACCCTTATTGAGTGTTCCCACCGCCCCCTTTGGAGTGATGGTGCACACATGTTGCTCTTCAGCTATGTGTTTATAGAAACGTTATAGCTTATTTTTGTCCACCAACTGGTGATCTGTTTTGAACATGGGTATTGTGCACGGTCACCAATAGCGTACTCTTGAATGATGGTCAAATCCACCAGACGTCAAACATATATTGGTTTTGATGATTGAGCTCAGAGATAAGGGGGTTTGTTTTGTGCAAATTAGCTGTGATTTGTTTTCATGCCATCTATATTATATCACTTCTCGTGCTTTTAACCAACTTTGTTACATTACTGTCGGTGGAGTGGATTGCAGAGGTGGGAACAGCTCTGGTCTTGCCTGGACTACCATATGGTTGCATGGCCATGGCTGTTCCATATGATACGGGACACTGCTGGACCATCCTATTAACCAGTGCTAATAGGATGAAGAGAGCTAATTACTGCATAGCTGTTGTGCATCCCTGCACCTGGAGTAAGCCTGGATGCAATCAACTTTTTTGGTATACTGAAAATGGCTGATGACTCCAAAAACAACTTTCTCTGGAAGGCAGCAGAGTTTTAATAGGGGAAAAAAACCAAGATGTCGGATAAAAGTACTCAAATCTTGGAGACAAGTGATGGTGGGGGTGGCGGTAAAGGGAGGCTGCAGGAAGAATTGGACAGAGACAAATCCCTTTGCCTTAAAACAGGTAAGAATCCTACCCGTTAGGACACTGTAGCAGTAACAGTTTGGTGTGGGTCAGGCAGCATCAGCAGAAATTGTGTTAAACTGCATCAGCTGCAGGTTGTTTCTCCTTGTAGCTGTCACTTGCAAGTGAATGCTGGTGGTTGGCTTCGGTGCATTATGAAAAAGAAGGGGGTTGTAGTATGTCCTTGACAAGATGCTTCTGACTCAGCAATAAGCTTGATCATGCCCAAGAGCACGTACTTTTCATGCAGTGACACTTGCTTGGGCTGGGGACACGTGAGGTTTCATGCAAACTCCTTGACAAGGAAGAAAGTTAATTCACATCTGTTTCAGCTTTCCTATACATTTGCAGCTTCACACGTGTCTTCTTTTCTTCCTCTTTCAAATATAAAAAGAGAGAAATTAAATGTATAAAACCTGATGAAGGGAATGCAGTGGTGTGACTGTTTTTTACTTATTATTATTTTTCTGTCTACAAATGGGTCAGGACATGCAAAATTATAGTTCCCACAGCAACCATAACCTGACCACTATGTGCATATATTAAGGCATCAAAGTTAACACCCTATACAGTAATGCAAAATACTGCATATGTTCAGGTGACCTGATTTATGGGTCTTGTGAGACTGCATGGTGAACTTCTTGACTTGGTGCAGATCCAGTCTTGATTCAAATGCTGCTTGCCTGCAGGGCTTCGTTTTGTTTTATTTATGCTTACTACAGAAAATTATACGAGGTTTGAAGAATGCTAGTTTTTCTGTATACGTGTCCCTGTAATTCTTGTCTTCTGTTGGTGGGTGGGAAAGGTAAGATGTTTGGTAACACAAACTCTAATAAGTTCCCTTTAGGGAGTAATTGATTCCTTAGACCCATGTAACAGGTAAAAATTGGAAAGTGAAGGTTTGGGAAAAGTATTCTCCTGCCCATCGTGGTTTGCTGTAAGTACTGTTTAATTGAGTTTGTTTATTTATAAAAGCAAAAGAAAGGCATTGATCCAAAATTCATTGAAGCCCGAAGTTATATAAATTCTTAATCAAATATGTGTTTGTAGGAATGTATTTGTGTGGGGGCAAATCGATGTAGTTCTATAGGTGTGTTACTGCATATATTGAAAGACACAAATTTTTACTACGCTAAATGATCGTTGTTGAACGTGAGTTGTGGTAACTATTTGAAAAAAGCCCTTTAGCTTGGATCTGTGAAAGCAATTGTAGATATTGACCCAGTGGCCAAAATGAGACCTCAGAAGTCTCATTAAGGGAGTGCACAGGGGAATCCTGGAAAGCAGCTTTCCATTTATGAGAAATGCTGTTGCGGCATACAGCAGAGACGGTAATGTATTTGGTGATATGGTTGCCTCTGGTTCCTGCCTACGTATGGGGCAGACGTGCCTCGAATCCCACCTTCTCCCCCTGCACAGACACACCTTGGTGCAAAGCAGCTGTTCCTCCTTCCAGGCAGAGAGTCCACTGTCGGAGAGGAGGTATTTCAGGTGTCCCCCATAACAGCCTGGGACAGTGTGGTCGGTGGTAGGGGAGGCTGGATAGCTGAGTAGACCTGTCCTCTTGGGCTAAGTCCATCCCACAGTGCAACAGTTGGGTATAATAAAATATGATAATATTCTAATAGCACAGAATAGATTATCCATAATATTAAAATAATAAATGATAGCCTGCAGAAATTCCACAAAAAAGCCAATAATCCCTCTGAGCATAGGAGATTAAAATAATCCTTCTTTTTAATTCAATTATTGTGCATCTAACATCAACCACTTCCCATAGAAAGAAGAATATGTTATTGTGCCCAGGACTGAATGATTTCGAGTGATATTAAACCCAACAGCAGACTAGGCTGAAAAGCTGAGGGCTCCTAGGGATCCGTCCTGGCAGCACCTAGCAGGGACAGCCCAGTTTGTGCATCCTTACTGCACCTGTGACGTGCCTTCAGGCCACCTCCATCTTTCCTGGACCCTCACTGACCACACTTAGCCGTCTATCTTCTCAACTAATGAGGAGGAAAGTGGGCTTTCTCACCGTGTAGACTTTGTGGGTGGTTCCCCAAAAGGAGTGGGAGAGGGGGAAGCACAGCTCTGTTTTAGCTGAGGAATGAGTTTTAAACTAAAACTACACCAAAAATCTGAACAGGCTTTTTTTTTTTTCTTCCCTTTTTTAAAGAGGAAACTTTCCTGGCAATTTTTAGAAATTAAAATTACAGTAATTGTCATAATGTAATCGCACCCCTCTTCATTTCCTGCTGCTCACGGGGAGAGAGAAGGATAATTACTGCTCTGGAACATGGCTGTTGCCAAAAGAGATGCCTTTGTTTCTTATTCCGTAAACCTACTTGATCCTTCTCTCAAAGGTCAGTAGTTTTTTTATGTTTCTTAGGAGCACAAAAATGGGTAATAAACCTCTATTTGCATATACAAGCTTCTTTCTCCTGACTGCATCAATTTATTCACGCTTTAAATGGACTTCCTTCTCACAGGAAGCATCATTTCTCTCTTTCTTCCTGTGTTTATGAAGTTGTTCTTTTTTATGTGATTAGAGTAAAATTCTCATTTTGGGGCAGCAAGATCCAATCCTTGCCTTTATGGGAGAATAATTTCTTGGCAATAATATCTGCATAAACTGCATATATGTATGTGTGTGTGTAATGACTCTAGTTACTTGGGCTTCTATTTTTACAGGGTCCTTATCATGGTAGATGCTGTAGAAGCACAGCTATTAGATTGTGCCACCCTGAGGATTTCGCAGGCTAAGCAAACGCCACCAGGCTGTTCTGAACGATAATTAACGATGAGTTTTCAATGCAGTAGGTGCTCTTCCTGCTGGAAGTCCAAAGCTGAGTTTGAAACTGGCTTCGACGTTTGGGAGAGGTTGTGGTGTGTATTTTTCTTAAATGCAGAATTCAATTTCTCACAATCAGAGTAACAGCTTTTGCCCCCACAAATGGAGCTCTTTATTTACGCATTTATCTTATTGACTCTAACTTCTTATCTTAGAACTCATCCCAGTTGCTAATGTTCCAGTCTGGCTGGTATATCTTAGGAAATCAAGCCTTAGCTTTGGTGATAATGTATCTTGCATGTGTGGTAGTAATTGCTGTGTCTTTTCAAGGTCATTTGGTATTCAGCTACTTCTGCAAAAAGTGTTATTTCAATAATGTCAACTTTGTTTTAAATGACTATGCATCCATTAAAAGCCATATTCTAATCAACCCACTCCTCTGCTCCTAGGGCTGTCAATATGGAGCATTTAAATCACACGGCTATTTTTTCTTGACTTTATTTAAGTGTGGGCTTTTGTTTGGTTTGTGGGGTTTTTTTAAGGCGGTCATTAAAGCAATTTTCCTAAGACAATTTTTTTTTTTTCCTTTTTCTGCCTGTTTAGGGGTAGGGAAATAGATTCTGATCCAGGGGTTTAATAAGTGGATGGAAATAGATTCATACCTGCTTTTTTTAATTTGCTCCCTATATTCCCAAGGGAGGTGGAATCTATTCTGAATGGCCCAAAGTACTGCCCTTGCGCTGCTTCCAGTGGGTCTGCTTTTCTGCTCAGCATGCCCATGATCTTGCAAAAAAATGCCAGTGGGTTTTATAGACATGGTACTTCACTAACTAACCATTAAACTCCATCTCTGATGTTTCAGGGATGCAGCACTTTGCAACTGTAAGAGTTAAAATGAAGGATCTTCCATCCTTAAAGGCAATAAAACCTGCACCGCAGCCTTTGGGAAAATGCCCATATTCTTCGTGCTGCCTGTGGCTGTGCACAGGTTTTGTGGGGCAACGGGAGTGCTCAGGACTTCAGTGTTGCATGGAAAAATGTGTAAGAAAACCCCCAAATCCTACTATATCTGTAAAGGAGGTAATTTGCAAAGGTTAGAAGCATGAGCTTCCAGTAACATATAGCCCCCTATTCTACAAAAGGAGAAAAATAAGAAAAGACCAAATCCTCCCCAAACCTGCCATTTCCTAAATTGCCCAAGCAACTTCAGCATGGTGGATTTTCCTTAGCAATCCCCTATCAAGTGCCTGTCATGGGATAAGCCCGCTTTGCTTGCCCGTGTCTGCTGATGTAGCTAGAAGCTGCAGCTGCCTATATCAGCACCCGAGCAAAGGATTTTGTATTCATTAGCTCGGTTTTCTGGTTCGTTGGGATTTTTTTTTGTTTGTTTCTTTGTGGGTTTTTCTTTTTTTATTTTTCCTTTTGTTTGAGTGAGAAAGGACAGAGGTTTTTATGTGGGCAGAGGATGAAGGCAGGGGAAGGGTTTCTTTTGTACGAAGCCTCCTCCACAGCAGCTCGCTGGCTTCGCACGCCGTGCTGATGCCGCTCTCCTCTCCCCTACTCCAGCTCTGAGTCATTGCCGGAGCCATCTCACAAACCGAAGGGCTGTTTTGTCTGGAACGAGCCAACCTCACTGCCCAGCTCTGCAAGCACTTGCTTTTATGCTCCCCAATCCTGGGGCCACTGTTCCTCACCCCATGCTGGCGAGGACCCCGCCGGGAGGGCTGCGCATGGGAAAAGGTGATGTTGGGGTTGCGTGGAGGCATTTGAGGTCATGGGATGAAATGCTGGCATGAATGTGCCTTGTTACTAGGAGAGAGTGCTTTTGCCGAGAGCAAATCTGTATTGTGCCCAGAGGCTCGGACAGATAACATAACTCAACTGGTATCCACATTATTATTCTTCCATAGCCAGTGACAGCTCTGCAAATATTTTTCCCCATTGCTTGTGGTAGCTGCCCTGGGTAGTTGCAGTGCTCCTTTCTCCTCCCGGCTGCTAAATGTAAAGGATTTTGCAAATACCCATGTCTTCTTTCATGCCAAATCAGGGTCATTCGTGGAGGTGATTGCCATGCTCGTAAAGATAGGAAAAACTCTTCTCACTTGTTGCATCAGATCTGGCCACGGTCTCACAGAGTGCTGGCTCCTGTTTTCTCATGAGTACTGTTTTTGCACAACGAGTGTGGGCAGCGCTTTGCTGCGTGGTCTCAGTCAGCACTGCTGACGTGGCTGTGTATATCTATAGTTATAGATGTAGATATGCGTATCTACAGCTCTGTCTACATCTACAGCTACATCTGCATTTACATAATTATAAATATAGATACAAATATAGATATAAATATATATTAATATGACTATAAATATTAAAATAAACATTAATATAAATAAATACAGTGACAGGTGTAGCCGGTTGGATGGATATTCACCTTGGTCGGAGAGCTTTGTCCTTGCACGCAGCTTTTCTGGGCAGTGAGGGTCACCTTTGGCAGCACTGTCAGATCTGTGCTGACAGCAGTGTAACAGCAGAGCAAATGCAGGCCAAGATCCCAGAGCTGATGAAACATAGGCTGGGTCTGTAGGACACGTGTGGCCATGATGGAGGTAGTATAATTATGAAAAACAGACCTCTGCATCAGTCTGTAAGCTTGGATTTTGTTCACTCTAGGTCAGTGGCTTTTCTTCCCTATATATTCTTTTTTTTTTTTTTTTTTCCCTGTGCAGGAGCATGATGATATAGCAAGTAAGTGGATGGTTTTGCCCACTGCAAGTGGAAGTGGTTCCTGCTGGTGTGATGGGGATGCTCGTACGACCTGATCCACCTCCCCTCCTTCAACCCCACCTTGCAGGAGTTGCACTGCAAGAGTCTAAATTGACTTTTGCCCTGGCAAAGATCTCGCAGTAACTAGAGAAACAAATGTGAAACTTTACTGAGTGTGTCACCTTTCTCCAAAGTGAATGCAGTGTTATTTAATGCATTTAAACCCCCCTGTGGAGATAGATTATTGAAAGGAAGGAAATTGTATTCTTCTAAACCCACTTTGATGGCTGCATTTATCACATGATTCAATGTGAACAGCAACGGTATTTTCCCATGAAACAAATGTATTTGGAAATAGGTTAACCCTTGCTTCACCAGGTTGAAGACAGAAGTAATATTTAGTGACCTTTCTAAATCCAGCTGATTTGTTTTCAGGGTCTCAATAACCAATGTTATAGCCACCATATAATTCAAAGATATTTAACTCCTTTCACTCCTGTGTAGAGGGCAGTGCTGTTACCGCCCCTATACTGTATATCATCCATGAAATGCCATCTGATGCTCCAGCTATTGCACATACCAGCCCCAAAATCGACCTGGCATGGTAAGACAAACTTGCTATCTCAGACTTTTTCAGCTGATCACAATTATTCCTGGTTTACTGCAAACACAAGGGAACACAGGACCAGGCTTATAATTTGGACTTTTTGTTCTGTTACTTAGTTCTGGTGCTCAGCTAAAAACTGTAATCCAAGTTTGTGTTATTTTGCCAAATGAAGCTTCTACTGATGTTTCGGTTTGTTATGGAGTTTCATCTTCACTTTTAGAGATAACCCAGGATGCTCGAATACCTTTGGAGTTAAACCGTAAAGCTGGACGTATATCAGAGAGGTAATTTATATATAGTTTCTTATAAAGTACACCGGGATCTGTGAGATAAGGCATGTGCTGCAGATGATGTTTCATGTCGTTATTTTTAAGCTGATAGCAATAGTCCATGTGATAAATAAAATAAATGTGTGTTCACCTAAACACAGACGGTGGTTCTCCCTTATAACTCTCACAAACTTCTCAATTTGAGAAGGTGCCTGTGTAGCAAATAATTCCCTTAAGTTTAAGAGGCTTCTTCAGCTATGTCCGACTGTCCCAAAGCTGAAATGAGGTGGTGGTTCACAACATGTGCCATGGACAAACCCTGCTGAAAATTCCCAGGACATGCTCCCATAGATGGGAATGAAATGGGAGTTGGACCCAATGATCCTTATGGGTCCCCTCCAACTTGAGCTATTCTATGATTTCTATGAATGAAAGGACTGAGCCATGAGTGTTGTTCACCACTGCTACTGTCAGGAGCAAATCAACGTTGCATGGCTGGTATCTGCTTAGCATCGCCTGTGTGCCTCTTCATGCCTGCAAACTGTGGATGAATCCTGGGGGAAGTGATGCAGCCAAGCTATCACGGGTATTCTCTTGCGGGTGTTCAAACGGGCAGTTTGTCATTTCAGCAGCAAGATGACAAGAATGCATCGTACTGTTTCCCCTGCAGTAAAACACAGTAGCACTTTGCAGTGTCCCCTTCATTAATCCTGCTTTAATTAAAGCTGTGTTACCATGCAGTACACTGGGATGAGCATTAGGCAGTCGGTCACTCTGGCGAGCCTTGCATCAAATGGGTTTGGTGCAAGAGGACTTTTACGCTGCTCCCTGCATCAGGTAAGGCCTCAATCTCATCTCCAGTCTCTCTGTGCTCAACTTGAGTACTTGTCTTCTCCAGATGCTGGAAGGGAGCTGGGAATGGTAGAGCAAGGAAGGTTTTTCCCTCATGGGTCATTTTCCCACATGGATCATTCTGATATCCTAGACAAATGCAGTATTTCCCATGATAAAAGAAAAATAAGTTATTACACGTTTTATTTATTTATTTATTTTCATGTGATGGGTCAGAGCCTTGTGAAAACAGACAGTTGCACTGTCTGTTTGCAGTGTGCGGCACTGCCAAGGGGCACCGAGTGAAGGAAAGCCAACCTTCTGCCCCTGTTTGTGCAACTTCCCAAAGCAAAACTCACACCACAGGCAGGAGGTTCCCAAGGTCCTCCTTGGCACAGAGACCAAGGCATGGGAAAGCCTATACAGGTTACACTTCTGCATGGAGAAACTGGCTGGAAATAGGTCAAAAAAAGGCTTATTTCCATGTACCCAGTTTTCTATGGGGCAAAGCTGAAGATCCTGCTTCCAATCTGTGCAAGCCCTGGATCTGTTGTGAGTTGTGGTTTGCGTACCTCACTTGGATAAAATGAAAAGCTTCAGTATTTTATTTTCTACCCTCGCTCAGCCTGTAAGCTTCTGAATGAAATAAAACTATTGGGATGGTTCCTAGAACCTTAATTCAATATTACACGTGATACAACTGAATCTCTTGAGCTGCAGAGTTCCTTGCTTTAAGAAGGATTTTCCCTTCCCTTCCCTTCCCTTCCCTTCCCTTCCCTTCCCTTCCCTTCC
>NW_008795557.1:2041143-2046395 GCF_000699145.1 Aptenodytes forsteri
CCCCCCCCCACACCAGGACCCCCTGCCACTGGATCTCCCTTCCCCTTCCCCTTCCCCTTCCCTTTCCCTTCCCCCTTTCTTTTCCCCCTCCCCTTCTTTCCCCTTCTTTCCCCTCCCCTTCCCCTTCCCCTTCCCTTTTTTTTCTGTATGGGGGTATGTTTGCATGAAGAGCTTAGTCGTGGCATGCTGAGAGACAGAGATGATTGCTCTAAAAAAAAAAACAAACACCCAGCAAACAAAAAAAAACAATCAAAGCATCTACTTGCAAGCACAGACTATTTCTGGTGAGTGAGGAAAGTGTTTTCTCCCTTTCTGTGCCCAGCAGTTTGTAACTGGTTAGGTGATGTAAGGAAATAGAGCGGGAATGTGGCTTTTCTGTGCCGCAGGACATACTGACCCCTTCTGGAAGCTGAGGACTGGGAAGTTTGATGGCCCTATTGTGTGAGCTACTTTTTTGACCCCTTTATCCAAGCATGATTAAAAGTACCACTGAAGAACCGGGCACAGAAAAAGGCCTTTTCCCGCAATTGCTGGATATGGGGTGAGGGAAGCTGGGGATGCTGCACACTTCGGAGTGCCATCTGCTGGCATAGGACTCACTTAATCGGATACAGGAGCCTTGTTTTATAGCACTCAGATGAGAACGGCGGTGGAGAAGACTTGATGAACCATCGATGCTTGTTGTCAATTAATATCATTGAGATGAGGATAAAATCTTTACAGAGTTGGGGTGGAATAGGATGTTTTATGCTTCTGTTGAAGGCAGAGTCCCTGATGGTGGAAAAATGCAGTAAGTAACCACCTGCTACATGTTCTCTGTACCGGTTAGAACACACATATTAAATGGAGTTGAAACAAGTATAGTATTAATGCATTTGTGTGTATACATACACAATTTTTCAGGTTCCTAAGGTGGAGAAATTTTAGCTTTAGGTCACGTCTGCTGGGAAGCATCAGGGAGTTTGGCAGTTTTTAGTGTCAGCTAGTCTGGTGCTCATCCACGGTGGAGCCCAGAGGGCTGTGCAGGTCCTCCCTCCCCCCATCATTTGGGCACCCAAAGGTGCGAGTAGGCCTTGCCCATCAGTGCATCTTGCTTAGGCCCCAGTAGGGTCTGGCGGGACCGTGAGTGTGTGTCTAGTACGTGGCAAAGGGAGGCATGGTGACATATCACTGGGTGCAGCATGGGGTAGCGCTAATCTGCTATCTATGAGTTTAACAGGTTCAAAATTATTGACGTTAATAAGAAACCTCAGCTCATCTGTGTGGGTACAGGTAATGGTGACACTAAGTGGTGTTCACATGTTGGACACCTGTCTGCCTGCCCGCCCGGTCAGAGCCGCCAGGCAGTCTGAGGCTGGGAAAAAGTGAGGCGTGAGGGAGGGTTTTGCGGAAAAGTAGAGAGGGAAAGGACTTTTTCTTTACAGAGAACCACTTTTTTTGTTTAAAAATACTGAGTTTGGGATCTGCATTTTTTTCTTTTGTTTTTATATGTTTTGTCCTTCATACCTCTCATTTTACAAAGGTGCATCCTTCACTTGTGGGACGTCACTTGTGTTCTTGTCCTACACCAATCCTGTTTATTTTGAGATGCATTTTATTCTGAGCTTGATGGTATCTAATGTTATAAAACCTTTTTCGCCTCCTAACACTGCTTGTTGCTTCCAAGCCTACAGGCATTGTCCCCCTGTTGAGACCTGAGTTCACAGAAAATGCCTTTAATCACTCTTTTGCCTTCTTGACGCTCTGCTTCAGCCCTCTGGAATCTCACAGCTCACCAGTTGTGCTTCTTCCCCTTCCCAGCTATAAGAGGCTGGAAAACATTACAGAATATAAATTGGCCACCAAAAGAAAAGGACAGGTTCAAAGATGTGTGGTATGGTGGTTTGTGGTTGTTTTGTTTTGGTTTTGTTTTTGGTTTTTTTAAATGCTTTATTAGGCTTCTTTGTTAATGAACAGGTGATTGTATTTAAGACTCGATATGAAATAGGGGGAGATGATCTGGGGAAACTCTTCCAATGCTGAATTTTAGTAGACTTCCCTGCAGGTCTGAAACACTTTGGGAATTAAGACATTTCAACTCTATAGGGAGAAGAACCCATCCCCATTTTAAAGAAAAGGCAGAGGTAGGATGGAGATTGTAGGTTGTGCAGTTATACTGAGCTCAGCAGATTTGACTGTCGCTGTTGTAAACACAAAGTGTTTGTTCCCAGAGTAACCCATGCCATGGGTTATCTGCTTTGTTATGTCTTGAGGGGGGGTGGTGTTTGTTTTGTTTTTCATGATGCTCAGAAGGAAATGGAGATTGGTGGGTCTGGAGGTGTGTACAAAGAGGAATAGGTTGAGTAGCTGTCAAATGCAAGGACTTTTGACATGCAAGGAGTCTGCAGCATTTATGTGTTTCATGGGTTTGTTTATCCACTGTTTAACATTGGGAGTATTAGGTATGCGATTGGGAGTAGACCTGACACGTTAAGTCAGATACTTTTGGGTAGCCCCTCAGTGAGTTTGAAAGCTCCTGTCTAAGAGAGTAGAGGAACTGGGCCATGGTGTCTTCATGGTGTGGGGATTTGAGGAAAATATCCTGTTGCTTTCAGTAGGGTTATGTTGTCGTTGGTCTTGCTTACAGAGCAGGAAAGATGGAAGGAAGAATGAAAGTATTTCAGTGAGATTCATCTTATTTGACTTCCCCTTCATGAAAGTCATGTAGTCATTGTAGACATTGGCAGGAAGGCATTTTGCAAAAGGAGTGATGTGCCGCATTGCTCTGTTTATTTCCCCGAGTTTCTACTGAAGAGCCAAGGAATGAGCGAGGTATTTCATATTTATCCAACATCATTACATTTAACATCTCTGAGCTTTCCTTTTGATATCCTCTGTTAATTCCCAACTTCACATCAGGAAACGAATCAATCTCCTTGCTCCCTCTTGCAAATATTTGGTGATAAGGTTACCGATAAGCTCTAAATTAGCTTTCATAGTTTCCAAATGCAAAGTTATACATTAACTTCTTTACACAGCATGGCAACTGGTTCCTCTTGGCAGGTTGCTCCACTGAGTACGATAAAGATGACTTTGGCTTCACTGCAGGACAAGCAATGTGAGAAGACCGCTTGTCTGCAAAATCCTTTCCATCAGGAAAATTCCTTGCACTGTGATTCACTTATGCCATATGTGGGAGAATTAAGTTCTGGGTGAGATGCATGAAGGAAACCCCTCAGGAGAAGAAATGATTTAGCAGCTGATCCGTAGTGCTCTTTCAGCCACCTCTAAAGAAAATGCTGTGATGCCAGTATCAGTTTCATTACGCATCTGGGCTTGACTCATCTGCTACAGTAAAAGAAGAAAGAAACCCAAAGAAATAATTAAAGTTCATTATTGCATGTATTTGAAATAGCATTATTAAAGTATCTACCTCACATTTATTTATAACCCTTCTTCCTGACAGAGCCTGACATGTTTCGCAAACACCACTGAATGATTATATATTCTTTGCCCAAAATCTGAGGATGTTGCTCTGCATTTTATGCATCACTTGTTCAGTCAAAATTTATGTTCCTGCACAATCCGTACATTTTCTTAGATCTCTTTGTGTAGGTACATTACTTAAGAGACCTACCAGGCATATTTAGAATAAGTTGGGGTGGAAGGGCTCAGATTTCTTTCTGAGAAAGTCAACATTTTCTGAGGAGTGCCGGACTGGGCACTGCCATTGCATGACAGGGTGAGACTGGAGGAGAAGAATGCCACCATCGTCACTACAATCCAATAGACATGTTTGTTTTGGTTAGCAGGATGGAATTATCAATGTTGACACTTATCCAGGACAACTGAAGTAACATGACTCCTCTTGGAAAAATTCCTGGGACTTTGGGTGGTACCCAATGCTCAGAGCCTTTTGTAAAACTCAGCCAAATGTGGTTTCCTACAAAATTAAAGCACGTGTTAACATGTTTGGGAGACTGGCCCGGGACATACCTCAAGGGCTTGTCTCTTAGTTATGACCAGACTGGTCTCATCCCCTTCCGTTTGCCAAATGACACCCAAAAATAGATGAAAAAGGTATGGATTAGATATGTGGCTGTGGCATATTAGCACAGCTGTGTTTGAGCTAAGCAGCAGCAGGGGTAAAAGCATGGGCAGTGGAAGCAAACAGAAAGACTCCAGCACAAAGACAATGTAAACCCATCAGGGACTTGAAAACGCTGAGCCAGATCAATGCTCCTTTACTGATGAAAAGTGTCACCTCCCTCAGCAGGTAGTGTCAGTGGTTCATAGAGCGCTTTCCATGGAGAAAGTCAGTGTGCAGCCTAACAATTAAGATAAAATATGCAGTGTTATTATGGACTTGGTCAGCTTCCATAATTTGGTATGGAAAATATATGTCCAACGTTAACTGTGCCAACAATTTCCTCACTCAGTCTAATCTCAGATCAGTAGAGAGTTTAGTATTTACCTGGAAAGGGATTTTTTTCCAATGCTTTTCTTTTACCCATTTTTTAATCTCTATTACTAGAAGTCCCCTGTGACGAGAAAGTTTCCTTTCCAGAAGGTGGGCAGGATGTTGGTTTATCTTCAGAAATTAGTGGCAAATACTTCTCCAGAAGACAGAAATTTCTGTCTATAAATAGGATTTGCTGCTCAACCACTGCAGACTTTACTCCCCAATAGTTGGCTTGCGTATGGTAACTAAGGAGCAACAACAGTAATGCATAGGCTTCCCTAATGGCTGCACTAGTTTTGGAAAGATTTGCTGCCTTCCTTCTCCCATCCTTGCTTCCGAAATAGTCAGCACTACTGAGGGTTTCATTCCCTGTGAGGAAGATCTGCAGGTGGTCCTATCTCAGACCCTGTCTTACCTGGGTGGAAGATCTGTGCATTTTGGAAGCATCCTGGATCTGCCTTTGGCTTCCTTTCAATTCATTTTCATGCTGTCCTGGTTTCGGATGGGATAGAGTTAATTTTCTTCCTAGTAGCTGGTACAGTGCTGTGTTTTGGATTTAGCATGAGAATAATGTTGATAACACACTGATGGTTTAGTTGTTGCTAAGCAGTGTTTATACTAAGTCAAGGACCTTTGTAGCAGCTTCCCATGCTCTACCGACTGAGAAGGCTGGGGGTGCACAAGAAGCTGGGAGGGGGCACAGCCAGGACAGCTGACCCAAACTGGCCAAAGGGACATTCCATACCATGGGACGTCATGCTCAGTACATCAACTGGGGGGAGTTGGCTGGGGGAGGGGTGACCGCTGCTCA
>NW_008795557.1:2046966-2072497 GCF_000699145.1 Aptenodytes forsteri
ATGCTTTCTTTCTTATTTGTCCCACTCTCCCCACTTCCGAGCATCTTCTGTGTTCTTCATTCACTCTTGCTAGTCCCTGCTCTCTTTTTAGTTAGTTGTCCCTCCTCCTCTGTCACTGTCTCTCCTTCTCCCCCATATTTTACTCACGACATTCCCCTCTGTAGAAGTTTTGGCAAAGAATTGAGAGCAAAGAGCTTTGAAGCCATTTCCTTGACATGTGTACCCCTTTTATAGTGTGTGATATGATCAGTTGCATTGCTGCCCATAACCATACTATTAATGTTTAAATTGTACTTATTGACATAATGATACCTTTTGTGAGACTAACAATATAAATATGCTCGAGGAACAGCTAGGAAAACAAGATAAGAGTGTCTCAATGCCCAGGGGATGTACACAGGGTGCAGAGTAGTAGGGAACATTATGTATTTTGCTCATCAACAATTTTTCAATAAAAGAGGATTAAAAACTGCAGCAGTTTTCAGCATATTAAGTGTGTGGTGCTGAAGCAAATTGGGATTAGCTTGTGTAGTGACTCCTTTCTGTGTTGTAGCAAACTACTTCTGACTCAAACTTAGTTTATGAAGTTCCTCTCCTCAGTGGAGCCTGTGGAGGTCCAAAGTGTTCTCTGCAAATATCGCTCTCTTCATATTTGAAAATTTGAAGGGATATGAAACGAGGTTGATCAGGGATTGAGAGTTTGAATGGCAAGATGGACTCTGTTCTCCATTGATTCTGCTTCTGCCTGGTTTCTACAGTGTCGGAAGAACGGGGTAGCATTTTTGGAGAGAAGAGTAGCAACCTTCGTCACTCAAAAGTATGTCATGCTCAAAAGCAACCAGCTGAAATGAAACAAACAGGTTCTGTCCAGGTGTTTCAAATAAATAGTTAAATATCATAAAGCTAAATAAAGGTGGTAAATAACTTTTGAGGAGTCATCATGGGAAGATAAAGAATCAAAAAAGACCCCATTGATATCCATGAGAATTTTGCCATAAGCTTCACTAGGATCAAAATTCCACCCTCAGCAACTAAATCCCAGGAATTATAACTCTATTTTCTTGCTGATATTCTTTTTCTTGGTCAGGGCCCCTCCTTGCTGTTAAATGAAAGCTCAGCCTGGAGCTTTGGAGAGAGAAAGGTGGAATTTGTGAGGAAGACAACTTTAGCATAACGGCTTCCCCACTGCAGTACATCCTTCCTGGTCCATACTGGGCCTCCCTTGATGGATTTAAATAGACCTTCAGGCTTCTTTCTGCCTCTTGCATTGTTTTGAGCACTAAATCCTGGAGAAGCAAAGACCTCTTGTCTGACCTGAGCACATTTCATGGATAATCTCTGTGTCTGTTCTCTAGACTCTATAACGTCTTCAAAAGACACAGCATTGAGCATCTGCTTTCTCCTCTCTCCCCACCACTGGTTTGTTTCTAATGAAATATTTATTAAGAGAATGATATTTGCAGGCAGAGAAGGAGATAATTCATGTGAGCAATCAGCTCTGGGTTAACTGGAGAATGAAAATGTCTTGGACCGTAGCAAAAACTCATAATCAAAGGGCTCCCCAGCTATCCATCAAACAATCAATTACTGTATCCATTAGTCCCCTTTCACCACACATTAGAACAATTTACTAGACATGCTAATGTTCGGGTCATTGCTCCTTAAGGATGAGCAAATAGCAGAGGCATCTATCAAAGTTTTGATGCAGTGTGATCTCATACAGTGTGAATATATAGTTTAGATCACTTCATATCCTGACGGTATTATTAAGTCTATTAAGCACCTGGTCTGTGGGGGAAATGCTGGTTGCCTCCAGATCTCACCAGCTGGAGGAAACTTGTCAAAAGAAATTCAGCATTTCATATGGTTCAGCCTTCTGTGTGGTAAGACAGAAGGTCATTCTGCGTGCAACATGAATTAACAAACTGCACATCAGTAAACCAGTGGTGGTTTTGTCACTTCTCGGTTACGCTGGCCAGATAATTGCAAACAGGTTTTCTACTCTTAAATGTGCCATGTGGGGGAAGACAGGATTTCTCCATGAAGAGGGAATCCAGGAAGGTTCTAGAGCACCACCCCAGATCTGTCTTGCCTCACTGTCCTCATCCAGTACCAGATAAATCTGGTGGGATCTCAAACCATACGTGCCGAAGGAATCTCTGTTAATTATTCCACAGTGTCGATTTCTACCTCTGAAGGCAACAAGACTCTTTCTACAGTCAGTTGAGAGAAATAGACACATCTTAGTGTACTCATCTGAGCTAAGTAGGATGAATTGTTCTCTAGGAAAAAAAAATTAAACAAATAGTGTGTGGGGTTTTTGGTGGGGTTTTTTTGTATTGTTTTGTTTTGTTTGTTCTTTTTTTCCATAGTCTCCCTTGGCCATACCTGGGCATCTGAAGTGTAGGTCTCTACTTCTGAGCCTGACATTCAAGGCTCCCTTTATAGTCTACGATACAATCTCATGTTAAGTAGCTGTCAATCTTTTTAATCTGGAGAACAGGGCTCATATCTCCATTGACTTCATTGACCATGTTTCCACTGAATATAATGGGAGTCTTAATAAGGAGCTTGGAGGTCAGTGCTTCCAGTATGGGTATGTAAAGCTTGGCGAGGTGGATTTCTGGCAGTTCAATTTGGCTGATGAATTCAAACGAAGATATCTACTGTGCAAACACCTCAAATTAGTGTTAAGAGGGATCCCACTTACATGTCTATACCTCTAGTCCTGAACCAGCATCTGCCTAATTTATACCTCTTTCTCTGAATGGGACACTTGATATCTGATGGGACAAAATGGCATCTAACTTTAGGTAGCACTTAACAGCATATAGTTCCTTGGCTCTATTAGCAGTTTATAGCTCCTTAGAAAGTCAGTGGAGAAAAGGCAAAAAAAAAATAAAGCAAGGGCATAACTTTATTGGGTTGAATTACCTGCTGGAGAATCCCTCTTCACTGTTTTGAGTAGAGAGGGAACAGAAGGAAATAAATTTCCTGCAAACACCCTTCCTGTGGTTTGCCGTGGTCCCTTTCTCACGCAAACATCCGTGGCTCCTTGGACAGAGAGAGGGGACAGTGCCAATGGGGGTGTGCCTGCACCCATGTGCACACCCATGTGTGTTAGTGAGGAGCTTCTTGTGCCTTGCGAAGTCTTAGGTTGTGTGATAAAAAGCTCATCTCCACACACACAAAGGAGCACCGAGGAACAATACATTATATACTAGAAAATACTGTGCACCACTGCATGCACACATGTGCTGTATGACCTGGAGCAGCTCATTGCTGAGGCCATAGGTCCTGATTTGCAAAAAGAGTAAGTAAAAAAAAAGAGAGCATTTTGCGTAATAAGTAGTTATTTCATAAGGCATCATGAAGCTTGAGGTGTAATCTAATCTTCAAAGAAATAGCAGAAAGCTGTTGTCTTTCTACTGGGAGGATCCTATTCTAGTGTGGTTTTGGAGCCAGAGGTCCATTTTGGGGAATGAAATATGATTTTAAATCAGTGAGTATGTCCTAGCCTTGCAGAGTCTTTTCATTTCTCCTTTATTACTGTAGGAATGGAAAGTATCCAGATTTGAGCCCTTTGAGACTAGGTCGAATTGTTAGGAAAATTACCAAGAGGCAACCAATCAACCAACCAACCAAAGTCTCATACAGCAGTTTTCAGAGTAGACTTTAACATGTGACAAAATTTCTCCTGTGTTTGGGTGAAAGTTTCCAACAGAAATGTATTTTTTATGGCACAAGCAATGAAGTCTTGGAGTTAATGGCTTGGGAAGGGTATTGCTATATACAGAGAGAATAAAAAAGAATACAAACAAGTAAAATAGCGAGGTATAGTCTATAAACATCAGATGAGAAAATGAGGGAGCTAAATTAAGTAGTCTAGAAGAAAGTATCAATAGAGACATGATTACAGTCTATAAATACTTTCAAGGTCAAAATATAAATGAAGATCAGGTGAATTATTCACCAGATTAAATGATAGAAGTCAGAATGGCTTGATGTTAGGAGGGAAACATGTAGGTTAAGTGCTAAAACTAATAAAGAACAGTTGTGTGGATGGTTAATGCCCCATTAGTTTGGAAAGTCAATAGCACAGTTAAAACATAAGTAAAATAAATAATAATAATGGTCCAATAAAAATGTGTGGTAGATATTATCTGAATATTTATCTGTGGCCTCTCCTGCCTCTGACACAGTTAAGACATTGTCCTAATGGTCACGGGAAAAATGCACAGATTTTGGACAATTTTGTTACATGTCACGTTCTGGAGGCATTGAGCTGAAAACCTTTCAGCATTTTTTATCTTAATCCTTTCCCTGAATGTTTTATTTTGCAAACATTTTAGGTAGCTTTTCAATCCCCATGAAAGCCTTCATCAAGTCTGTATGCCAATCGTGCGGTATGGGACTGAACGCTTGAGCTAAAGAAAGGTTAGCATCTCTGTAAACGTATATCACAGAGACAGCATGGAGCACATGAGGATAATAAAGCTGGTCTGCATTGCTTTCCTTTGCTGGCACTTCCTATTTCTTGTCATTCTTTGGAAGGTTAAATTCACTTCATCTTGCCCTATAAAGAACTCATACAGGATAAATTAGCAAACTGCCAAATTCTTCCTATTTAATTCTCCCTGGACAAACTAATTCAGAAACAAGATTTTGTTCCCTTTAGCAATGTTTATGCTTCCCATTTTCATTATTTCACTTTGCAGGCAGTTTGGTCACAAATATGCATCTGTGACTAAATTTACCTAGTATCTTTAGTTTCTCCTTCTTGAGACATTGTCTAGATCTGTAATAACCAGTTTGCTATTCCTGAGGAAAAATATAATTTTCTTGCTACTGTTCTTGTGTTTTTCTTTAAACCAGTAGATATCCTGACTTCATTTGACTTGAAATTCAAGTTGTCACTCTTCATTTTTCTTGAGTTGACTGGTTGTTACATATTTGTAGTAAACCAGTGTCCTCAGATCCATGTCTCTCCTTGATGCCACAGCACACAAGATCAGGGCAAGCATTTAACTCCCTTCAGTTGAACTTACTTTTTTTAAGGTTATTTACAGGTTGGGAGATTAGACTATGTTAGACTTGGACTATCACTGGTCAGGAGAAAGAACCAGACTCATCCCCTCCTGCATGGATGTGTCTAAGACAGGTAGGAGGAATGGGGAAAAGTCCTCATTGATGTTTCTGGAATTTAAAGGAAGCACTCTTAGAGGGACAGCAACCATTTCACCAATTTAGTTGAAAATGTGTTCTTTATTTCACTGAATGTATTTCTTTAGGAACAAATGCCACAGACCTTTTGATTGCAAAAGTTCCTGTCTAAGTGGGCTCTGCTGTGCAGTGCTGTGCCATAATTATACACTTAAGAATACAACTACTAGAATCAAATTCTAATTTCCAAGTATCTTCCTTTCCTCCCAGCACTGCCAATTGGATGATTGTGTCCCATGAGCTGGAACATATCATGTTTGGAGAGAAAGCAAAAAAAAAGAAAAGTTTGGTAGGAAACATGGGGAAACAATAAAAGGAATTTCTATTTGTTAGGTCATACACTTTCAGCACACACCTTGTTAGCTTGAGCAGATATGTCACTTAGAAGAGACCAAGGAACTTGCTCCCTAAGCAATTCTTGATTGCAGCACACAGAAACAGCAAGTAACATTGGAAAAAAGCTGCTTGGTCTTGCTAAAGCCCTGTTTTGTTTCCTAAGTTTAAGGAAAAGCCCATAAAGACTGTGCTTTCCTGGCCTCGGTTATTTTCTTGACTCAAGAGGAACAGCAGAACCTCTATAATAAGCATAGACAGATGTGCTCTTCCAGATCCAGCTGAGCTGCCTGAAAACAAAACCCACTCAAGCTGTGTTGGGATTGTCTTCACGGCTTTCCTAACAGGATGGGGCTTGTGATTGCTCCCAGGTCCATGTCTAGCAAAACCAGTAGAGAAATACGCATCCACTTGTTTTTAAGGTTACCTGCATATATAACTTATGTGGGATAAGGGGCTTTCACAAGAACTACGTGCCAGGATCACTTGCCTGGATTTATCCTTTGTTAAATAATCTAAAAAGGGACCCTAGAAAAAAGGCAGGCAAATCTTCAACACTACCTATGTTGGGAAGTAGCCCAACATAATTATCTAGTCTTTGTTAACGATTACTTCTGCCATCATCTTCATGTCTTTGCTTTCCTAAATGTCATTTTATTTGAGATGCTTGTGACAGCTTCAGTTCTGGCCAGTTCTGGTCAAAAAGCTCAGTCTAATTAGATCTCCCTAGAGACAGAAAGTTTTCATTGAACCTGTTGAAAAGAGAAGCCAGGGCGAGCCCTTTACATGCTGTCTGTCCGTTGTGAATGGGTTCACCAGAGGTTGTCTACAGATCACATCACTGATCCATGACAACCTGTGGTATAGCAGTTCTGCTAGATAGTCCCAAATTAGATTTTCAATATTTTCATTTCGATTCAGTTGATGTCTCTTGTTTCACTGCAGGTGTCTGTCATTTTGTATATTTTTAACATTTTTATTACCTTTGTTTGTATTTTAATTAAAACCAAAAATGTCCTGAAGAAAAACAGTTAAGGGTTTGTGTATAGTATTAGTGTAATACCTAACAAGCAGCTGCCTGCAATCAGGCTTGGATCAATAGGCTTTATTGTAGCAAAGTTACAGGTAAATTAAAAGAAAAAGGTTTACGTGGCATTGAGGAAACCTGAACTTTTGTTCCCTCTTCTCCCATCACTGCTGTGCACATATGAAGGGTCTGTCAAAGACACTTTCTTGTTGAACTTCCCAGCTTCTGGTTTTGATCTGTTTGGTTTCTCTGCTAATGCCATGGCATGGAGTGTGTGCTGCTGACTTCATGCTTGCTTGGAGTGGCTATTTCAGATGGGACAAATCCTGCCCTAGACTCCACTGACTTGATTTTCTCTCTATCGCGACGTTGCTTTCTCAGATGGAGATGCCACATGGGAGTCATCAACTAATTACTCAGGTGTACTCTGCCTGGGTCTGAGACTCTTTTGCTTGATCATTTTGAGTAAATCGCGTTGACTTTATGTTTTCAGGTTACCAGCCTGTGATAACGCCCCTGTTCTGTTCTGAGTTAGTGCTGAAAAAGATTTGCTGTGAACTGGACCAAAGGGCTGAGCATCCTTTGCAATAGAAGGCAGACCATTTATGTCTTGATCCCTTATGGTGAAATCCGATGGATAATAGAAGGCTGCTGAGAAAAGCCTGCAAGTGAAAATAGGTTATGGTTGCCTGTAGAGGCATTGCTGTGGTCCCAGTGCAGAGCTAGACATTTCTGTGCTGCAGCATCTTGCTGTTTTCTCAGTACAATGTTGGCATTATTCAAGCTGGGGCTCTTCCATGGGTGGTGCCAGAAGCTGTGGTGGGGTGAACAGGTCTTGTCCCATTCTGTCGCTCCAAGTTCAGCTCCCATTTTTCTCCTTCTCTCCCACAAAGGCAGACCCCACTCTCACAAAGAGGCAGGACCCTTGTCTTGTCTCATCAACTGACCACCTACCCTCACAAGGCTCAGCGATATTCCTCCAGATGGGTGATGAAAAGCTGCCTCTGATTTTTGTCTTAATTTGGGATCAGGCTTTTGGGCAGTAGCTGAAGTACTATGAACACAGACAGTGCAGGGGCTGTGAAATGAGCAGATGTTTTGTAGAGCAGTCACTAAATGAGAGTGTTCCTCAGTACCAGGCTGTGAACATTGGCTTGGACACTGAGCAGTCCACTGAAACCCTGCCAGAGGCCAGTAACAAAAAGAGATTAAAAGATTGCTGCTAAAGAGGTTTTGTGGCAGTCAACCATGTTTCTGAAAAAAAAGTGTCTGAGCACTCCAAATAAAACCTGAAAAGGAGATGAGGATTAACAGGAGTGACACTCCACCAACGTGCATGGCACAAAAATATACTCTGGTTTTGCCACTAACATGCAAATTCAAATGTTCCATTCTGCATAGCAGCTATTAGGATTCAGTAAATCTGCCCATTTTCATACCTTCCATGTGATACAAAAGCAGTCAATTTCTTGAAAAAAAAAAGATGTACTTTTTATTTCCAACATCTTCCTACTTTTCCACTGCTCCACACTACAGAGTGGAACTGTGCCCATGCTAGGGGTTGTCTCTGCTGCAGGAAATCAAGGTGAATTTGGCTCTTGCCTCCATGTGAACCCAGGAACAAGACTTCTCACTTTTTTTTTTGCACTAGATGGGTGTTAAGGAGTGAGCCAGTGATTCATTCTCCTTCTTGTTTGCCTTTCTAGCAGGGACGTGCTCACCAGCTGTGTGGCACATACGTCAAGAGGCAGAGACAACACGGTCCTTTCTAGACAGTCTTGATGTGTCTGGGAGCTCTTGCAAGCGTGGTCCATTTACACAAATGCTGGGTGCTTCAGATGTTCAGCGAGGGAGCTGTGAGCAGGGGAGTTTCATGCCTAGCATCAGGATCCAGGGACGACGTATAGTACAGCTCTCAGCCAGCAGTGCCAGCCAAAAAACAGTGCCAGCAGCAGAGTTGTGCAGAGACAGAGAATTGTAAGAATATAATTCAGACAGCTAGGAAAGGGCAGGAACAGCTTTAGGAATGTGATTGCGATGCTGTAAAAATACCAGTGAATGCTCTCCTTTGTGACAATCTTAAAGGAGCGTTTATCCACTTGCTTTGCATGTATAGAGATGCCACCTGAAGCTAGCGATAGCACAGGCAGTTGGCTTTGAGAAGGGTGAGTTTAGACATGTGTGATCAGACTTAAGTCATTCAACGAAATGGGTTTGAAAAGAAAATGATGTTAGATTACAGAGAGGGGAAATTTATACCTTGCTTTACTGTTGCTGTTTCGTTTCACTCACATTGCCATGGGACCATCTATTTGCATGGGAGATAAAGTTGCCAAATCAAGAGAAAAAAAGGAGTTATGAAAATAGGAACAGGACAAACTGCCTCTTCCTTCTCTTATGGGGCATCTGTAAGAATTATGCAGGGTGAAAATACATGACAAAATATAGCCCTTGCGATCAACTGAAGTTTGCCCTAGAAGCTGATGATCTCCATGAGCAAAATATCAGTGTCAGCCCCACCATCTAAGCCTGGTAGGAAGGGCATTCCTCCTAAATTTGGTCTTCACCTTGGGGTGAAAATATGCTGTGCTTCTTAAAAGCACGTTGGTTATCAGAGAGCTAAACCTCAGGCCCCTGGCTTATTTTCTTTTTCTTCATCTACCACAGACATGTCATTTAATTCTCTCACTCTGAGTACAGTAAGATTGACTCTGAACTAGAGCAGCCCTAGGTGATGAGGTCAGGGTTGCTCAGAATGAATTTGGTGAAGTAATAAAGTCTTGAAGGAAAAATAAAGAAGAAGAAAACAGTAGGAGGTATGAACTAGGTACTCTGTTACTAAGCCTCTTCTAGTTCCAGGAAACTACATGGATCTTCCTAGTCTTCATGACTGCAGAGACCTGAATGATGAAATTTATAAATGCTGAAAAGCAAACTATCAAAATAGTTTCTGCTATTACATTTTCCCTAAAATTAGTAATTTCTTGCAGATTCCATAACAGGAAGCTGGTAGAAATGGTGATTTTCTTGCTCAATTTTGGGTTCACATCATTCAAAAGTAAACAACTTGATCAAGAGTGAAGACAGAAACACATGAGAGATTCTAGTTAATTTAAATAAAAATGCACTTCCACCCTTCCCTTTATGCTAATTTCCCCATGCTGTTTTTTCTCATGCTACATTGGTGCAGAGTAATAAAATTTACATAACTTGAAGAAAATGCTGAACGCATTTCTGTGTTTGCCCATGTTAGTGATGCATGCAGGAAGGATTGAAAATATGCCACTTAAAAGTTGTCCTTGTTACGGTAGTTTTAAATGTGCCCATGTTTGAGTGAAAAGGAAGAGCAAGCAATGGTTAATTTGTGATTGCATTTCTTCCCCCCTTGCTGTGGGAAGTTCCTCTCGTAAAATAACAGAGCTCAGATTACCAATCACTGCTGCGATCTTCCGTGTGAAAGATAATGCAAAGTTGTAATATCACTATTTCACTCCGCTAAAAGATTTAGAAGTCCCAGGCTGCTTGTTCTGTGCCTGCCTGAGGCCTTTCTACCTGTAATTGCTTTGGGCTTTTGCTTGGTGAGATACAGCTCTAAATCTCATTGAGTCTGCAAGGTTAGTTGTTTTGGAAGGATGGTTTGAGAAAGATCATCTAATCTGATTTATCTGTCTTCTTAACCTAGCTGTACATAGTAGATAGGCAGCGCCATTTTTGTCCCGGACAGCTTGCAGTGCCAACGTGCTATTAAAAATGTGTCAGGCACAGGCAGGCAGCGTAACTACAGCAGTATTCTGCAGTGGTCCTCCATGTAAAGTATTTTATTGATCTTTAATGCAGGCACTCCAGCCTCATTATTCTACATGCAATAAAACGTGAATCTCTAAGCCTGCATGCTAGTGAGAATAGGATATCCTCATAAAGTGTAGCCTGCCTGTTTATATGTCTATACATACTATAAAGCAGGAGATAAACATCTCTGCATTTTCATTTTGTGTGAAAGCCAGAGCCAAAATGTTACCCAAGGAGATGTGATAGTTTGCAGGAGGTGTGGGAGGTGCGTTGGTTACTGCTTGAGCTGGCCATATCCCTGCTAGAGGTGCAGGAAGCTTCTTGAGATTGGAGAAGACAGAGCACCCTTCCTTGGTTTACTACCTGAGTCATGTAAGACCTCTAAAATACTCTATTTTCATGGTTGCCAAAGATTTCCTTGGAACAACCTGCAGTACGTAGTACAAAATTAGCTCATGTGAGTGAGACTTCTTTTACCTGCGCTCATATAAACTTGGAGGTAACCCGTGAATTTGTGAGCTGTGCTGTGCATATCAAAGGCAGGTTATTTTCTGGTTCGGGCTGGTTTTGAGCTAAGAGAAATGGTGCTGTGTAATAGAGCCAGTTGCCAGACTGACTCCAAGACCTCACAGGATGATCTAGGATAAAGGAGATGGCTTTCAGTCTCGAGTGTCTAGCAACCAGGGACAGCTCTAACTGCTTGAGATGTGGATACGAGCGGAGAAGTAGTTAGAAAAATTTACTTGTGTTCCTTCTTATTCTCCGGAATTAGTTTTTCAGTCCAATTAGGGGACCCACTTTCCCCACTTTGATGGTACTAACAGCTCTGTCACATCTGTCCTAAGATTCCCTTTTCAACCAAAGGAAAAAAACATAATGTTAAAGGGCTATTTATGGTTACAAGGCTTTAAATTTAGGCACTTTTAATACTTCATGAAGCACTAGAGGTAGGGATCTAATTGCTATCTTCAGATCTCTGTGGGGACAGCTGTATAAATTACAAAGACTTTTTTGGAGAAGGGCATGCCAAAGTCCAGGAGACAATTAGCACAATTTGTGGAAAACAGGAATCATGGATCATGTAGACTGGTGGAGATCCTTGATGGCAGGAGAAAATGCAAGTGTCGCATTCATCTTCAAAAAAGTTAAAAAAAAAAGGTCCAGAGAACTACAGACCAGTCAGCCTCACTTCACTTCTTGGGAAAATCACCAAGAAAGTCCTCCTAGAACATATTTCTGGGCACATGAAAGGCTTAGTAGTCTCTGTCTTTGGAGGTATTAAAAATATTTTTAGAAAACGTCCTTATCAACCTGGTTTGTCCTCATACCTGAGCCTGTTTTCAACAGGAGGTTGGTCTAAATGATCTGCTGAATTACCCTAGGATCCTATGATCCTATATTATGAATGGGATATCAAGAAAAAGAAACAACACAATGACCATGGTCCAGTACTGGAACAATTTCCAGAGAGGCTGTCAAATCTCTATCACTGTGTATATATAGAAGTTTACTGGACAAGGATATAAGGACTTTTAGGGACATGGTTTAGTGGACGTGGTGGTGTTGGGTTGACGGTTGGACTGGATGATTTTTGAGGGCTTTTCCAACCTCAGTGATTCTATGATTCTATGATTCTATGATTCTATACTCCATTACTATCCTCTTCCCATGTTTTCACACAGTCAGAAATGAAACCCTCCTCTCCAGGACACAAATCCTGGCTGAAGTCAGAGTGGATGGAGGTGGTGTAGAAATGGGTTCACGTTGTCTAATTTCAGGCAGTGAGCTCAGTTAAGTCTCCTCTTCAACTGCCTTCACGCCGAATTTGAATGTAGAACTGTGTGAATGTCTTCCTCAGCCCTTCATCCTCCTGTCCCTGTAGTGTGTCAGTCATCTGGTGGACACAGTCTGTAAATCCAGCTCCAATAAATCTTAATTATTTACGTCAACTTTTACAGTTCTTTTTGGAGAGACTGTGAGAGGACCATCTTATTGCAGCTGACATTGGGCACCTTAATTATCCGACTTGCAACTAACCTGAGCTGGAGAAGTGTATGTGTGTGTCTCCCTCTTTCTCTCTGTCTTATGTTTTTTCTCTATATCTTCAGATTTTGATGAAATGTGGAAAAGAAATTTTCCTTTGAAATCACTAAACATTTCACTGGCCATAAGAGCCATTTCTCATCCATCTCCAGTCAACATTTCATGTCCTTAATTTCTGATAAAGGAACAATCTTATAATGAGCAATCAGAAATGACATCATTAAAGTTAGAGATGTAAAAGGGAGCTACAGGACTGAGATGGTACCAGCACACATCTTACTTCTACAGGAGATTCCCTAACTCTCTGAAGATGAACCATGAAGGCTGGTTGATGTCATATCAGGTGGGGTTTGTGTTAGATTTCTGCTTCTGGGTGGAATAAAGACCATAGGGGAACTAGAAAAGAGGTCATTTCAGTCCCTTGCTCGGTGATTTTATGGGGCATGGGTTGTAAAACTTGTGATATTGCTGCATACAATGAGAAGAAGTTGTGTGTGTTAACACTCCTCTTCTGTTCCTTCTAATATACAAATGGGGAGTGAGGCAGGCATAGGGCTGGGAGGGGGTCATCTTTGGAGGGGTCTCAGACATGCAGCTTCTGATGCAAAGATTTTACTGCTGGTAAAGTACAGATACTGGCAGAAGTTGTCACCATCCAGATAAAACCTTTTTTTTTTTTTTTTCCCTTCTCTATCAGGAGCTACCTATAACATCTCCCCATTGGTAGAATAAATCTGATAAAAAAAACGTAGTTGTAAGCAGCAACGAATTTATCCTAGTGAAAAAAAATTATCCAATAGAAAAAATGTTGTGCCTGGGCAAAATTCTTCAGATATGATGAATAACAGCATAGTATGACCCTCAGTCCTAAGAATTTAGTTTTAAAAGAACTACTGAGCATATCAGATATACTCAACTTTTTCTCTCCTATCATTTTTTTTTCACAGGCAGTTTGGTTTACAGATACATCTTGACAAAAATCTGCCACAGGCAAATTTCATCAAAAGAACAACTTCAAACACATCCAATTAACAATTTATGAAAGGAAATCCAACAGAAAATTACACAGAGATTCACAGGGCCTAAAATTTGACACTAAATCAAATCTAATGTGGAAATGCCTCTATAGGGAGTTATAGCCCCTTCCAGTGCATTGTCAAAAGGAACTTTATCTGTGGAGGCTCCATGAGTGCCCTCCATCATATCTTTTCTTGCTATAAATAAAATATTTTGTCAGACATGGCAATAAGCACAACTCAAAAGGGAATGAAAACCACGGATAAACCAAGCTATATGCAGTTTTCAATCAGAGGTATTAAAAGTCATTAGATTTCTTCACACTTTCGAATCTAGGATTTGTTCACTTTATCACAGAAATGAGGGGCAATGTACCATCAACAAACACAAAACCACTTTTAATTTGTTAGCACAGCCAGCCACCATACATACCCCGATAGCAGGTCATGGTGACTATATTTAAAGTTACTATGGAGCCATTTTTATGTCTGGAAGGAAATTTCAGCCCCCCTGCATCGTCTTATCTCCTGATTTACTCACTCATTCAGCAGCCATGGTTGGATTTGCTCGAAAGATGTTAAGGATACAAACTCACATAATTGCCTTCAGCAGCTCTGAAATTAACTTAAGCCACTACTTTGTTTAGAGAAAAACATCTGTGTCTAGACCATTATCTATTTAAACACATGAATAGCCGGCTTTTGTAAGAGATGACTGATCAGCATCACTTGCATTGCGCTATTTGGATTATTTGGGGGAGCATGTTATTTACAGATGCCAGGACCAACAGGTGGGGATGACTAATAGAGTTGACACAGGCCAAGATCAAGCATATTTGTGATACCACTGTGGTATTACATGGACTACAATAATTTGAAGTGTTGGTTGCTGTATCGCTGGCTCTCCTGTTAGTCCAGTGCTCCCACATCAGAACAGAACAGGAAACATTTGATAACTTGTAAATTTGTTATCTTCCACCGAAATGCATATCTGCGTAGGAAGGCGTGGCTTTAAGTCCCCATTCATGTGCATTTAGGTCCATGGCACAGCGTCCTTGCTGTGACAGTAGTACAAGAATTTCATTAGATCACTGTTTTCCTGTGTCTTCAGAGGGCAGACACTGGGGCTCTTCCAGCCTACTTGGCGTTGTGCAGTATAATTGCCTCTGCATGTGCTACTTAGCCCACTGGTGAAGTTGAGAGGACACCTCTGCCACTGTAAATGAAGCATTAGAATACCCCAAGAGGTTTTTTCTTGAGTCCATTAATATATGCTTTTGGCAGTGAAACACTCTACCAGATAAGTTAGTGTCCAAAGCATGTAATAATTAGTGAATAAAACACCCCCAGAGTACCTTAATCCTGTATAAATGTGTCTTTTAAAGTGTAAATGAATTTTTAACCTAATTTTAAATTATGATTTCCTTCCTGTAACACACCCTTTCTCTGTAGATAACAGATCCCAGGGAAGCAGAAGGTGAAACAAAGACAGACATTAATGTCAAAGATTTTTATCTTCTGTTTATATTTTTGAAAGGTATTTGACTGTTTACTACCAATTTTTCTGTATGCCTCTACTTCTTCCATCACCCCACTTCCTTCATCACGTTGTATAATTTTCCTTGTCTGCAACTGGGTGATGATGATGATAATAATAATAGTGAATTTTACTTTCGTTAGGCAAAGTCTAGATTTAGGCAACTGCAAAAGTTCTTTAGTTTCTAAATGCAGAAATTATACAGTTTTTAAAAAATTAAAGAGTTAAAGAGTTAAATAAGAGTTTCCAGATGCCCGATATTCTTCAAAATCTAGCCAGCTATTGTGTCTAAATGTGACTGTAAGAGTTAAATGTTACCCATTCCATGCCTTCTTCACAGTTCCTCCAAGGCAGATCTCTGAGCAAACAAGCAAGAAGTAAAACACATTATAAGTGACTTTTTTTTTTTTCTCATTCCCTTGCCTCCCTCATGCATGTTTGATTAGGCTTCTCGTTCTTGCCATGGTGATTTGGCATTGCTTCCACTGGAACTTCCAGTCCAGTCCTCCCAGTTCTTCCAGTTCTCCAGTCCTTCTGTGCCCTTCCAGCAAGCTGCCCGATGGCCTCGCTTCCTATTCAGTCTGTGGGAATTCAGGGCATTTAATATCTTTGACAACTTAGCCACAGCAAGACAGCAAAGGCCTTTATTTCTCAGGTACAAGTCGTTGAAAAGCCCCAGTGTTTGTGCTTCAGAAAAGCCCAGGTTCAGACAACTGAACATCCCCCTGAATTCTTGTGCTTGTTTTCTCCTGTAGCTTTCAGAGTCTTTGGGGACATTCAGGTCAAGAATGTGCTGTAGAGACTGCCATTTCTTCTTTCAACTTCAGAGCATTGAAAGCACTTGGATTGTAACTTTTGATTAGGAGTCAAAGCTCAGTGCAAGGCCAGTTTAAAGGACCATGTGCGTTGTTTGATGTGAAATATTCACGCAGTTGTAGGATTGGAGTCTTCAGCAGCGCCTATTAGTTTAGGACTTGAGCTCAGCCTCCTGTTTCTCCAAACCAACTTTGTGTTGGTTCATTCTCTGAGTCCAGTCTAGACTGAACCTAATGCCTCTGTAGGCACAGAGGCTAAAGGCTGGGAGGAGGAGAAGACCTTGTTAAACCTGTGCCCCTACATGCAGTGTAGATGCAGCTGGATCATAAACAGACTCTTTCAATCTGGATCTGAATACAAGCACAGCTCCCAAAGGCAGTATGAACATCTTAACTACCTAGAAAATGGTACCTGATGTGTACGCAACATCAAGTCAACTCTATAGAGTGAACACCATGAAACCGTGAGTGGCTCAAACTGATGACCATGCAGTCACATTACTATAATAATTTTTTTAAGCTGTATTTAGTTTATCTCATAAATAGACAAGATAGCATCCATTGTTACACTGAATGTTGCAAGTTGGATCATAAAGTCTTCAAGGCAAATGCATAGGCTTTACGTCTGCCTGAGAAAGTATCTAATTCCAGAAGAATTTGCAGGAAAGTCAACAGGGTAAATGTGTCATTTTTCAGATGCACGTAAATGTTTTGTTCTGTCAGAACGGTCGGAAAATTGAAGCTGGTTGCTGGGGCTCAAATGTAGCTCAGGAGATCTGGCTTCAGGTCCTAACACTTTCTTCAAGACTCGATGTTTCCTCTCATGTAACTTACTCTTCTCCTCTTCACCTTTTCACCACTGTTTATGCAATCTATTATATTACTATTTTCTTCTCCCTTAAGAAGGCTATGGAAAAATGAACAATATTTAGACTTCCTTTGCTTTCTTTCCATTCTCCTATCTCAGCAGAGTCCTAGGACCCCCTTCTCTGACCTACCTGACGATGAGAAGATCTTTAACAGGGGAGATGGCATGTGGCAGAACCAGAGCCAGGATCAAGCCTTGCTTTCGGAAATCACAGAAGAGGATCTGGAGGCCATCCGTCAGCGGGAAGAGGCCATTCAGCAGATTGAGGTCAGTAACTTTCTCCCGTCATGGGCTTGCGACCTGGAAGTGCAGATTCCTTGTGTTGTGCATTGCTCAACATGATGAAGGAAATGCTGATTTACATGGCCGCCTGTACAGCATCGCTAAACATGGGAGAGATTATCAGGTGTTTCTAAACATGGCAATCAGTGGCAGGAGGAAGAATCAGAAATCCATATGACCTGCAATGAAAATGACAAGAATTAATTAATGTTCAAGGGCTAACGTCTGGTTTTTTTCAGTGGGTCTTCCATAACAGAGTCTATGGTGAGGTAGTTAAATTGAGCTTGGTTCTGCAGCAAAACAACTTTCTTAGTGCATGCAAACTTGAAACTGGAATTTTTCACAGACAGAAAATATTCAGCTTTACCATTAGGGAGAATAATAGGTAGAAGAAAGGAAATAAGTTGTTAACTTTTTCAAATAATTCAATATTTTTGCTTTATCAAAGTATTTGGACGTTCTTGATGTAGTTAAAAGAAGACATTATTTTTATTCCCTTTTTTTTAAAAGTGCTATAAATAAAATATGAAAAAAAGGAACAAAAAGAGGTCTGAATAAGTTAAGCATCCCACATTTTTCTTTTTATACTTCTCTTTTTATGCTTTTGGGAAACTCTTCTTACTCAAATTTAAGCAATAAATGAGTAAAACCAGAACATTTTAAATCTTTCTAATTTGTATGCTTTTACAGGCATAAACTTAAGATGAACCAAAAAAAAAGAGGGCTTCAGAATAATCAGAACATTTAATTAAGGACTATACTTCGTCCTTTAATTGGATTGAGCTAATTTTATCAGAATAGATTTTGGATGCAGCATAGCAGGAATTGTGATTGAGTTAACGGTGCAAAAAGGGGACAAACGTTCCTGCTGTAGACCGCTGCTTTGAGGCTTTGACCTCTGTTTGCAGACTGTGATAGCTACATATGATTCAACACCGTAAGTAAGAAATTTTGATAGTTTTACAGGAGTGGGTCGAGGTTAGTGTATGTCTAATTTCTGTTATGGTTTGCTGAACAGAGATGATTGAGCTTTGTGGACTTGCGTGCATTGTTAGGGATGAAATTGTTAAAGAATATTCTCACACTGAGTATCCTTGGGTGTGAATTGTCCTTTCATACTTGAGGAGTCTCTTTGCATCCACCGGGACAAACTCTAGGGAACTTTGTTACAAAAGAATGCATGTTTTGGGCTATTCCTGCACTTTGATGTTCAAGAAGGATGGATGCAAAGGTATTTCTGAAATGGTGTTGTGGACACAAAGGATATTATTGTGATCCTTTTGTTTGAAACATAGTCGCTGCCTTTTTCTTTCCATCTTTATGTTGCCTCCTGTCCTCCCCAGAAAAAAAAAAAAACACATTTGGTGTTTGCCCATTGAGGCGGTGGAGAATGACAAACCCCGAGCCAGCCTCAAGCGCACCAACTTTGGAAAATCAAGAGGTGCAGTCATGCCTCCGTAGAGAGATCCTTATTTTGCTGGTTAAATCCCATTTCTGTGCCACAAGCCGATATCTCTGCATGGGGCTGCACTGGACCACGTGGCCATGGTGGGGTACTTCGGGCGAGTTAAGTGAATCCAGTCCCAGCCCCACATAACTTCTAAATAAATGCAACACTCACATATTGGGCAGGTCGTGTATCTATTGATTCGGTAGATCCTGTATACCTTTCTGCCTAATATGAATTTACCTCTGAATAACTTACTCAACTTATGCAGCTAATAACTTACTCAATTTAAGCTGTCAATATTGTTCAGCCTTCTGCTTCCTAAGAATGTGCGCGCTTTCTTTTTACCTGCTTTTTCCCTATCTGCACCATAACTCCATTCATTTTGCTTTGCTATCCAAGATCCATATTCATCCTGTAAGGAGGACTGCATTCCACATGCATTATTTCAAATGTAGCTTAAACATTTCTCCTCAGGAGGAAAACATTTACGACCAATAGTATTTTATTTAACATTTCTTTTGAAACAAATATAATGAAAATGAAATGGATTTTTGGACTGTGTCGTACCTCTCCCCAGCTGTATTTGAATAAGCAGATGGTGCTTTTAAATCATTTTCACTGGGTTTTGTTTTTCTGTTTGTTGACCCACACAAACATATTTCTTGTGAAAGGACTCATCTTGCCCATTAAAACTTCCCTGATTTCATTAGAAGTTGTGGGTATACAGAGAAGGGACTTGGTGAGCTCATAGTCACCCTTACAACTTTTTTCCAATATGTTTTCAAAACCAGTAAGTAACCAAGAAGGTTAAAAGGAAACATTATTCCTAACTGTCAAACACAGCTAATAAACTAAATTTATTGCCAAATTGATGTATAGCATTTGTTCTCCTTTGCTCTTTGGGGACCAGAATGAAGAACAGAGCTGTGCAAGACATATCTTATGCAAGTAGATTGGTCTTCCTGGGATTTTTACGTTTCTGCATGTGTAGCTCTTAAGCAGCACAGAACAGGTCACAGATCATTGCTAGAACATCATATCTTCTGGGCCACACCGATTAGCACACAACTTTGGAGAAGCTCATGGTGCTGGTACCAGTAATGGGCCTTTTTTTTTAAGAGACATTGAATTTGCCCTTTTTGCAAGAACAGGTATAAAACCTTTTTCATTGCTAAAAAAATGAGGAAATAAATCCTCTTCCCATCTTGTGTCCTGAAAAACAGATACAAAATTGTGCCCATAATAGATATCTTCTTAATGTTCCAATGGCTCTTTCCCACTTGTGTGTTTTCCACATCTCCAGATTCTCTTCAGAGGTTCAGGTTAATGGGACATTGTTCTCTGTCATGAACATCCCTTGAGGCATTTTTCAGCGTGAAATGAGGAAATAAATCCTCTTCCCGTCTTGTGTCCTGAAAAACAGATACAAAATTGTGCCCATAATAGATATCTTCTTAATGTTCCAATGGCTCTTTCCCACTTGTGTGTTTTCCACATCTCCAGATTCTCTTCAGAGGTTCAGGTTAATGGGACATTGTTCTCTGTCATGAACATCCCTTGAGGCATTTTTCAGCGTTCACAGTTTCTACCTAGAAAGATAACAGCCATGTCAAAAGTTCGGCTGGCTGTTCATTTTATTTAAATGTGCTTCTTTTGCTATTGCTTGCAGATTAAAAATAGAGAAGTCTGCAAGGGAGATGTCTCGCCAAAACCCTACATTTTGGATAAAGATCTTTATTGCTTGGAAATGTCAAAATCTGGTAGGACACAGCAGCCTTGACACAAGTGTTATTTCTTAAAATATTGCTTTGAACTGTTATATAAAACCTATTTTAACTTGAACTGTATTGGCAGTGAATAATAGATGCCATAACAACTTTATATATAGCACTGTAAAATGTGCCATCAGAAATACATGAGCTGAACTGTAATGTGCATTGTCAGTGCTCAGTGCTGGCACAAGCTCTGTCATAGCAAATATATATAATTTAGCATCCGTGCCTTTCATTGGCACCTGTGGTCATGTGAAAAACGGAAGGAGATAAAACTTCGAGGAGAAATGGATAACCATTCAATGGAGAAACTTCGAATTTCATCTGGTGACTGGAAAGACCTATAAAAAAAGATGCTAAATGCCATATTGATTCAGAAAGCCTCCAGTGATCCTCCCCATGCAGCTAGCTTCTCCAGAGGTGATGAAAAAGGAAGATGAGACGAACCCCTCCCAGACCCCACCACCATTTCCTTGGAGTCACTACCAGGTCATCCCACCTCCTCCACAACCCTCTTTCCTTTCTTATAGCAGTCTCCTGTCCCACTCCTGTGCTTCCCGGGCTGCTAACACAGCAGTGGGCATTCTCCTACCATGAAGAGTGGGGAATAGCTGAGACACAAGTATACCAGGGAAAGGGCAGATTTGGAAAGCAGGGCTTGCTCCTGGTATTGGGAACGGTTGTCCCTGAAATAGCAAGGTTCACTTCATCTATCCTGACTTCCCTACACTCCTTTTTCTTTCCGCCTCCACAGGAGGAGCAACAGCAATAAGAGCTCAGCCCATGGAGGTAGGCAGCTGCCCATTTTGTCAGCTACCAAACCTGACACTACCAGGACCAACCACATCACCTCTCAGCCCTGAAAACCAGCAGATGCCGGTCAGTTTATACAGATAATTGCAGTTACCAAAGTACTTAGCAGTCAGGAAGTTAGTCATTCAGATCAAATAAATACAAGGTAAGTCTAGCTGAAACACAGTTTAATGATTAATCGCTACTGGATGGACAGACATTTCAAACTGGAGACCATCAGTTGCAGATGCCTGTGCGGCCATGGAGAGTGGCCCAGTGGAAGGGTGCTAGGAAAGCATTTAGAGAAATTAGTTCAAGTGTCAACTCTGCCATCAACTCCTTATGTGCCCTGGGCACTGGTCGTACTGATCTTAAGTCACTTACCTATAAAACAAGGATGAAAGCTTCATCCTACACCTCAGAGGGAATTGGGAGGGTAAGTTGTTTAGCATGTGCCTTCCTCATTTCGGTCAGAAGACACAGTAAATAGCAAGAAGGACACACACACACACACACACACACACGGCTCCCTGGGGTATTTCCACAGGTTTCCATTTCTTTCTTTTTGTATTTATGCATAACTCAGGCATTATCTTGGCTGATGTGAGCAGGTGGACAGTTTTCTCCAGTAATATATGGTCATCAGAGCATGAGAGCCAATGCTGTCTGGTGATGCTTTGCTAACTTTTGGCAAGCGAATATATGGCGAGAATACCTCCATCCAGTTTCTAATCATCAGTTGAGGATATCCTGAAGAAAGCAAAACACGTCAACAGAACTTCATTTTAGTCGATGCTTCTCTTGGCAAAAGAGAAGGAGAGTTGGATAGGGTGTGGCAACAGGTGTGAGGGAAATGCTTTTTTTTTTAGGAAAGGTTGTTCCCTCTGGGTCAGTGTTGAGAAATGTTGTTGTTCATTCCCTACCTGTTTTGAAGAGAAGTGATAGATGCCAGCCTCCACGCCTGTCAGTCAAGCATTTGTAAGCAGACAGAGAATGAAATACAATAAAAATAAAACAAACAAACAAAAAAAGCCCCACAGAGTCTGTCAGAGTGTGTTTGTTAGTTCAGACATGTTCCTTGTTCAGTCATTACTATGTATCATTTCTTGCTGAGAGGTATTTTCAGTAAAATCTCTCACTGATGCTAGCAGTTTAGAAGGTTTCATGCAAGCTATTTTATATCTTTCATCAGTTCCAATAGTCCAGGGTTTTGACTTATGAGGGCTCTGCCTGCCTCTTCACAGAGACTGTTCGACTCAGAGTAATGTATAAATAACGCGATATCATGACAAGCACAATAAGTGAAGGATCTGGTGCCATGTGAGTGTCGAACAGCACTCCTTTCGTGGCAGCGTGGTGGAGCCTAATTATCATGAGCAGCAGAGCTGCCTGTGAGGTTGACATGACCATCCCTGGGACTCGATATTGAGTTGTTCCCTAAAGAATCCGCTCGAGTATTTTGGCCAGTCTAATTTAAAATGACCTGAGCTGCAGGACTGCCACCATTTATTTCGGGAGACTATTTCACGGTCCAGCAGGCTTCAGTGTTGATGAAATGCTTCCCTCTGTTCTCACTAAAGATCCCTTTCTCATTCTCAGCTCTTTATACCTAGTGAAACTCTACTGGACCCTACAAATAATTCTTCTTTCCCTTTGGCTTTTAAACTGCTCAAATGCTAACAGTTATCCTCTTCTTCACAAGTCAGTCTCCCTTGCTTTTCAGTCACTTCAGTGCTCTATTCTCAATTATTTCCCATTTGTTAGTTCCTTTTTCCTACAGCAGCAGAAAGGGTATAGGATCTTGGTGTTGTACCGAAGCTGAACAGAAGAAATGTGTCAAAAGCCCCATGGATCCAATTCAGAGGTTACAAGTGCTGATGGAAAATTTCTAGATAATTTCTACACTAGTAAATTAAACAGTACCAAGGACACTAGAACTGACTTATTACACTTCTAAATTGTTAGAGCATACCCTGGCACAGTTTTGACCCAGATTAGCCAGTGCTTGCCCAAATATTGACACAGTTTGAGAGTTAACAAGTTCTCCATAAGCAGTTTCGATGCAGCCACCCTGTTCAGAGGGTAAGGGGACTTAATGACGTGAATGCAATGAAGTGCATACCTGCAGTTTCAGTGCCTGAGAACAGGCATCTTCCATGTCCTTGTACAGCTGCAGCCCTATTGATTTGATGATTTGATCACAAAAATTTTCTTTAGTCTTCACTGACATTTAGGGAAGAGGAGGAGTAAGGCGAATTAAGGGTAAATTCTGTGGGAAACTGTGCAAGCCTGAGGGCAAAATAAGGGATATGTGAATATAACAGCTGTCCTCTTTTAAAATATGGAGAAGCCTTAGCAAGTATTGAGAACAAAAAGCAGCCTATCCCAGCAGACTCATGCAGTGTTTTCATTGCATATTGATTTACCCATGCCTCCCCTTTCTGTCCCCTTGTGGCCTCCACAACTTATGCATTGCTCCAACCCGCAATTACTTGCCTTCACGTCAAAACCCTTCATAGGCAATCTCCTCATCCTTAACATGTTGCCTTCAAACTGCCAGTGTCATGCCAGTCAGCACTGAAAAGTTTTATTAATTGGAGTTTCAGAGGCTCTCCCCTGAATGGCCCAGTGCTGTTTTGGTGTTTTCAGTGTCATTTTGACTCGCTCCCTGTTTCACTCCAGATGATGCTCTCTCAAGCATCATCATTAAACACATTCTAGTTAACTTCCAGACTTCTTTGTGGAGCAAGTCTGCTTAAGGTGTGTCTATTCAAATGTTTTGGCTTCTATGAGGAAGGCAGTTTTAGAATCATAGAATAGAAACATAGAATCGTTTAGGTAGGAAAAGACCCTTATGATCATTGAGTCCAACTGTTAATCTAACACTGCCAAGTCCACCACTAAACCGTGTCCCTAAGCATCTTTTCAATACCTCCAGCGGTGGTGACTCCACCACTTCCCTGGGCAGCCTGTTCCAATGCTTGACAACTCTTTTGGTGAAGAAATGTTTCCTAATACCCGATCTAAACCTCCCCTGGCACAACCTGAGGCCATTTCCTCTAGTCCTATCACTCGTTACTTGGGAAAAGAGACTGATGCCTCCTTTTAGGTATTTGTAGAGAGAGATAAGGTCTCCTCTGAGCCTCCTTTTCTCCAGGCTAAACAACCCCAGTCCCCTCAGCCACTGCTCATAAGACTTGTGCTCTAGACCCTTCACCAGCTTCGTTGCTCTCCTTTGGACACCGTCCAGCACCTCAATGTCTTTCTTGTAGTGAGGGGCCCAAAACTGAACACAGTATTTGGCCACACTCTTTCTGATACAGGCCAGGATGCCATTGGCCTTCTTGGCCGCCTGGGCACACTGCCGGCTCATATTTTGGTGGGAGTCGCACAGTTGTGCTCACATATTGTGTTTTAGTTCACTTCTGAGAACACTCTCAGAGCTCACAAATTAAATTCATGTGGGATGAAACTCCATTAAAAGATGTATTGCAAGCATCCACCTCATGGACTTTGGCCAATAATGGACATTCAGTCCATAGGAACAGGCTGGAGCTAGTATGAAGTAAAACTTCATGGAAACTTTGGATATTGGGTCCCCAGCACCAGCTGTTTTTCTCTGTACATCTCCGCCTGTTGCTCTGCAATACTTGCCAATGCAGGTACAGATGTAGTTCTTTCCAGAGCAACTGAGAGATAAACTGCTTCTCGATCATCTCCAGAAAGCCAATGTGATTACATATTACCTTGAGTTTGGCTTTTTCCATCCAGAACAGTTCCCAATGCTGCTTGAAAGTGCCATATAATTTTTTTATAATGTCCTAGAGCCCAGAACATCATCAAGCTAAAGGAGTTTCACTGTCATTCTAGAAGAAAATTGCTCCAACAAGATGTGACACAAGCCTCTCATGATACCTACCACTTTGCACAGAGAAAATAAATACAAGACTACATTTCAGGGCTAAAGGGGCATCACATGGGACCCAGAGGAGATCCAAGTGAAGTGCTCTGCAATGTGAGCATAGCTACTCAGTTCTGCTACCCTCGCACAGTATGGTGTTCAACTAATCCATACCAAATTGATGGAGTGACTACATCAGTGAACACAGGAAGGGCTACAGATGTCGTCTATCTAGAACTCTGTAAGGCCTTTGACACAGTCCCCCACAACATCCTTCTCTCTCAGCTGGAGAGGTATGGATTTGATGGGTGGGCTGTCCAGTGGGTGAGAAATTGGTTAGATAGTCACATCCAGAGTGTAGTGGTCAACAGCTCAATGTCCAGATGGAGGTTGGTGACAAGTGGCGTCCCACAGGGGCCTGTATTGGGACTAGTACTGTTTAATATCTTCATCAATGACATAGACAGTGGGATCAAGTGCACCCTCAGCAAGTTGGCAGATGACACCAAGCTGAGTGGTGCGGTCGACACACCAGAGGGACGAGATGCCATCCAGAGGGACCTGGACAAGCTCGAGAAGTGGACCTGTGTGAACCTCATGAGGTTCAACAAGGCCAAGTGCAAGGTCCTGCCCCTGGGTCGGGGCAACCCCCGGTATCACTACAGGCTGGGGGATGAAGGGAT
>NW_008795557.1:2072744-2075679 GCF_000699145.1 Aptenodytes forsteri
GGGATGGAACACCTCTCCTGTGAGGAAAGGCTGAGAGAGTTGGGGTTGTTCAGCCTGGAGAAGAGAAGGCTTTGGGGAGACCTTATTGCAGCCTATCAGTACTTCAACGGGGCTTATGAGAAAGATGGCAGCAAACTTTTGCAGGGCCTGTTGCGACAGGACAAGGGGGAATGGCTTTAAACTAAAGGGGGTAGATTCAGACTAGATATAAGGAAGACATTTTTTTGCTGCGTATGGTGAAACACTGGCCCAGGTTGCCCAGAGAGGTGGTGGATGCCCCATCCCTGGAAACATTCCAGGTCAGGCTGGACGAGGCTCTGAGCAAGCTGATCTAGTTGAAGCTGTCCCTGCCCACAGCAGGGGGGTTGGCCTAGATGACCTTTAGAGGTCCCTTCCAACCCAAACTATTCAATGATTCTGTGATAAATGGCTGAGGAGTCAGGATCCTTTCCCTGCTGCAGCCCACGGAGTATGACAACTCAGTTACAACCTGGAGAGCTGTATAGATGGCAGTTACATGCTAAAATAGCAAACAAAAAAATCACATGCACCCAGAGAGTTCTTGCTGTATTTTCTTCTGTTTCCCATTTCCACTGTTTATTAAATACTACTGTTATAAGTGTATGGGTATACATCCATCTGCCCCATAAACCCAATACATCCAGACACAGAGGCAAGAGATGAAATACCACCAGGTAATACATTGTGAAAATTCTTTCATCGTCTCCTTTCTGCTCACACATCATTTTTGCTAGGACTACTTGCAAAAGTCCAAACTTTTTCTTATTGGCTGGCTAAAACTGTATTTCTACCTCTCCTCACGGAAATGATTAGAGCTTGTATATTTTTGCAATTAGTATTTCATCAGGGATATGTGTACAACCTAGGATCTCACTTTGCAAGACAGAAAGGATTCAGGAATACATAACTTTTATTTTTAGCCGTAGACATTTCTTGTGTCTCAGGTGTGACCCTACGACGATACTGTGTGTAGTGAAGTACTTTTAACTAAATTGGAGATGTTTCCACTGTATGCTAGAGATAATTTTCCTTTTCTGACTTAGATTCCCAGTGCCTTATCCAAAGACTGTTAGTGTCAGAGAGTCTTGCCCTAAACCCTTTTCTTCATGCACTCTTCCTTTCAGTGAGTTTGCATGAAGAAGCTAGTAATGAAAGCCTTGATTCAGCAAATCACTTACGTATGTCTTAAGAGCTTTGTTGAATAGGGATGGACTTTAGCACCTACTAAAAGGGAAGTATTTCCTCTGCAGAAGGAGAAAATAGTGCTGACACACAAATTATTTGCTAATAATTCAAATTTTATGCAGACACATCTGCATATGTATATCCACAGAAATTGAGCTGAGTTAAAGACTCGTATATTGACTGTCAACGTACATTGATAAGGTAGAGAGCTGGAGAGAGATCTCTAGTGCTTGTGATGAAATAGTGTTTAGCTTCTGCAAATCCTCTCACTTAAGTGTTAATATTTCCTTTGTTAACAGGATGTGTTACTTTCCTCCTCCATTTACTCCACTTCTGCCTATTTCTTTTGTTGCCAGATGATGACTGTCTTCATAAAGGTAGTATCTTGCTCCTATTTCTGTTAGCACAGACAGTACAAACATCAAATGCCTCATCGATACAGCTATTTTTGTGGATGTGATTTGCTGCCCCAAAGGGGAATTGCCACTCTCCCCTATTACTTAGGTTAGAGCAGTTCACTCTCTAGTTCTCTGGTGCTAATTAATACCAATGTAGATCAATAGCCCATCAACCAGCCAAGATCCCCTAGCAGGCTTTCAAGATCTGTTACTGCAGATTTGACTTCTTGCCTTCCTGGATTGAGTGCCGTGCTTTCTTTTTTATTTCTTTTTGGTAGGAGAATCAAAATTTTCCCCAATTCAAATGGAGAGAATAACAACGGGTTAGTCTTATGTCATGAATAGATAAAAGCTGATGTGGAAAAGCCCTGGAGCATCCCATCGAGATCCCACTGGTTAGAGAGGGAGTCAGCCCTCCCTGAACAGCTCAGGAGAGAAGAGGGTGAACTAAGTGTATTGAAAAGACCCTACAGAGATAACAAGGGAAAAGATCACTGAGAAGGTGATTGAAATCCACATTTCACAGCAAGGCCAGTTCATGTTCCCTCCTATTTACCAAAAGGTGCCTGGTTCTTTATAAATTAGCCTTGACAGTAATATTCTCCCATATCCTTGCAAAAATTAGACTGAAACTCACAGACAATGTTAACAGTATTAACAATGGATGTCAAATTTTAGAGGCTGATGCCAAAGGCAGTATTAGTTTATGCCCTGTGCACTATGCAGGCTCATCTTCTTCAGGTATTCTTTAATATTTTTAATTGCTCCTTTATAAAAGAGGATGTTATAGAACTGTATTTCCCCACCACCCTGTTCACCATCTATCTACCCAGTGTGTCTCCTCTGGCTGTCATTTCTTTCCCTGCATTGAAGTCTTCCGTTCCCCTTTGTACTGAGGCTACCAAACAGCACACTTGAGGCAGAAAGACTGTTAAGACTCATCTAGGTGTCATGGAGAAATGCAAATTTTAATGTAAATATTTTAATGTAATTTTTTTCAATGCAAATTTTTAGCTAGACCCCTGAGCAACCTGGTTTGACCTCATAGTTGGTGCTGCTGTGAGTGAGAGGCTGGACTAGGGCTTTCCTGTGGCCCCTTCAAACCTGAATTATCCTGTGATCTTGTGATCCCATTATCTCTCCATCTCCTCTGACTGCACCACTGAGGGCTACCAAAAGTTCACGTGTTAACCTTGCTTCAATCTAAAGCCAGGACATCTCTATTTCCCTGCCTGTGTGAGAATCATAGAATCATTAAGATTGGAAGAGACCTCTAAGATCATCGAGTCCAACCGTCAACCCAACACCACCATGCCCACTAAACCATGTCC
>NW_008795557.1:2075939-2085282 GCF_000699145.1 Aptenodytes forsteri
CATCCAATCTAAACCTTCCCTGGCACAACTTGAGGCCGGTTCCTCCTGTCCTATCACTTGTTACCTGGGAGAAGAGACCGACACCCACCTTGCTACAACCTCCTTTCAGGGAGTTGTAGAGAGCGATGAGGTCTCCCCTCAGCCTCCTTTTCACAAGACTTGTTCTCCAGACCCCTCACCAGCCTCGTTGCCCTTCTCTGGACACGCTCCAGCACCTCAACGTCCTTCTTGTAGTGAGGGACCCAAAACTGAACACAGTATTCGAGGTGCGGCCTCACAAGTCCCAAGTCATTCTCATTCTCCCTTCTTTTCCATTTATTGCCACCGCAGGCAGGGGTTCATGCTTTTCTTCCCCTTTCACACCACATTTGTCATTTATTTGGGAGAATAGTTAGGATATTAGGATGTCAGCATCCTTTTCTCCATCAGGTGGATGTGTAGAAGTCAGCAAAGGCTGGTGTGCAGGACAGTGTCCATGCCTATGTCTGCACCTCCCTGGAAGAGTAGTCCTCTGAGGTGGCCCTGTGCTCAGTGGGTCCATGTCCCATCAATGGGGTTACTCTGTGGACATCCCATGGACAATGTGTCCATATACTCTGGCTGGTCCTGAGTCTGCACTGACGTGTTTGCTATAAGTGTGGATAACAATGCTGATCTTATGAGTAACCATTGGAGCTGCCTTTTGCTGGTCATGCAAACAGAGCTGTCTGGTCTATAGACCATTAAAGAAATATCTCAAAGCGTGGCTGTGGAGAGAAAATGGCGGGTGCCCCACGGTGGCATTCACCTGACCAGATGCAGATATCTTAAGAGTAGATTTTTCTGCATAAACTGTTGCTTAGAGTTTGTTTATAGTCAAGGGAGGGAAATAGGGATTAGGGGTGAATAGAAATAGGGTTAGATTAGGCTCTGGGAATGTCCTGAATGCAAAACCAGAAGTTGGGTTTTTCTAAGCTGATGTTTGCTGATTGTGGATCTCTGTGTATTTTCAAAAGACACTGAAACACTCTGCCACATTGTCCTTCTTTCCTAAAGTGTCACGTGTATTCTTTCCATTTTTGCCCCTTTTGCCAACTCTTAGTTGTAATGGACTCTGTGCCTCTTGTGCATCTTTCTCCCCCATGCTCCTGCAAGCATCTCGTGTGAGTCCTTCACAGACCAGCATGACCTTGCTCTAGCTGTGCCCTCAGCTGACACAGAATCACACTCCCATACATCAAGCTCACCAGGAGTCCTGTAGCCATTAGCAGCATGAGCCCTTACTAAGGGGAGAGATACATTAACCAGGATTCAGCAGACTGCTAGTATGGTGCTATCACTATTGAACTTGCTGAATTACCCAAATGGATGCATCCTTTCTGAGCACTTCTTTAAGCACTTTTTTTCCTGAGCACTATTCCTTTTTGAGGAATAGATCCCAACAAGGTATGTTGGAATAATTGCTTTCCTACCGTGTTTATTAATTCATTAGTCAAGCAGATAAAAAGAGCAAAGAATGGATAGCATAAAAGTTACCTGAGAAGCCTGAATAAGTCAAGGCCCCACAAAAATGTTTCTAGTGCTCAGTAGGGTGTTGCTAGTCTCATAAAACTTGTAGAAGCACATGGTTTAGCCTGAAATGTTAAACCTCAAACACCAAAACACAATAGCTTGTACATATTCCTTCCCCTCCTAGAAATGTAGTAAACATACAAACACCTGGGTTGATGCAGTGTCCTCCCCTCTGTATTTTCAATACATATTGGAAGTTCATTATGAGCAAAGGAGGGGACTATTTTGATGCAGAGAGTTTAAACACTTACAACCAGGGTCATGTTTTCAGAAGAATTCAGATCTGTCTTCTCCAGCAGCAAGTGGAATGGAGATGTGGTGTGGTCAACCATGTAGTGAAAGTTTAGTTGCTTTATTTAGGAATGGAACTGGAAACTAATGCTTAAAAACATCCATTTGCTTACGTAGGCATCAAAACCCACATTTTTTGAAAATGTGGCCTCTTGCTGAAATAAAGAACAAAGTTGAATTATCTTCTAATTTAAGGGTGAGGGATCACTGTTGAAGGATGGGAGATGGAAGGGGTTTGAGTCAAAGATCAAAACATATCCAGCCAGTTTTTTGTAATGTTACTCTCAACACCTCCTACTCAGCTGTCAGGGACTAAAAGGACTTTTCTGGATCACTGTAAGCATTCTCGTGAATGTCTAAGACTTCCTTCTTTCCATGTACCTGTAGCAGGCAGTGCTGCTACAGCAATAAACATCTGCTTACCTTTAACTCTGCCTTTGAGGCTAGTGATTTTTGGAGCAAAAGTTCCTGAGTCCCATCTTTCCTTGTCAGTTCTTGCCCATGCAGCACATGGGGGATCAAAGCTGCTGCAGATTTCTTACCGTGCTCCTATCCCCATTTCACAGCTGGGGAAACATTATGGATTGTTTCTCTGCCAGTGGAGCTCCATAGAAATGTAAATGCCTTGTCTAAGACCCGGGAAAGAGTCAGTATCAGTGCCAGGATTAAAATGCTGCTTGTTCTGTACTTCCGCACCAAATTCCCTTCAGAGTGTGTTGCGATGAGAGATCCAAATACAAGTTCTGGCGTATTTGGCTTTTAATTTTTCTCCCCTTGTTTGAGTTGCTACGCAGATTGAACGTGCTCCTGTTCACAAAACACACTGTCATCTATCCAGCTTGGATGAAGCTCAAGGAAAATGCTAATCATCATTTGTAACTGAAGGCAGATCTCCCCTACAGGCGGAGCTTGCTGTGCTCTGAAGTTTCGTCCATCATATCATGACTTTATCAAGAGAAGCTAAATAGCAGCCTGTCTCTCCGAGAGCGCATAGCAGATTGCACTGTCAAAGAGAGAGATAACTTCTTGCCCTCTGAAAAATCTTGAGATATGAAGATGAGGCTATAGGAGGGAGGACAGGGAAGAAAAGGGCTGCTCTGATACTTGTACACATAAAACGCACCTGGGGGGAAACTTACAGGAGTGTCAGCTATGTCAGACGACGTGCTGTTAAGCTTTTAAAAGATGAGTAATCTCCTGAGTGCCGTGGGACTGACAGACAGATGTCCACGAGGAATGCAGGTACAGTGCTCAGAGCTGAGTGCTGGAGACTTCGACTAGCATATGCTGATTTTATGAACGATGGTTTGCTGCTGGCTGTATTCACAAAAGGGGTCTGTGTTCAAAGCACTCGTACGTACAGGGGCATTTTGCTCCTGTCAAGCTTCTCAGCCGCCACCTTTCTCCCCTGGAAATGATGGGAGCCCAGATACCTGGCAATGATGAGGAGGAACAACTATAAATCTCATACAATGCTGAGAGCTCTTGCACTCCTTTTAGGAAGAAGACTGCTATTTTCTCATGTAAGAAAAAACTCATCTTAATGCGCGAGACAAGTTTTTGAGGAAAGCGGTTACTGTCTCTTTGCCTGGCTGGTTTTAGGGATTTGTATGATGTCTCTTTGCCTGGCTGGTTTTAGGGATTGGCCATAAATTCAGAGGTTTTGAGGAATTATGAATCTTTTCAGCTTCTCTGTCCTCTCTGCTGACCAGGTTTCTCATGAACCAAAGTGCCTTCGGAAAGCTTCACTTTGTCAGGCATGAAATTAATTTGGTGGCTCGGTCTCAGCCGAGAAACTGGCCGTACCCGATCATTGCAGCAGGAGGGGGTTGCACAAAGTAACCCATGTACTCTCCCCATTGCCCAAAACACACACAACAACTGCTTCGGCAGAGTCTCCATCCCTGTGGTTTTCAGGGGTTTGGGTCTTTCTCAATGAAACTCAGATGGGAGCAGAAGTGCCTCTTTATTCTTGTTCTTCTTGGCATGGGGTGGGGGCACTGGGGAGTGATATTGAAGGGAGGGTGGGAGAGTAGTAAGGAGGCAAAGTGAAGGATGTCTAGATCTGCAATGATTCAGCAGAATGTCATATTTAGTCTCATTTCAACAGTCCCTATAAACGTACTGCCATGCAAATTTTAGCTCTTCAGCCTGATTTGATCAGCAGGTGCTGCCAGCAGCCAGGACCCAAAAGTCATTCCGTTAACATCGGTCCCTGTATTTGGCTTTATCCTTTAAAATAGCCCTAAAGATGAACTCTCTGGAGCATCTCAGTTGTCACAGGAGGCATTTTTCTCCTTCCTGTTTGTTCCTTGCTAACTGCAGATGAACAATAAAAAAAGGGCGAGGGATTAAGAGCAACCCCCGTGATTTCTCTGTGCCTCTAATTTCAGCTGATGCTTATAAATATGAGTTTCAGCACTGTGATGCAGGGCCTTTTGGGATTAGGTCCTCCCACCCTGGGTGTACCTGGAGGAAATAAAAGGAAATCCTGCACATTTGCACGTTGGTGCGGATTGCTTAAGAGGGAGTCATCTCCTACTGAGGTCTGACAGGGATAAGCCATGTTCCTTCAGCTGTTTCCTCTGGTGTTCTTTCTAATTTATATCACTGTGAAGGGTTAAGGAAGGTGACTTCAGGTGTTGTCATTAGAAAGTCAAATTGCAAAAATAAAGCATTAAAAATAAATGCCACAGCAGAATTGCTGAGCCAGTGAATAAAGAGCTTTAAATGCAAACAGGGAACTAGCCGTGCATTTCTCTACCAGTCACCTGTCTCCCTATCTAAGGATTAAGGACTCTGCGTCTTTTAGTCTTGAGTCTTCCCATTTAACTCCAGGTGCTGCTGAATGTCACAACTTTTTACAACTCACTTGTTAAGATTTAGAGGAACTTCCTTCCTTTTATGTGGACCGCAGTAGAAAGGTTATCACTTCTTCTGAGATGTCACCTCCTAGGAAAGAGACCCAAGGACAGTCTGTCATAAACCAGTGGGTTTTAAATACAGGTAGTCTTCCCCCAAACACACTATAGGAACTTGATGAGTGAGCTAATTTGCTTATAGGATACTCCGCTATTGGAAATTGGTATAGATCAGCTGACTTCAATGCTGATTTCTACGAGCTGTAAATGAACTGGTGTCTCATTGTGAATGCCTTTCAAACACCTCCAAAGAAAAGTGCAAACAGCATTTCTTTCATGCATAGCTTTCCTCTCCCCTGGGTGTTTTTGCAGAAGCACAAGGAATTTTACAACCACACTCAAATAAATCCTGCTACGCTGGAGCATCTTTCAACATTTTTCTCTCCTTGTCCCTCCTGCAAGGTACAATGTTATCCCCCTATATCAGGGTGCAGCGGTCCTTCCCTGTTGTCCCAGTCCCACGTGTGTGGCACTGGTACTTTACCTTGGTCCTTTGCTGAGGGGAGAAAAGCCGTCAGATGGAGCATCTTTCTGGCTCCTTCCTGCTGTGTGCTGCTGGGGCTGGGAAGACCTCACGGGATCGCAGTCCTTGCTGCGGGCAGAGGGCAGCCCAGAAGGGTTTGGGGGCTGGCAGCTGTGCAACACAGAGGAGGTCTGGGCCAGGCTGAGGGACAAGTTGGATACCTCCAATATCACTGTAGCATCATCACCTCCTAATTGGGGACAGTGCCATATCATGCATTTTTACAGTTCTGATGTCCCCAGGGCACCAGTGCATCCCCCACGAGACGCACGCAGTTGTTATACCACAATGAACAGTCTTGGCTTCAAATCTAGCTCTGAGCTTTCTTTTCTTTTCTCCATCCCTCCATTCCCCCTGAAACAGCGGTATTAATTAATTTTGCAGCACTCTGTGTGGGCGTGGTGAGGTTTGGGTTAAACACTCTTATATTAATACCTCTTGCTAATCTTTTTCTCCCGATGCCTGTGGAGTTAGAGCATCTATTGTTGTGTGCCATCAAAAAGACTGCCACAATAGCTTTGGAAGAGCTGTGAGAAGCCAGCACTTTGTTTCACAGGTGGGTTTTCTCTGTGGGCGTCAGGACAGCACCGTGTTGCAGCGGGTTGAGCCGAGGGGGTGGCTGAGCAGATGGCTTTGTACTGCAGGCTCTCTGATGCTTGGTGACCTTCAAACAAGGTGAGGCAGGACCCCGGCCTCCAAGATCCAGGGGCAAGAATGCCACTGAAGTGCCACCTGCCTCTGCCTCATTGGTCCCATCTACAACAAAGGCACTGGCACTCACTGACCATGTTGCATTAGCACAGAGATAAATTAGTCCTTTCCTTCTAAGTGAGGCTGGAGCTGGTAAGTAGCGCCAGACTGGCAACCTTGTGTTATTTATTGCCCAGTTCATTGTGCTTCCTAATATCTTGTTTGCTATTTTGGAAGGCATCAATGCATTAAGCAGTGGTTTTCCTCAGGCTGCTTGAGTCTGTCTGCTGAACTCACATGCCAAATGTAGAATCACGTGAGCTGTACGAGCCATTTAATTTTCCCCTCCTAGACTTGCCTTCGTCAGTGTTGAACATCATTCACTGCCATATTATTGAAAGTGCTTAGGTCTTTCTGACGTTTGTAACAGCCCTTTCCAGTCATGGCAAGCCTGACTACAGAAGTACAGCCTGTTTCTGCCCCGCACATTGCCCCCAGTGGTTGACTTCTACATCTTTTGTGTACCAGGTCTACGTCATTCATTATTCCGTCTTTTCTAGACAACTGTCCCCTTGCTGCCCAACACACTGGGCATTACACGCTGAGTGCAATCTGGCTTTACCATCCAGCTGCCCTGTCCCACAAGGTCCGTGCAGAGCTGCCCAAACTCACCGTTGCCATACCTGGCCACCTTTTAGGGTACTTTGAGAGCTGGTTACAGTCAGCCAGGTCCTCCCCAGGGTCTGGAGAGACCCTGCTTCTCACTAGACAGCCAGTTACTGACCCAGATCCACGTTTCACTTTTCTTGGCAGGTTTTTCTATCCTCTGGTCTCAAGGCTTGCCTGAAGGTTTTGGCAGAGGGCTCAGGGTAGTCAGTGGCTCAACCTGTAACCTGCGTAGTGCCATGTGTGCTTGGATACCTATGTCTACTCTACCTGTGTACCCTCTAGATGAGGCTGTTCAAGTGGTCCTGGGTTTGTTGATAGTTGTGTGTCAGATTCCTGCCCCAAGGGGGCTGACCAAAGGTTACAGTCATAAATAGTCTTCTGCACCTGAATAGAGCTTTCATGTTAACGTGGATGCATTTACAGAGTCATCATGATGACAGATTAAGATTTTTTGGTCCTCCTTTTTCAGATTTTTTTTTTCCCCTCCGCCACTAATTCCCCTTCGTGGAGCACTAACAAATACATTTAACAACACGGCATCCAGAAAAATGTCTGGAGGCAGCTGACTGTTAACCTTTTGTCTTGATGAAAACTGACCTACTTTTAGGTTTGGGTTGTTTTTTGGTTTTTGTTTCCTTCTTCTTTCTCCTTTCTCCTGACCTGCTTTTGCACTTGGCATTGTTTTGTACCTCACTCCATGGTAGTTACCTTCTGTAGCCACCTCAGGAGTGACAACATCACAGACCTTTACAATCTGAAAAAGAATTAAAACAACTGTTTTACAGTTTCTTTTTCATTTCCACTGAGCTATTGACTCGTTTAAAGAATTGCAAGGGATAAGTGAGCTCTGATTTTCCTTACAAGGACCAGGCTATCACAGCCTTGCATGTGTTTCGTTGTTTTGTTCTGTTTTAGCCATTTTACCATGATGTGTAAGGTTTTATTACTCTATTCATCATTCAAAGAGCCAAGACTTTTTGTAAAGCTCGGTTATTTGTAACTGGCAATCTGCAACAGGGGTGTTCTTAAACAGAGATTAGGTGTTCCTGTTAGCAAGTCAGCTGTTGGATACTGCAGGTCATTAGAACTTCTTGTCACCTGAGGCAAGGTACCTAGCGGTAGGTTTCCAGGCTGTAGATGTCCTCGCCTGGCTATAAAGTCTCGTAATAATAAATGAGAAGATACTTTTAGGACATAGTTCATCCAATGCGGTTTTAGACATCTTTTCTACCATGAGCTGACCTGTGATCAGCCTGTTTCTCTTCTTTTACTGGAAGTGCTGTTTATCTCACAAGATCAGACATACATCCATAATCACTGATACCTATGGTTTTCTTCAGATAAATACTGACCAGACTGTTTCTTTTCTTTTTGAATGGCAGTGCTGCATCCCTGCTTCTGTCATCCCCATCTCTTAGATCACCTTCTCACTTTGGGTGTAAATTAAGAAGCTTTTTTCACCTGAAGCTTTTGTAATTTGATCTTGCATCTTTAGGTATTTGTTTTTTCAGACCAATCTTAACCTTTTCATTTTCTGCTTACACTAATAGTGTAGCACAGTATTTTAATAACAGCATTGTTTGATTTACCCCATCAGTTTCGTCGTGATAGGTCTTCTGTAGTTAGAGAGAAGAGGCATAGTATTCTCTTGATAATCATGGACTGATGACCGCATGAGTAAATGCATTTATAAGCCATCAGTCTGTGATAATGAAATTAAAGAAAAACAATGTCCTGATTTTGATGCTTACTTTTAATTGAACAAATGAAAAACTTTCCATTTAGGCATGCCAGGGTTATCTAAGTAATACTCTGGCAAGTTGCCCTTTCACCAACATGACAGTATGTTCCAGCAATAAAATGAGAAAAAAATCAATTCTTTTGAAAAAAAAAAAAAATGAATCTAATCTAAACTGCAGATCAGAAGAAGGAACTTATTTTTACAATTTAGGAAAGCTAAGTGAAAATGTGAGTAACAGAATGGTTGGCCCACCTCAGGATGAAGTTCATATCTTGTTCTTTGTTGGAGAATGATGCAACACATCCTTTGATATAACCTTGCAAATTAGCGACAGTATCTCGAATCAGGCTAAGATTTCTAGAGCTGAAAAGTATATTTTTCTACTGTGGCTTTGGTATCTAAAAGACTTGCAACTTAAAGGATTTGCACTTCTGCAAATAAGAGATCGATCTGTCCACTTGCACATCTGAGGAATGTATGTATATCCAAAATCTAGGAGACATACAGGAGAGACCTGTATATAATTTCCAAGTGGAGTGTCAAGGAGGGAAACACATACACAAAAGTGGCACCCCAGGTCCTGCCCTCGCACCCGGCTTTGGCAGAACCATTGTGGGACAGTGTCTGCAAGCCGGTCTATATGAACAATGTCTACTACATGGTTCAAAGTGCAGCCTGTGAGCATCGTAGCGTGCAGCACATTTACACCAACCCTGGATGCGTGCTCTGGTCCAACCTCCCCAAAGGATTGGGTTTTTATAATCTTCTAAGTCTGTCGTGGTTTAATCTCAGTCGGCAACTAAGCACCACGCAGCCGCTCGCTCACTCCCCCCCACCTGGTGGGATGGGGGAGAGAATTGGAAGAGCACAAGTGAGAAAAACTCGTGGGTTGAGATAAAAACAGTTTAATAATTGAAATAAAATGATAATAATAATAATAATATGATAATAATAATA
>NW_008795557.1:2085337-2091780 GCF_000699145.1 Aptenodytes forsteri
GCATGACGTCACATGGTATGGAATGTCCCTTTGGCCAGTTTGGCTGTGCCCCCTCCCAGCTTCTTGTGCACCTCCAGCCTTCTCAGTCAGTAGAGCATGGGAAGCTGAAAAGTCCTTGGCTAGTGTAAGCATTACCTAGCAACAACTAAAACATCGGTGTGTTATCAACTTTGTTCTCCTCCTAAATCCAAAACACTGTACCAGCTACTAGGAAGGAAATTAACTCTCTCCCTGCCAAAACCAGGACAAAGTCTTACAAAGGCTCCCGGTGGTGATGCTATCTTGCTATTTACAAGTCTCTTTGCTGGGCAATTGAGCAAACCAGGAGTTACTGTTAAGGTAGAAGCAAAGCTCAGTCTGAGACAACAACAAAAAATATTTAGCCCCAGTGAAGGGTTTAACCCTGTGGCTTCTTTCGTGCTATAGCTTTTGCTTGCTGCTTGGAAGACTGCAAAACATTACTGCTGTAACAGTGAATAATCTCTTTGTGGCCACTGGAAAACAAGCTTGTGTCTGGACATTTCTACTTTGGGGGAGAGAACTAGTGTGGGGAAAAGCTTTCTGAGATTAATTGAAATGTGCCTATCAGCTTCAGTAGGACCAGGTTTGTGTTCCCATTCTTTTAGTGAAAACAAATTATTCAGTTCTTCTTCCCTCAGGGTGGTGTTTTTCTTGAATGGAAATATAAGTGTTCTGGCAAGAAGGGAACTGTCTCAAGATGGGCTAATATGGCTGTATAATGCCTCGGGAAACATTTCTGTTCTCCTGTGGCTTGAGCCGGATTGTAGCCTATTCTGGTTTGATTTAGGCAATTCTGGACGGCAGGAGGATCACAGCAAGCAAGAATGCAAAGTACCTTCCCTGGGAGATGAACAATCCAATTTCTGCACAGCAAGGGAGCAGGGAAATTTAAACCCAGTAGCATTAATGTAGAATTTATCAGGAGACAGGGAGAAGTCTAATAGCCAACTAAAATGGAGCTGCACTTTCCTGAAGTTTAACTTTTCCTCGGTAACGCAACTTCACATTATGGGATTTTAACGTCTGTGTGTTAAAAGGGAGAGGAAATCGTCACCGTTAGTTGCACTCATCTAACTGCCCCTTCTGCCCACAGCCCCACAGACCTTGGAAATAAAGGGAAAGATGGAGGGGGGAAAAAATTAAAAGGAAGAAAATTAAGATTAGAATGAAGCCTTGGAATTGGCAGCTGTCACCAGCCCTCAGGACAAGTGATAAAATGCTACATTAAAGTAGCTACAGTGTGAAATGCCATTGACAGAATAACGAGGATGGGAAATCACTTTATAAATGTGCTTACCAGGATAAACAGATGTGACTGAGGGCAACTCCATTCTGTCACTAAACACTTGAAAGGGCAAAATTTATGGCAATCTATTTTCTGTTAAAAAAAAAAAAAAAATACAATGAAAAGATACAAAACTAAACCCAAAGAGGCTTCAGACAGAGGTGAGGGTTCAGTGCACACGTAAGGGTGGGAATCAGGGCAGAAACACTCTCCTGTAATAGACCATTTTGAGAGTCCAATAAATTGAAATGTGGCAGTGCGTAGTGATGCTGAGAAAGGGGGGCTGGTTCCTGACGGTGTACACTTTGCAAAGGCAGGAGCCACCCTACAGGCATGACTTGGGGTCTTTCAGAGGCAAAATATACAAAAGGATATTAGTTTGATTTTCTGCTGAGCTGAGGCTGGCTGGACAGTAACTGCTCACGGAGGTAGCCCAAATATAAAGGATCCTTTAGACTCTGGCGAGGAGCTGAAGGACTGTATGTTCCATCGGGGATGTGCACCCACTAATAAAAGGTTTCTGAGTGCTTTCACGGCCTCTGGCACTTGGGGAGGATGAGCTGCAATGGGGGAGGTGTCTCCACCACCACCTCATCACTGTGTCACAGGGGAGACCTGGTATGGGTGCAAGCGAGCAAAGCTCAGTCAGATTCAGGTGGGGGATGCGTCAGGGCTGGAGGACAAAAGCAGTGAAGCAGAGCACATCACTAGTGTTTTCAGAGGTCAGCTCAGGTGCTGAAAGGTAGAGAAGTGCATATCTGGTGTGTGGGACAGCAAACAGGATTTGTTCATTGATGTTCAGTGAGAGCCAAGGACTTATCCAGCCTCCTGGTGGAAAGTAATGATGAGCCAGTGTGCCTTGGGGAAGGCATGGGTTGGGTCTTGCAGGACAAGGGTCTCTGTAAGAGGTTTCATCAGATAAATGAGTCTGTTGTCAGTATCTATAACTGTCCAGGCAAGAACAAACAAATGCGATTTATTTTTTCGGTTTTGCTTAAGGAAACTAAATCTTTGCTCTGTTTTTGTTCTAAATTGCCTCCTCCTGTTAGCAACTAAGGAAATGCTGCAATTTTGTTTGACTGTTAGTATACCCCACTGGTCCCGCTGGCAGGAGGTGAGCATTGGTTGGTAAGGACTGGACAGAGAGCTCAATCCGTCAGTTTATGCCAAATAGTCACCAAACAGTGAGAACTTATTGTCACCAGCCAAAAAACAAACCAATGACTCTGTTTCCTCTCTCCTTTAGAGGTGTTTGAACTACTTCAGTGGGCCTTCAATGTTGTTCACCAAGGCCTGCTATAAGTATGTTGATATTACTTAGTATTAATAAAAAGTCAAATATGTATGTATCTATATCATACTCTATGACATATCATAATATGGGGTGTGATAGGTATAGTGCTTAAAGTCTTCTGTGCTGGAAAATAATTTATTTTGCCAATCTGCCTTGAATGGAAAAAAAAATTAGGTGCAGTTTTAACAGTAGCCTTGTCAAGGTACATTCAGTCTGAAAGCAACCCCTCAGACCCTCCACTTCGTATCTGACACCCCTAGATCCCAGCTTTCCCTGTGCTTCACTCTTTGAGCCAGAGGCACCTGTGTGTTGCTGGGAATGAGCTGGGCCATCCCCCATTCAACTCTAGACCCTCACCTGCCTTGTTTCCAAATTAAAATAAATTTAAAACAGTCCTTTGAAAGCTGATCTGAATTCAGGGAGCACAAGCTGAGCATGATTGAATATAAATGCTTAAAACTTTCTCATAAACCGGAGAGATTAATCCAAATTCTTCTAAATTAACATTTCCTTGGGGGGTCAACACAGGTGGGAATGAAGGCAGGATAACTTACTTCTCTGCTGAGTGACTAGTGGTTTAATAAGCACAGGAGTATCTGCTCTGTCACTGCAGACATGCTTGATGGTTTCTAAATGCAGCCTTTGGGACAGGGGTTGGTTGTGTCTTGTTTCTACACACAGCTGATAGATGGCACACTGTTGTAAGGATTCTCTGTCTGCAGACACTATTATTCCATGCTAAAGAGGTGAGACACTGCTGTCTGATTGTTATCTGTTGCTATTTAATGACAGAAAATGTCTTCATTGCTATTGATAAGTTGGTTAAAGCTTATTCAGTTTTGCCTTTTATTTTTGTGGACAGGGATGTTTAGCAGAGCAGAGATTTGCTGAATTTTCTTCACACGTAAGAGCTGAGGGAGAGGTGCGTGCTTTAATCAGTTTAGTGACTTGACTTGATAGGAAGTTTGTGACTGCAGTCTGAAATAGTCCGCCTCTCTCTTGTTTCGAGGGTTTGTATTGATTGCATTGAATATTAGACAAGCGGAGTTAAGAGCAATCTTTAAACATCAAATCCATCTCTCAGCTCTAAGACAGGATCAACTACCCAAATCATTAACTTCTTTTATGAATGTCTTCTGTTGCAGTTTAAGCCCATGAATTTCTGTCCTATGGATGTGGAGAACAGTCTATTCCTTTCCTATTTGCAACAGTTTCATTTATTTAAAAAACATTACCATGTGTGTCCCCCCACCACCACCCTTTTCTACATTGGAAAACACACTACTGTGTTTCAGGGTGTGTTTCTGACACCTTTGATCATTCTTGTGGCTTTTCTATGTACTTTCTCTGGGTTGTCCACCTGAGACAACATTGGACACAATACTTCATGTCACAAGTGCCACCTTTGCCCCCAGAAGCCCTCACCATCCTTTTTCTTTTTCTTTTTTTTTTTTTTTAGGACTTCTGCCTGGAAAGTTGTTTCCTATTCTTTATGTCTAACTGCAGAATTTTGTATTTTCATTATTTGACTACACTCTTTTTTCTTATAGTGTTTCCCCAATTTAACAAGATCATTTTGAAAAGTAATTGTATCATATGACAGGCTCAAAATATTTCTGAGCTTCACTGCACCTTCATATTTGGTAACCATCCTTTCTATTCCATCACCCAAACCATTACTGAAAAATAATGGTTAGTCCTGGACCAAGGACAAACCCATGAAGAAGTCATGGAATCATGGAGTGGTTTGGCTTGGAAGGGACCTTAAAAGATCACCTAGTCCAAACCACCCACTATGGGCAGGGACATCTTCAACTAGATCAGGTTGCTCAGAGCCCCATCCAACCTGACCTTGAACGTTTCCAGGGATGCGGCATCCACCACCTCTCTGGGCAACCTGTGCCAGTGTTTCACCACCCTCAGCGTAAAAAATTCCTTCCTTATGTCCAATCTAAATCTATCCTCTTTTACTTGAAAACTGTTACCCCTAGTCCTGTCACTACAGGCCTCAGTAAAAAGTCTCTCTCAGCCTTTCCTAGAAGCCCCCTTTATATATTGAAGTCTGCAATAAGGTCTCCCCAGAGCCTTCTTTTCTCCAGGTTGAACAACCCCAACTCTCTCAGCCTTTCCTCATAGTGTCTTTCTTATGCTGAGGGCTCCAGAGCTGGACGCAGTGCTCCAGGTGGGGTGTCACCAGAGCGGAGTACAGGGGGAGAATCATCTCCCTCGACCTGCTGGGGCCACACTTCTTTTTATGCAGCCCAGGATACGCTTGGCCTTCTGGGCTGCAAGCGCACATTGCCGGCTCATGTCCAGCTTTTCATCCACCAGTACCCCCAAGTCTTTCTCCACAGGGCTGCTCTCAGTCTATACCCCAGCTGTACTCATGCTGGGGATTACCCCAACCCAGGTGTGGGAGCTTGCACTTGTCCTTGTTAAACTTCATGAGGTTGAACTCCTCTCAGTGCATCGTTCCAGTCTAGTACCTGACAGAATTACTAATGGAGAATTAGTTTTTAAATATGGTATCCCAGCCAATTTTAGAATTCTTTCATCTAGACTGTGTTTGCCCTACTTGTGTATTTGTCATTTGCTGCTTCTCCCCTTCCTCAGGTGTGTTGCCCTAGAAAGATACTAGGAGGTTTTGACAATTGCATGCTTGTTGCTGCTCATTCTCTTGCTGAGTTTTGTGTAACTGCAAATCATACATTTGACTATTTGTCCCATAATCTGTACCATTGGGGGCTGCACAGGGCTGACATTGAGCTGACGCGTTTAATTCCCAGACTTTTGGATTTCGCTCTGTTCAGACTGTATATTCTCTTTTCTGGTCTTCTGGGTATTCACCTGATTCCCCGTGAATTTTCAGAATTAACAGCTCTAAGGTTGTTTCACCTGTTTCTCTAAAAATTTCAGGTCAGCATTTATGAGTCCCAGACAGCCTGAAAATATCTAACCCTTAATCTAAACTCCTCAAGCCCACTATTGGCTCTTCATTGACTCTGAAGGGAGCCCAGGGCAATTTGCTGAGCAAATGTAGTTGTAGCAGCCATCAACATGTAATCCAGCAGTTCTGCTCTATAAATAGTAGCTCTTTCCTTTAGAGACTTAAATGACCTAGACTTTTTTCTGCAAGAGCATATCCCCCATCTGCCAATGACACATAAGCAAAACTGACAAAGTGAAATGAAAGATTAATTGTTTGAATGATAGCTGCTTTGGTCAGAGAGCGAGCTGCTTGTTGTTCATAACTGTCATTTTAATTACTGGATAGTATTGTAATTCACAGTGCTGACCTGAGATGAATATAAGATTTCTCGATTTGGGATGTCAGACACCATCTAATATTGTACTGGTAATTTGCATACATAAGAGCTTCAATGCATGCAGCATGGGCAACAAACAGGAGGAGCTGGAAGCCATTGTGCAGGAAAACTATTATATAGTTGCCATCATGGAAACATGCTGGGATGACTCGCACAACTGGAGTGCTACAATGGATGGCTATAAGCTCTTCAGAAGGGATAGGCAAGGAAGGAGAGGTGGCGGGATAAGCCTTGTATGTTAGGGAGTGTTTTGACTGTCTAGAGCTTGACAGTGGTGACGACAGGGTTGAGTGTTTATGGGTAAGAATCATGGGGAAGGACAACAAGGCAGATATCATGGTGGGAGTCTGTTATAGACCACCCAACCGGGATGAAGAGGCAGATGAAATATTCTGTAAGCAGCTGGGAGAAGTCTCACAATCGCTAGCCCTTGTTCTCATGGGGGAATTCAGCTTACCAGATGTCTGCTGGAAATACAATACAGCAGAGAGGAAACAGTCTAGGAGGTTCCTGGAGT
>NW_008795557.1:2093992-2103416 GCF_000699145.1 Aptenodytes forsteri
GTGGTGGAGTCCCCATCCCTGGAGGTATTTAAAAGATGTGTAGATGTGGCGCTTAGGGACATGGTTTAGTGGTGGACTCGGCAGGGTTAGATTAACAGTTGGACTCAATGATCTTAAGGTTCTTTTGCAAACTAAATTAGTCTATGATTCTATGAAAAATAAAACCTGAGAAATCCCAGGCATTTCAGAGTAAAACATAAAAAGAAAATGAAGAAAAAATTATGTGCTGCTCTATTTGGGCTTTCAGACTCCCACTATAAATAATAAACAGTATGTGCTTGCTCTTTTCTCTAAAGGCAGTTTCCCTGATGAGCCTGGGATAGAAGGAAGAACTTCAGCCATAGGTTTTATCGTGCATTAGGAGATTGGTCTAGCAGGACTGTAACATTGATATTACAAATGACCACATTGCCAATATCCTTATAATTTCTTGTATATTCCCCCAGATCTTCAGCAGACTAATGAGCATTATCCCTGTAAGACCTTCAAAGGGGCTAAAGCCACCAGCTTTCAAACATGCCTTCTCTTTGTCGAGGCACTGGGGTATCTGAAATGCTATGATATCCTGCATTAGAAAATGCAAAGTGAACTGTCCTTATAGTTCCCATACTCGCGACGTAGATCCAAACATCGTTATACAGGCATTGAATAAGTCAACAGAAATGGTCTCTGTGGGACTTCATAGTACCAGAGACCAGTCCTCCTTCCTACCTTCTGGGAACTTCTAGATGAAACAATGTGGGCAACTTTTCATTGTCTGACTTACCTCTGTCATTGGCTAAGACTTTATCTATAGGACATCAGGATTCTTACTGTCTAAAGCAATGTATATATAAAAGGTAATTTTTCTTTTACTGTCTACATTATAAATGAGAAGTATCATTCAGAAGTCTGTAAACATTGTTTCCTTTGCTTGTCTAGAAAATACAGCATATATTTATTTTCCCTAAATTCGTGGTGCTGTCTTTGGGAGCTATCTTAGTGCTTAAAAAGAAAAAAAAAAAAAGAGATTTTTTTTTTTCCAGGAATGTTGTGGAGTGATTAATTTCGTGGGGAGCGGCCTTGCTGTGAAGCTCCACAGTCTTGTCTGTGGAGTTTCACACAGCTTCTGGCTGTGCCCAGCTTAGGACTCATGATGCAGACTTTGCACACAATTGAGATCAAATGTTTTCTTTCTCCAAGGCTGGCATTGCCACTCTGCATGGACCACCAGCAGCTCTCTAACTCTTGAAGACTCTCCTTACCTTTAGTTTCTTTGTAGGTAAGACATTTGCTTTTACCTGCATCTGTTGATAGTCTGCAGGTCACAACTCTGTAAAAATGGCACAGGTTATTACAATGAGGTTCTTGAGATCTTGGTTGTGATCTAGGTTACAAGGGATAATTGATCAAGATACGGATGGGTAACGATGTGATTGGAGTGGATATTTTCCTCTCCACTTTGAGAAGGAGTCAGCGTCATGAGACCTTCAAGCAAAAAAGACCCAAGTTAATATTAAATAATAACTCAAGCTATTTTGGAGGGGAAATGCATTGGGCCCCTGTTCCTGTGTTTGGACACCCTCAAGGGATTTTTTTATTTTCCTTATACTTAGTTGGAATTTCTTGTGTTCCAAGTTGTGCCCGTGGCTGCTTATCCTTCCACCATACGCCACTGAGAGGAGATTGGCTCCATCCACGCCTTCCCATTAGGTGTTGTACACAGCAGTAAGGTTTCCCCTGAGCCTTCTTTTCTCCAGGGCCGTACCCCCTCTTTTGGCTGTGCCCCTTCAGTCTCCTGAAGACAGAGGACAAGAGCTTCTGACCTTCAGTGACCTCTTTAAGAGAAAGAAAGAAAGAAAACCCAGCTTTTCTCAGCTTTTTTTATCCTCTTGAAATACATCATGTACTCCAGACCCCTGAATATGATGGTGCTCTGGTTGACTCAATCCAGTAAAGTCAATGTCTTTCTTGTACTGGTGAGCCCCAAACTGGACAGTACTCCAGATGTGGTCTCACAAATGCCAAATAGAAGGGAGGGATCACCTCACTGGGCCCGTGGGCTACACTCTAATGCATCCCAGGACACTGTTGTCCACCTTTGCCACATTTCTGGCTCATGTGCAACTGGTTGGCCACCAGGACCCTCAGGTTCTTCTCTGCTAAACTTCTTTCTAGCCGGTCAGTCCCCAACTTGTACATGGGGTGATTCCTCCCCTTGTGCAGGACTTGCCTTTTGCCTTTGTTGAACTTCTTGAGGTTCATGTCTGTCTATTTCTTCAGACCTTCCAGGTCCCTCTGAAAAGCTTATTTAAGGAAGATAAATAAAGATGTTCAGGAACTGGTTGAGATACAGAAAGTAAATGATGTCTTGGACAGCGCAGGGCATTATGAGTACTAAAGCATACCTTAATCAGAAACTGTGAAATCAATTGCATGTCATTTTAGATTGGCACAGGATCATAATCCAGCTCATGATATCCAGCCCAGTACAGTTATGCTCATGTGTGCAAACACGTATATGTTGTCTGTAGGGTTGGGTGACCAAACTGCATTTTCTGAACTACATTTTTCACTCTGGGGAAAAAGGACTCAGAGGACTCTTTCTCCCTTTGCAGTGCTACCTACAATGTCTCAGACTCATCCCGCTTCTGTTTAAATACCAAAGATGTGAACTACTTTCTGAAGGTTCCTGCCTCCCTCTTGTGCTTATTGAGAAAGCCTAGAGAAACTCTTCTTCTGGGTGACTCTGAGTTTGTGGGATCTAAGGGTTTGCACCTTTCTAATCTCCTTAGAGACACACACCAAAGTCTTGTCATGAGAATCTCAAAGCCTATTGCAAAAGTCAACGTAGAACAACTCTTCTAGACCATTCAGACTGTGCCACCCACCAAAGAATAGCTGCTACCTCTAAGATATAGGAAGACCAAGACTCAGTGTGAGGCAGTGATGTAGTTCAAACCATAAATTGGAAATTTTCAACTGGTAAGTAAATACAGACAGTTGGAAAGTAAAGTGAACAGTCATACAGTCTTTAATGTCTGCCTTAGACACTTATCTGATAGGAAGGTGAGTAAGAAATGAGAGCTTTTTGGCCTGCTTTTTCTATTAGAAATTTGGAGGTGATCCAGAAGGAAAGAAATGAGAAAGAAGTATTAAGTATAATTTATGAAGAGAGATTACAGGAATTTACCAACTGCAGGCTCAGAAAATGTAGCAGTGATTAGTTGAGCCATGATGACTACGTAGAAATACTTGATGTGTAATAGCATTGAAGAAAGGGTAGAATAATTTAAAATATTAAGGTTGAAGGTAGTAACAAATTACCAAGGTGTAGCTAAGGACAGATAGGTATAAATTAAACATTAAGAAAAAAACCTTGAACAATGAGATTAATCATTTTGGATATAATGGATACTTTTAAAAAAGAAGCTCTCTCCTGCAGAGAATGGAGACTAAACCCACGTGAGGGTTGTTATGGAGAGTCAGCTCCAGCAAGTCTGATTTTTACAGGAGGTGTTAGCCATCAAACCTTTCTTTTATAAGCCTTTAAGCTGTAGTTGTAATTAACTGTCCCTCAGATACCTTTACTCAGCATTTGTGCCTTTTAGGTACTCTGCGTTATTGACTGAAAATATACGAGATAAGTGTCAACAGCGTAGTTTGCAATCCACAGAGCCAAAGTCTGGAACAGTCTACAAAGAACATAGCATTTGGTTTTGAAACACATGGGGTAATATAGGGCAGAGCCTTTTTTTTTTTACTTGTATGGAGCATGTATCTTCTCTTTGCCCAGTTTGTACCATTGAGAAGTGCTTGAACCTTGGGTAGACCTAGGTTATTTAGTTACTGGTGGAGCTGGTGCTTTCTGCAGCCCTTGGAGACCTGGACAGCCATACCCCATCTTTTGGCTGTGCCCCTTCAGTCTCCTGAAGACAGAGGACAAGAGCTTCTGACCTTCAGTGACCTCTTTAAGAGATTACAACTTCCTCTCTGCACCAAAACCATGGACTCCACTTGTAACGAGGACTGACTTATCTCCAGACTGTACAGAGTACAGGAGTTTCAGCTATTTCTAAACTGAGAATTGGCAACACAGCAGCGAATCGTGAAAAGGTGCTACATATTTCCAGTTTTCTCCTCTCCTTTGTCCCTTTGTCTTTCCCCTTTCAGCTAAAGTTAGAGATTCTTTTTTAATTTCTCAAGAATAAATAGTGCACCTAAATGAATCACTCAGTTGATAGCTGCAGATCAGACTCTGCAGTCAGTATTTTATTTAAGTAAAATAATTGAGTGGCAATTGATAATACATGACAGCTTAAGATTGCTCTAATTGCTTGGTTTCCCAGAACACTCCTAAAAAGAAAATGAACTCCTCCATTGTATTTTTCTAGTTACATGATCCTCATGGAAATAAATCCAGAGTGAAGAATTAATAGTGCTGCAAACAAAGTGTAGAAAGTGTTGAAGTTTTTGTCATAATCTTTGCACAGTTTCTATATTTGAAGATAACATACCGCCTGCAATAAACTACCTTTCCTGGGGCTGGTATCAGTCAGTGTGATAGATTACAGCTACTTCCCTCACTACTTGCCTCAGTTTATACATTGCAGCCTGGGGCAGAAAGCAGGAGATGCTAAAGGAAAAGTCAGCGTGTAAGATACTGAGCTTGGAGTTTGCTTATGAATTTCTATCTCTTTGGTGACTTAGTACTCAGGAGACCTTCTTCTTCTGAACAGCTACAAAAAAGTGTAGCTATAAATATTAAATGCACTTTATTTTCTTTTTTTTTTTTTTTTAAAGAACAAGTGTCCCCAACAAGATTTCCTATTGTATATAAAATAAAAATAAAAGAAGATTTAAAAAGTTTTTCATAGCTTGCTGTAAGAACTCATGTATGTTACTTTTTTGCAATTTGTTGCTGAAGAGACCCGTGGCTCATTGGAGTGGTTGGGAAGCTAATCCCAAATAACTGTATAATATAGACTAATAGTTCCTGGTGGACAGGTATCCACATCATGAACCAGTCCACGGCAATTGCATCTAATCGGTGTGTTTATTTCCAGCTCTTGCAGAAAGAACTGACTGACCTGTTGCTCATAAAAGCCTTTTCTCAGACAAGGCTGACTGTGGGTGGACATTTCTTCTCTGGTTGGCATGGCTTTTATTTTTACATTTTGTGTTGTATTTAATTTTCACTCTCGGGGTGTCAGGCCAGCAAATTTCACAAACCCTAAGCTGCAACCTGTATCTAATTTCTAATGGATATTCTCTGTTGGGAGAACCTTTCTTCTTCACTGAACATTTTTATTTCTGGAATATGAAGGACGCAATGTCAGGCATTTCTTTATCTCTATTTGTATTTATTCTTTTTGGGGCTTTCATGCATTTATTGTTACGCCATCTGATTACCCCATAAACATAAGTGAATTTACCTCGGAATGGATTCCTTAATTCAACTTGAAGAAGCTGGGACAGATTAGTTGGCCAAAAATCTCACAAAAACCTTTCTAGCATAGCAGAAAACAGAAGGAATATTTCTAGCCTGTGAGTCTCTTTCGTATACAACCCATGGGTTTCTTGGAAACACAAGGATATTGATCTTTCTTTAGTGGTAAGTAGCTAGGAACTTGGTTGTGGGAGAGAAAAGGGTTGGATTTGTTGTGTGGGTTCAGATACTTTTTTCTGTAACTTTGACAAAATAAATGCATAACCTAAGAAGTGTAAAGAATAAGTATTAGGTGTGACCAGTCTAATGCATTTGTGGTGTTATTGCTTCCAAATATGCATTATAACATCCTAGAGGCTTGCACCAGCTATGTTAACAAAGTGCAGTAACATCAGACACTGAGAGAAAGGAAATAAAATTGTGGCATGCCCCCTTTTGGAGAGCAGAGCTGATCAAAGTGCAATAATATCAGACACTGAGAGACAGGAAATTGTGGCATGCCCCCTTTTGGAGAGCAGAGCTGATGTCCTCACACTCAGGAGAGTAGTGAAATCTCTTCCCTCTTCATTTATTTGGTTTGTGGATCTCCCTTTGGCTTTCCCTCTTTGTGGGCAACTCAGTATCAGGGACTTTATGAGTGTCTAGGGGAAGAGGAGAGAGGTGGGGATGAAGGAAGGGCAGTGCGCTGCAGAATATGGAAATGCACATGCTCTCCTCCATCATGGATGATTTTGAAAACATTTCTCCATTTGCTCTGCACCTTGACTTTGTTGCATAATTCCTTTGTTCCCCATACAAGTGTTTCCTCTTGGTTTTCTGATGAGAGCTATTCTTGCCCTTGCTCTGCCTGTTGTCAAACTATCACACCATTAACTTGATGGCAAAATGTAATCAATGCAGCTTTTTTTTTTATCAAAACTAAGCAAGGCAAACCAATTTTTCTTTTTTTTTTTTTTTGGTTGGCTTGCCTGTTATCAGAACATATCAGTGTTCATGCTTATCTTGCACCAGAGTGTTTAACCAGGAAAAAAAAGCCTGAAATTTAAGGTCTGTTTTGTGCTACTGTAGACAGAAATAGGCTGTGTTTGTATCTCTGCAATCTGCTAGGCCTCAAATGCTTATTTAACACCTGGTGTATGTTTGGGACAAGTTAGATCTTAAAATTATTAGTGTATCTATATATACAGTTACTATTTATACAGGTGGGTGTATTTGTGGTACACAAGAATACTTGTGTATATGTGCCTGTATAAATACTCACATGTACGTGCATATGTGAAGTCACATACCTTTACAAACTGCTGAATTTAAATGAAAATTTGGACGTAAATTAATCTGAAGTTCAAAATCATGGTTAGTAACAAGAACTTTTTACATGAACTTGGATACTTTATTGTACACCACATTTTCCCAAATATAAAGCGAGGATACCTACTTAAAAACAGAGTTATTGATGACCTCCTCCATTAACGTCTCCTATTTCCAGATCTAAAGGGTTTAAAAAGGGCAAAGTATCTCTTCCTATCATTTATATTATTATATTTCCCTGAGACTACAGTCCAGTTCTGACCTTCAGCACAGACTTGGAACTGATAGAGTTCCCGTGAAAGAAAATATCTGCCTTAACCAGTCTTCGATCTCTATAAAGGCAAACACTGAGGGATACAGAGTACATGGGAGATAGTGATAGCAATGCATGTTTGCAGGCAATCTGATGCAGATGTAGGGCTGTGAAGCTTCAGAGGAAGGGTGTGGTGTGAAAGATGGCTAAAAGATATTAACACATCTCACAGTAATGTCCTGTTGCCCCTGCGTGCCTCTCACACATTTTAGATAGTATCAGTGATAATGACACCTATCATTAATATAGAATCATAGAATCATTAAGGTTGGAAAAGACCTTTAAGATCATCAAGTCCAACCGTCAACCCAACACCACCATGTCCACTAAACCATGTCCCTAAGTGCCTCATCTACTAGTCTTCTAAATACTTCCAGGGATGGGGACTCAACCACTCCCCTGGGCAGCCTGGTCCAATGTTTCACCACTCTTTCAGTAAAGAAATTTTTCCTTACATCCAATCTAAACCTCCCCTGGCGCAACTTGAAGCCATTTCCTCTTGTCCTATTGCTTGTTACTTGGGAGAAGAGTCCGACACCCACCTCGCTACAACCTCCTTTCAGGTGGTTGTAGAGAGCGATGAGGTCTCCCCTCAGCCTCCCTTTCTCCAGGCTAAACAACCCCAGTTCCCTCAGCTGCTCCTCATCAGACTTGCTCTCCAGACCCCTCACCAGCCTCGTTGCCCTTCTCTGGACACACTCCAGCACCTCAATGTCCTTCTTGTAGTGAGGGGCCCAAAACTGAACACAGTATTGGAGGTGCGGCCTCACCAGTGCCTCGAATACTGTGTTCAGTTTTGACATAGGCTGTCAAGACATATCTTCAAATGCAGTTCAATGGCTGAGAGGAGAGGAGTTTTCCAGGGGAACTGCCCGTCATACCCGCTTACGCTCAGATTGCTGCTGGTGGGAAGACACACACTGGGAGTGGTAGAGAAGGTGAGTTGGAGGTTTTACGTCTAATTCATTCAAGTAGGTCATTAAAATAAATAGTCACCACATGTGTAGCTGACCTGTGAGATGTCCATTAGAGCGGACAAGGGCAAGAGAGCTGCAGTAAATACATTGCCACCTTTTCCACTCTTCCCAGTCCTGCAGTAGAAGTTGTTTCTGCCTCTTCTTCAAATATGCAGAGCAATTTGGTCTTCCCACCCACCAGCCTTGCCCTCTTCACTACATAGGAAGTTGCCCCGAAGGCGGCATGGTAGGTTGAACATGTCATTGGGTTATTTCTCACTTAGGGCACAATGACTAATATTACCAGCTGGCTGGTTCCAGGATCTCTCTTTATTCATCCCTGTTGAGGTGCCCTCTGCAATGGCCTCACCTCTGCCTGATGAGCTTGAGGCATCTCGCTTTCCACAGCCGCTCCATTTGGCTTTTGGTGGACAGGAACACTGTTCACACTGTGTTTCTTGAGCCCACTGTCCCCAGGTAGATGCTGGATTAGCATGCTGAAGCTCAGCACAACTATTTTAATTATGCAGTGCAGTGCTACACTTCCTGACACCAACCGCTAAGACAGCAAAATAGAGAGAAACCGTGCACAGGCGAGCAAGAGGGAGAGAGAAACTCCCCACACTGGCTGTCGTTCAGTCCCAGAGGAGATCTAACTCAGTCTGTAATTGCTGTTCTGGATAGCTTCTGCCCTCAAAACAATTTTCTGCTGGTCTGTTGTTGCTTAGGCGGAATCAGTTTGATTTATAGAATGTCATTTTTTTCTCCCCAGCCATAGACAAGAGAAAAATGTTTGTTGAAAGGCTGTTGCAGCAAGATTTAGTTTTCACCTATCTAGCATCAGAGAAGCTTGCTCACTTTTTATATGATTTTTTTCTCTTTCCCTTCCTTCCCCTATCTCACAGAATAGAATAGGATAGACGAACACCATGCTTTTTGATTAGTCTTTCTGTGTGCTCTGGATCTGTGGTTCACACATGCTGGACCACAGGGTAGGAGTTGTCTCAAGGGTCTGACACGCTCTCTAGAGAGGTGTGCTGCTTACCGGGGGTTTGTATCAGGGATGTCACCGAGAGGCTACCAAGCCTTGTACAATCCATCGACTATTATCCGCTGCTGCTGTTTCATGTGGGCACCAGTGACACAGCCAGGAGCAGTCTGAGGACTATCAAGAAGGACTACAGAGCCCTGGGAGCGGCAGTAAGGGACTCGGGAGTGCAGGTAGTTTTTTTCATCAATGCTGCCAGTCAAAGGGAAGGGATTTGAAAGGGCCAGTCGAATCTGTCGAGTCAACAAATGGTTATGGGACTGGTGCCACAGCCAGGGGTTCGGCTACTTCGACCATGGGACTTGCTTTGAGAAACCTGGTCTACTGGGGGCTGATGGGGTCCATCTGTCAGAGAAGGGGAAGAGCATCTT